>NC_054473.1:7105615-7429365 GCF_017639515.1 Carcharodon carcharias
TGGGTTACCTATCTCTCACCTGGATGCATATCTCCAACCTGAATGTGGGATGCCTATCTCTCACCTGGATGCCTATCTCTCACCTGGATGCAGGACACCCATCTCTCACCTGGATGCCTATCTCTCCACGTGATATGGGTTAACTATTTCTTACATGGAAGCGGGATGCCTCTCGCTCACCTGAATATGGGATGACTAAATCTCAAATGGATGTGTGATGACTATCTCTCACCTGGATAACTCTCTCTCACCTGGATGTGAATTACCTATCTCTCACCGGGAAACAGGATGTCTATCTCTCACCTGGATACAGGATGCCTAACTCTCACCTGGATGCAGGATGCCTATCTCTCACCTGGATACAGGATGCCTAACTCTCACTCGGATGGGGGATGCCTATCTCTCACCTGGATGCGGGATGCCCAACTCCCACCTGGATGTGGTATGACGATCTATCACCTTGATGTGTGATTCATATCTCTCATCTTGATGAGGGATGTCCATCTCTTAACTGAAGATGGGAGGCCGATCACTCACCTGGATACGGATGCCTATCTCTCACCAGGATGTGGGATGCGTATCTCTCACCTGGATGGGGGATGCCAACTCCCACCTAGATACAGGATGCATAACTGTCACCTGGATGTGTAATGCCTATCGCTCACCTCGATGTGGGATGTCTATCTCTCACCTGGATACGGGTTGCCTATCTCTCTTCTGAATGCGGGATGCCTATCTCTCACCTGGAAACAGGATGCCTATCTCTCACCTGGATGTGGGATGCCTAACTCTCACCTGGATGCGTAATGCCATCTCTCACCTGGTAGCAGGATGGCTATCTCTCACCCAGATGCAGTATGTCTATCTCTCAAGTGGATGCAGGGTGTCCATCTCTCACCTGGATGCAGGATTCCCATCTCTCACCTGGATGCAGTATGTCTATCTCTCACCTGGATGCAGGATGTCCATCTCTCACCTGGATGCAGGATGCCCATCTCTCAACTGGATGCAGTATGTCTATCTCTCACCTGGATGCAGGATGCCTATCTCTCACCTGGATGCATGATGCCCATCTCTCACCTGGATGCAGTATGTCTATCTCTCAACTGGATGTGGAATGCCCATCTCTCACCTGGATGCAGGATGCTTATCACTCCCCTGGATGCAGGATTCCTATCTCTCACCTGGACACGGGATGCCCATCTCTCACCTGGATGCAGGATGCCTATCTCTCACCTGGATACAGGAAGCCTATCTCTCACCTGGATGCGGGATGCCTATCTCTCACCTGGAAACGGGATGCCTATCTCACTCCGGGATGTGGGATGCCTATCTCTCACCTGGATGTGGGATGCCCATCTCTCACCTGGATGCCTATCTCTCACCTGGATGCAGGATGCCCATCTCTCACCAGGATGCCTATCTCTCACCTGGATGCAGGATGCCCATCTCTCACCTGGATGCAGGATTCCTATCTCTCACCTGGATGCAGGATGCCTATCTATCACCCGGATGGGGGATTCCTATCTCTCACCCGGATGCAGGATGCCTATCTCTCACCCGGATGGGGGATGCGTATCTCTCACCTGCATGCGGGATGCCTATCTCTCACCTAGATTTGGGTTACCTATCTCTCACCTGGATGCATATCTACAACCTGATTTGGGGATGCCTATCTCTCAGCTGGATGTGGGATGCCTGTATCTCAGCTGGAAATGGGATGCCTATCTTTCACCTGGATACAGGATGCCTATCTCTCACCTGGATGCAGGATGCCTATCTCTCTCCTGGATGCCTATCTCTCACCTGGATGTCTATCTCTCACCTGGATGCGGAATGCCCATCTCTCACCTGGATGCAGGATGCCCATCTCTCACCTGGATGCGGGATGCCCATCTCTCACCTGGATGTGGGATGCCCATCTCTCACCTGGAAACGGGATGCCTATCTCTCACCTGGATGCAGGATGCCTATCTCTCACCTGGATGCATGATGCCCATCTCTCACCTGGATGCAATATGTCTATCTCTCAACTGGATGTGGAATGCCCATCTCTCACCTGGATGCAGGATGCCTATCTCACACCTGGATGCAGGATGCCTATCTCTCACCTGGACACGGGATGCCCATCTCTCACCTGGATGCAGGATGCCTATCTCTCACCTGCATACAGGAAGCCTGTCTCTCACCTGGATGTGGGATGTCTATCTCTCACCTGGAAACGGGATGCCTATCTCACTCCATGATGTGGGATGCCTATCTCTCACCTGGATGTGGGATGCCCATCTCTCACCTGGATGCCTATCTCTCCCCTGGATGCAGGATGCCTATCTCTCACCTGGATGCAGGATGCCCATCTCTCACCTGGATGCCTATCTCTCACCTGGATGCGGGAAGCCAATCTCTCACCTGGATGCAGGATTCCTATCTCTCACCTGGATGCAGGATGCCTATCTCTCACCCGGATGGGGGATGCGTATCTCTCACCTGCATGCGGGATGCCTATCTCTCACCTAGATTTGGGTTACCTATCTCTCACCTGGATGCATTTCTACAACCTGAATTGGGGATGCCTATCTCTCACCTGGATGTGGGATGCCTATATCTCACCTGGACATGGGATGCCTATCTTTCACCTGGATACTGGCTGCCTATCTCTCACCTGAATGCGGGATGACTATCTCTCACCTGGATACAGGATAACTTTATCTCACCTGGATGTGGATTGCCTATCTCTCACCTGGAAGACTATCTCTCACCTCGATGTTTATCTCTCACCTGGAAGCGGGATGCCTAACTCTCATCTGAATGCAGGATGCCTATCTCTCAACTGGAAGAGGGATGCGTATCATTCATCTGAAATTGGGATGCCTATCTCTCACCTGGATACAGGATAACTATATCTCAACTGGATGTGGGTTGCCTATCTCTCACCTGGATGCTTATCTCTCACCTGGAAGCGGGATGCCGATCACTCAACTGAATGCAGGATGCCTATCTCTCAACTGGAAGAGGGATGCGTGTCACTCATCTGAATTTGGGATGCCTATCTCTCACCTGGATATGGGATGCCTATCTCTCACCTGGATATGGGATGCCTATCTCTCACCTGGATGTGGGATGCCTATCTCTCACCTGGATGCAGGATACCTATCTCTCAGCTGGATACAGGATCCCTATTTCTCTCCTGGATGTGGGATGCCTATCTCTCACCTGGATGCAGGGTGCCTATCTCTCATCTGGATGCAGAATGCCTATCTCTCTCCTGGATGTGGGATGCCTATCGCTCACCTGGATGCAGGGTGCCTATCTTTCCCCTGGATGCAGGATGCCTATCTCTCACCTGGATGCAGGGTGCCTATCCCTCATCTGGATACAGGATCCCTATGTCTCTCCTGGATGTGGGATGCCTATCTCTCCACTGGATGCAGGATGCCCATCTCTCACGTGGATGCAGTATGCCTATCTCTCCCCTGGATGCTGGATAACTATCTCTCACCTGGCTACAGGATGCCTAACTATCACCTGGATACAGGATGCCTATCTCTCACCTGGATGCGGGAGGCCGATCTCTCACCTGGATGCGGGATACCCATCTCGCATCTGGATGCAGAATGCCTATCTTTCACCTGGATACAGGATGTCTAACTCTCACCTGGATGTGGGATGCCTATCTCTCACCTGGATGTGGGATGCCTATCTCTCACCTGGATTTGGGTTACCTATCTCTCACCTGGATGCATATCTCCAACCTGAATGCGGGATGCCTATCTCTCACCTGGATGCCTATCTCTCACCTGGATGCAGGACGCCCATCTCTCACCTGGATGCTTATCTCTCCAGGTGATATGGATTAACTATTTCTTACATGGAAGCGGGATGCCTCTCGCTCACCTGAATGTGGGATGACTATCTCTCAACTGGATGTGTGATGACTATCTCTCACCTGGATAACTCTCTCTCACCTGGATGTGAATTACCTATCTCTCACCGGGAAACAGGATGTCTATCTCTCACCTGGATACAGGATGCCTAACTCTCACCTGGATGTGGGATGCCTATCTCTCACCTGGATTTGCGATGCCGATCTCTCACATGGATGGGGAATGCCTAGCACTCACCTGGATGCAGGATGCCTATCTCTCAGCTGGATACAGGATGCCTAACTCTCACCCAGATGGGGGATGCCTATCTCTCACCTGGATGCGGGATGCCCAACTCCCACCTGGATGTGGGATGACGATCTCTCACCTGGATGTGTGATTCATATCTCTCATCTTGATGAGGGATGTCCATCTCTTAACTGAATATGGGAGGCCGATCACTCACCTGGATACGGATGCCTATCTCTCACCAGGATGTGGGATGCGTATCTCTCACCTGGATGGGGGATGCCCAACTCCCACCTAGATACAGGATGCATAACTCTCACCTGGATGTGTAATGCCTATCTCTCACCTCGATGTGGGATGTCTATCTCTCACCTGGATACGGGTTGCCTATCTCTCACCTGGATGCAGGATGCCTATCTCTCACCTGGATGGGGGATGCGTATCTCTCACCTGCATGCGGGATGCCTATCTCTCACCTAGATTTGGGTTACCTATCTCTCACCTGGATGCATATCTACAACCTGAATTGGGGATGCCTATCTCTCACCTGGATGCAGGATGCCTATCTCTCACCTGGATGGGGGATGCGTATCTCTCACCTGCATGCGGGATGCCTATCTCTCACCTAGATTTGGGTTACCTATCTCTCACCTGGATGCATATCTACAACCTGAATTGGGGATGCCTATCTCTCACCTGGATGCAGGATGCCCATCTCTCACCAGGATGCCTATCTCTCACCTGGATGCAGGATGCCCATCTCTCACCTGGATGCAGGATTCCTATCTCTCACCTGGATGCAGGATGCCTATCTATCACCCGGATGGGGGATTCCTATCTCTCACCCGGATGCAGGATGCCTATCTCTCACCCGGATGGGGGATGCGTATCTCTCACCTGCATGCGGGATGCCTATCTCTCACCTAGATTTGGGTTACCTATCTCTCACCTGGATGCATATCTACAACCTGAATTGGGGATGCCTATCTCTCAGCTGGATGTGGGATGCCTGTATCTCAGCTGGAAATGGGATGCCTATCTTTCACCTGGATACAGGATGCCTATCTCTCACCTGGATGCAGGATGCCTATCTCTCACCTGGATGCCTATCTCTCACCTGGATGTCTATCTCTCACCTGGATGCGGAATGCCCATCTCTCACCTGGATGCAGGATGCCTATCTTTCCCCTGGATGCAGGATGCCTATCTCTCACCTGGATGCAGGGTGCCTATCCCTCATCTGGATACAGGATCCCTATGTCTCTCCTGGATGTGGGATGCCTATCTCTCCACTGGATGCAGGATGCCCATCTCTCACGTGGATGCAGTATGCCTATCTCTCCCCTGGATGCTGGATAACTATCTCTCACCTGGCTACAGGATGCCTAACTATCACCTGGATACAGGATGCCTATCTCTCACCTGGATGCGGGAGGCCGATCTCTCACCTGGATGCGGGATACCCATCTCGCATCTGGATGCAGAATGCCTATCTTTCACCTGGATACAGGATGTCTAACTCTCACCTGGATGTGGGATGCCTATCTCTCACCTGGATGTGGGATGCCTATCTCTCACCTGGATTTGGGTTACCTATCTCTCACCTGGATGCATATCTCCAACCTGAATGCGGGATGCCTATCTCTCACCTGGATGCCTATCTCTCACCTGGATGCAGGACGCCCATCTCTCACCTGGATGCTTATCTCTCCAGGTGATATGGATTAACTATTTCTTACATGGAAGCGGGATGCCTCTCGCTCACCTGAATGTGGGATGACTATCTCTCAACTGGATGTGTGATGACTATCTCTCACCTGGATAACTCTCTCTCACCTGGATGTGAATTACCTATCTCTCACCGGGAAACAGGATGTCTATCTCTCACCTGGATACAGGATGCCTAACTCTCACCTGGATGTGGGATGCCTATCTCTCACCTGGATTTGCGATGCCGATCTCTCACATGGATGGGGAATGCCTAGCACTCACCTGGATACAGGATGCCTATCTCTCACCTGGATTCAGGATGCCTAACTCTCACCCGGATTGGGGATGCCTATCTCTCACCTGGATGTGGGATGCATATCTCTCACCTGGATGCGGGATGCCCAACTCCCACCTGGATGAGGGAAGCCTATCTCTCACCTGGATGTGTGATCCATATCTCTCATCTTGATGAGGGATGTCCATCTCTTACCTGAATTTGGGAGGCTGATCTCTTACCTGGTTGCGGGATGCCCAACTCCCACCTGGATGTGGGATGCCTATCTCTCACCTCGATTTGGATGTCTATCTCTCACCTGGATACGGGTTGCCTATCTCTCACCTGAATGCGGGATGACTATCTCTCATCTGGATACAGGATAACTTTATCTCACCTGGATGTGGATTGCCTATCTCTCACCTGGATGCCTATCTCTCACCTGGATGCTTATCTCTCACCTGGAAGCGGGATGCCTAACTCTCATCTGAATGCAGGATGCCTATCTCTCAACTGGAAGAGGGATGCGTATCATTCATCTGAAATTGGGATGCCTATCTCTCACCTGGATACAGGATAACTATATCTCAACTGGATGTGGGTTGCCTATCTCTCACCTGGATGCTTATCTCTCACCTGGAAGCGGGATGCCGATCACTCAACTGAATGCAGGATGCCTATCTCTCAACTGGAAGAGTGATGCGTATCTCTCATCTGAATTTGGGATGCCTATCTCACACCTGGATACGGGATGCCTATCTCTCACCTGGATATGGGATGCCTATCTCTCGCCTGGATGTGGGATGCCTATCTCTCACCTGGATGCAGGATACCTATCTCTCAGCTGGATACAGGATCCCTATTTCTCTCCTGGATGTGGGATGCCTATCTCTCACCTGGATGTGGGATGCCTATCTTTCACCTGGATACAGGATGCCTCTCTCTCAACTGGATATGGGATGCCTATCTCTCACCTGGATGCAGGATATCTATCTCTCACCTGGATACAGGATGCCTAACTATCACCTGGACGCAGGATGCCTTTCCCTCACCTGGATGTGGGATGCCTATCTCTCACCTGGATGCAGGATGCCTTTCTCTGACCTCGATGTGGGATGCCTATCTCTCACCTGGATGCGGGATACCCATCTCTCATCTGGATGCAGAATGCCCATCTCTCACCTGGATGCAGGATGCCCATCTCTCACCTGGATGCAGGAAGCGTATCTTTCACCTGGATACAGGATGTCTAACTCTCACCTGGATGTGTGATTCCTTCTCTCACCTGGATGCAGGATGCCTATCTTTCACCTGGATACAGGATGTCTAACTCTCACCTGGATGTGGGATGCCTATCTCTCACCTGGATGCAGGATGCATATCTCTCACCTGGAAACGGGATGTCTATCTCTCACCCGGATACAGGATGCCTAACTCTCGCCTGGATGGGGGATGCCTATCTCTCACCTGGATTTGTGATGCCTATCTCTCACCTGAATGCGGGATGCCTATCTCTCACCTGGCAACAGGATGCCTATCTCTCCACCTGGATGTGGGATGACTATCTCTCACCTGTATACAGGAAGCCTATCTCTCACCTGGATGCGGAATGCCATCTCTCACCTGGAAGCAGGATGCCTTTCTCTCACCTGGATGTGGGATGACTATCTCTCACCTGTATACAGGAAGCCTATCTCTCACCTGGATGCGGGATGCCTAACTCTCACCTGGATGCGGAATGCCATCTCTCACCTGGAAGCAGGATGGCTATCTCTCACCCGGATGAAGTATGACTATCTCTCACCTGGATGCAGGATGTCCATCTCTCACCTGGATGCAGGATGCCCATCTCTCACCTAGATGCAGTATGTCTATCTCTCACCTGGATGCAGGATACCTATCTCTCATCTGGATACAGGATCCCTATGTCTCTCCTGGATGTGGGATGCCTATCTCTCACCTGGATGCAGGGTGCCTATCTCTCATCTGGATGCAGAATGGCTATCTCTCTCCTGGATGTGGGATGCCTATCGCTCACCTGGATGCAGGGTGCCTATCTTTCCCCTGGATGCAGGATGCCTATCTCTCACCTGGATGCAGGGTGCCTATCTCTCATCTGGATGCAGGATCCCTATGTCTCTCCTGGATATGGGATGCCTATCTCTCACCTGGATGCAGGATGCCCATCTCTCACGTGGATGCAGTATGCCTATCTCTCCCCTGGATGCTGGATAACTATCTCTCACCTGGCTACAGGATGCCTAACTATCACCTGGATACAGGATGCCTATCTCTCACCTGGATGCGGGAGGCCGATCTCTCACCTGGATGCGGGATACGCATCTCGCATCTGGATGCAGCATGCCTATCTTTCACCTGGATACAGGATGTCTAACTCTCACCTGGATGTGGGATGCCTATCTCTCACCTGGATGTGGGATGCCTATCTCTCACCTGGATTTGGGTTACCTATCTCTCACCTGGATGCATATCTCCAACCTGAATGTGGGATGCCTATCTCTCACCTGGATGCCTATCTCTCACCTGGATGCAGGACACCCATCTCTCACCTGGATGCCTATCTCTCCACGTGATATGGGTTAACTATTTCTTACATGGAAGCGGGATGCCTCTCGCTCACCTGAATATGGGATGACTAAATCTCAAATGGATGTGTGATGACTATCTCTCACCTGGATAACTCTCTCTCACCTGGATGTGAATTACCTATCTCTCACCGGGAAACAGGATGTCTATCTCTCACCTGGATACAGGATGCCTAACTCTCACCTGGATGCAGGATGCCTATCTCTCACCTGGATACAGGATGCCTAACTCTCACTCGGATGGGGGATGCCTATCTCTCACCTGGATGCGGGATGCCCAACTCCCACCTGGATGTGGTATGACGATCTATCACCTTGATGTGTGATTCATATCTCTCATCTTGATGAGGGATGTCCATCTCTTAACTGAAGATGGGAGGCCGATCACTCACCTGGATACGGATGCCTATCTCTCACCAGGATGTGGGATGCGTATCTCTCACCTGGATGGGGGATGCCAACTCCCACCTAGATACAGGATGCATAACTGTCACCTGGATGTGTAATGCCTATCGCTCACCTCGATGTGGGATGTCTATCTCTCACCTGGATACGGGTTGCCTATCTCTCTTCTGAATGCGGGATGCCTATCTCTCACCTGGAAACAGGATGCCTATCTCTCACCTGGATGTGGGATGCCTAACTCTCACCTGGATGCGTAATGCCATCTCTCACCTGGTAGCAGGATGGCTATCTCTCACCCAGATGCAGTATGTCTATCTCTCAAGTGGATGCAGGGTGTCCATCTCTCACCTGGATGCAGGATTCCCATCTCTCACCTGGATGCAGTATGTCTATCTCTCACCTGGATGCAGGATGTCCATCTCTCACCTGGATGCAGGATGCCCATCTCTCAACTGGATGCAGTATGTCTATCTCTCACCTGGATGCAGGATGCCTATCTCTCACCTGGATGCATGATGCCCATCTCTCACCTGGATGCAGTATGTCTATCTCTCAACTGGATGTGGAATGCCCATCTCTCACCTGGATGCAGGATGCTTATCACTCCCCTGGATGCAGGATTCCTATCTCTCACCTGGACACGGGATGCCCATCTCTCACCTGGATGCAGGATGCCTATCTCTCACCTGGATACAGGAAGCCTATCTCTCACCTGGATGCGGGATGCCTATCTCTCACCTGGAAACGGGATGCCTATCTCACTCCGGGATGTGGGATGCCTATCTCTCACCTGGATGTGGGATGCCCATCTCTCACCTGGATGCCTATCTCTCACCTGGATGCAGGATGCCCATCTCTCACCAGGATGCCTATCTCTCACCTGGATGCAGGATGCCCATCTCTCACCTGGATGCAGGATTCCTATCTCTCACCTGGATGCAGGATGCCTATCTATCACCCGGATGGGGGATTCCTATCTCTCACCCGGATGCAGGATGCCTATCTCTCACCCGGATGGGGGATGCGTATCTCTCACCTGCATGCGGGATGCCTATCTCTCACCTAGATTTGGGTTACCTATCTCTCACCTGGATGCATATCTACAACCTGATTTGGGGATGCCTATCTCTCAGCTGGATGTGGGATGCCTGTATCTCAGCTGGAAATGGGATGCCTATCTTTCACCTGGATACAGGATGCCTATCTCTCACCTGGATGCAGGATGCCTATCTCTCTCCTGGATGCCTATCTCTCACCTGGATGTCTATCTCTCACCTGGATGC
Source organism: Carcharodon carcharias (assembly GCF_017639515.1). Taxonomy (NCBI): domain Eukaryota; kingdom Metazoa; phylum Chordata; class Chondrichthyes; order Lamniformes; family Lamnidae; genus Carcharodon; species Carcharodon carcharias. The sequence continues at coordinate 7,116,006 of NC_054473.1, forward strand.
GGAATGCCCATCTCTCACCTGGATGCAGGATGCCCATCTCTCACCTGGATGCGGGATGCCCATCTCTCACCTGGATGTGGGATGCCCATCTCTCACCTGGAAACGGGATGCCTATCTCTCACCTGGATGCAGGATGCCTATCTCTCACCTGGATGCATGATGCCCATCTCTCACCTGGATGCAATATGTCTATCTCTCAACTGGATGTGGAATGCCCATCTCTCACCTGGATGCAGGATGCCTATCTCACACCTGGATGCAGGATGCCTATCTCTCACCTGGACACGGGATGCCCATCTCTCACCTGGATGCAGGATGCCTATCTCTCACCTGCATACAGGAAGCCTGTCTCTCACCTGGATGTGGGATGTCTATCTCTCACCTGGAAACGGGATGCCTATCTCACTCCATGATGTGGGATGCCTATCTCTCACCTGGATGTGGGATGCCCATCTCTCACCTGGATGCCTATCTCTCCCCTGGATGCAGGATGCCTATCTCTCACCTGGATGCAGGATGCCCATCTCTCACCTGGATGCCTATCTCTCACCTGGATGCGGGAAGCCAATCTCTCACCTGGATGCAGGATTCCTATCTCTCACCTGGATGCAGGATGCCTATCTCTCACCCGGATGGGGGATGCGTATCTCTCACCTGCATGCGGGATGCCTATCTCTCACCTAGATTTGGGTTACCTATCTCTCACCTGGATGCATTTCTACAACCTGAATTGGGGATGCCTATCTCTCACCTGGATGTGGGATGCCTATATCTCACCTGGACATGGGATGCCTATCTTTCACCTGGATACTGGCTGCCTATCTCTCACCTGAATGCGGGATGACTATCTCTCACCTGGATACAGGATAACTTTATCTCACCTGGATGTGGATTGCCTATCTCTCACCTGGAAGACTATCTCTCACCTCGATGTTTATCTCTCACCTGGAAGCGGGATGCCTAACTCTCATCTGAATGCAGGATGCCTATCTCTCAACTGGAAGAGGGATGCGTATCATTCATCTGAAATTGGGATGCCTATCTCTCACCTGGATACAGGATAACTATATCTCAACTGGATGTGGGTTGCCTATCTCTCACCTGGATGCTTATCTCTCACCTGGAAGCGGGATGCCGATCACTCAACTGAATGCAGGATGCCTATCTCTCAACTGGAAGAGGGATGCGTGTCACTCATCTGAATTTGGGATGCCTATCTCTCACCTGGATATGGGATGCCTATCTCTCACCTGGATATGGGATGCCTATCTCTCACCTGGATGTGGGATGCCTATCTCTCACCTGGATGCAGGATACCTATCTCTCAGCTGGATACAGGATCCCTATTTCTCTCCTGGATGTGGGATGCCTATCTCTCACCTGGATGCAGGGTGCCTATCTCTCATCTGGATGCAGAATGCCTATCTCTCTCCTGGATGTGGGATGCCTATCGCTCACCTGGATGCAGGGTGCCTATCTTTCCCCTGGATGCAGGATGCCTATCTCTCACCTGGATGCAGGGTGCCTATCCCTCATCTGGATACAGGATCCCTATGTCTCTCCTGGATGTGGGATGCCTATCTCTCCACTGGATGCAGGATGCCCATCTCTCACGTGGATGCAGTATGCCTATCTCTCCCCTGGATGCTGGATAACTATCTCTCACCTGGCTACAGGATGCCTAACTATCACCTGGATACAGGATGCCTATCTCTCACCTGGATGCGGGAGGCCGATCTCTCACCTGGATGCGGGATACCCATCTCGCATCTGGATGCAGAATGCCTATCTTTCACCTGGATACAGGATGTCTAACTCTCACCTGGATGTGGGATGCCTATCTCTCACCTGGATGTGGGATGCCTATCTCTCACCTGGATTTGGGTTACCTATCTCTCACCTGGATGCATATCTCCAACCTGAATGCGGGATGCCTATCTCTCACCTGGATGCCTATCTCTCACCTGGATGCAGGACGCCCATCTCTCACCTGGATGCTTATCTCTCCAGGTGATATGGATTAACTATTTCTTACATGGAAGCGGGATGCCTCTCGCTCACCTGAATGTGGGATGACTATCTCTCAACTGGATGTGTGATGACTATCTCTCACCTGGATAACTCTCTCTCACCTGGATGTGAATTACCTATCTCTCACCGGGAAACAGGATGTCTATCTCTCACCTGGATACAGGATGCCTAACTCTCACCTGGATGTGGGATGCCTATCTCTCACCTGGATTTGCGATGCCGATCTCTCACATGGATGGGGAATGCCTAGCACTCACCTGGATGCAGGATGCCTATCTCTCAGCTGGATACAGGATGCCTAACTCTCACCCAGATGGGGGATGCCTATCTCTCACCTGGATGCGGGATGCCCAACTCCCACCTGGATGTGGGATGACGATCTCTCACCTGGATGTGTGATTCATATCTCTCATCTTGATGAGGGATGTCCATCTCTTAACTGAATATGGGAGGCCGATCACTCACCTGGATACGGATGCCTATCTCTCACCAGGATGTGGGATGCGTATCTCTCACCTGGATGGGGGATGCCCAACTCCCACCTAGATACAGGATGCATAACTCTCACCTGGATGTGTAATGCCTATCTCTCACCTCGATGTGGGATGTCTATCTCTCACCTGGATACGGGTTGCCTATCTCTCACCTGGATGCAGGATGCCTATCTCTCACCTGGATGGGGGATGCGTATCTCTCACCTGCATGCGGGATGCCTATCTCTCACCTAGATTTGGGTTACCTATCTCTCACCTGGATGCATATCTACAACCTGAATTGGGGATGCCTATCTCTCACCTGGATGCAGGATGCCTATCTCTCACCTGGATGGGGGATGCGTATCTCTCACCTGCATGCGGGATGCCTATCTCTCACCTAGATTTGGGTTACCTATCTCTCACCTGGATGCATATCTACAACCTGAATTGGGGATGCCTATCTCTCACCTGGATGCAGGATGCCCATCTCTCACCAGGATGCCTATCTCTCACCTGGATGCAGGATGCCCATCTCTCACCTGGATGCAGGATTCCTATCTCTCACCTGGATGCAGGATGCCTATCTATCACCCGGATGGGGGATTCCTATCTCTCACCCGGATGCAGGATGCCTATCTCTCACCCGGATGGGGGATGCGTATCTCTCACCTGCATGCGGGATGCCTATCTCTCACCTAGATTTGGGTTACCTATCTCTCACCTGGATGCATATCTACAACCTGAATTGGGGATGCCTATCTCTCAGCTGGATGTGGGATGCCTGTATCTCAGCTGGAAATGGGATGCCTATCTTTCACCTGGATACAGGATGCCTATCTCTCACCTGGATGCAGGATGCCTATCTCTCACCTGGATGCCTATCTCTCACCTGGATGTCTATCTCTCACCTGGATGCGGAATGCCCATCTCTCACCTGGATGCAGGATGCCCATCTCTCACCTGGATGCGGGATGCCCATCTCTCACCTGGATGTGGGATGCCCATCTCTCACCTGGAAACGGGATGCCTATCTCTCACCTGGATGCAGGATGCCTATCTCTCACCTGGATGCATGATGCCCATCTCTCACCTGGATGCAATATGCCTATCTCTCAACTGGATGTGGAATGCCCATATCTCACCTGGATGCAGGATGCCTATCTCACACCTGGATGCAGGATGCCTATCTCTCACCTGGACACGGGATGCCCATCTCTCACCTGGATGCAGGATGCCTATCTCTCACCTGCATACAGGAAGCCTGTCTCTCACCTGGATGTGGGACGTCTATCTCTCACCTGGAAACGGGATGCCTATCTCACTCCATGATGTGGGATGCCTATCTCTCACCTGGATGTGGGATGCCCATCTCTCACCTGGATGCCTATCTCTCCCCTGGATGCAGGATGCCTATCTCTCACCTGGATGCAGGATGCCCATCTCTCACCTGGATGCCTATCTCTCACCTGGATGCGGGAAGCCAATCTCTCACCTGGATGCAGGATTCCTATCTCTCACCTGGATGCAGGATGCCTATCTCTCACCCGGATGGGGGATGCGTATCTCTCACCTGCATGCGGGATGCCTATCTCTCACCTAGATTTGGGTTACCTATCTCTCACCTGGATGCATTTCTACAACCTGAATTGGGGATGCCTATCTCTCACCTGGATGTGGGATGCCTATATCTCACCTGGACATGGGATGCCTATCTTTCACCTGGATACTGGCTGCCTATCTCTCACCTGAATGCGGGATGACTATCTCTCACCTGGATACAGGATAACTTTATCTCACCTGGATGTGGATTGCCTATCTCTCACCTGGAAGACTATCTCTCACCTCGATGTTTATCTCTCACCTGGAAGCGGGATGCCTAACTCTCATCTGAATGCAGGATGCCTATCTCTCAACTGGAAGAGGGATGCGTATCATTCATCTGAAATTGGGATGCCTATCTCTCACCTGGATACAGGATAACTATATCTCAACTGGATGTGGGTTGCCTATCTCTCACCTGGATGCTTATCTCTCACCTGGAAGCGGGATACCGATCACTCAACTGAATGCAGGATGCCTATCTCTCAACTGGAAGAGGGATGCGTATCACTCATCTGAATTTGGGATGCCTATCTCTCACCTGGATACGGGATGCCTATCTCTCACCTGGATATGGGATGCCTATCTCTCACCTGGATGTGGGATGCCTATCTCTCACCTGGATGCAGGATACCTATCTCTCAGCTGGATACAGGATCCCTATTTCTCTCCTGGATGTGGGATGCCTATCTCTCACCTGGATGCAGGGTGCCTATCTCTCATCTGGATGCAGAATGCCTATCTCTCTCCTGGATGTGGGATGCCTATCGCTCACCTGGATGCAGGGTGCCTATCTTTCCCCTGGATGCAGGATGCCTATCTCTCACCTGGATGCAGGGTGCCTATCGCTCATCTGGATACAGGATCCCTATGTCTCTCCTGGATGTGGGATGCCTATCTCTCCACTGGATGCAGGATGCCCATCTCTCACGTGGATGCAGTATGCCTATCTCTCCCCTGGATGCTGGATAACTATCTCTCACCTGGCTACAGGATGCCTAACTATCACCTGGATACAGGATGCCTATCTCTCACCTGGATGCGGGAGGCCGATCTCTCACCTGGATGCGGGATACCCATCTCGCATCTGGATGCAGAATGCCTATCTTTCACCTGGATACAGGATGTCTAACTCTCACCTGGATGTGGGATGCCTATCTCTCACCTGGATGTGGGATGCCTATCTCTCACCTGGATTTGGGTTACCCATCTCTCACCTGGATGCATATCTCCAACCTGAATGCGGGATGCCTATCTCTCACCTGGATGCCTATCTCTCACCTGGATGCAGGACGCCCATCTCTCACCTGGATGCTTATCTCTCCAGGTGATATGGATTAACTATTTCTTACATGGAAGCGGGATGCCTCTCGCTCACCTGAATGTGGGATGACTATCTCTCAACTGGATGTGTGATGACTATCTCTCACCTGGATAACTCTCTCTCACCTGGATGTGAATTACCTATCTCTCACCGGGAAACAGGATGTCTATCTCTCACCTGGATACAGGATGCCTAACTCTCACCTGGATGTGGGATGCCTATCTCTCACCTGGATTTGCGATGCCGATCTCTCACATGGATGGGGAATGCCTAGCACTCACCTGGATGCAGGATGCCTATCTCTCAGCTGGATACAGGATGCCTAACTCTCACCCAGATGGGGGATGCCTATCTCTCACCTGGATGCGGGATGCCCAACTCCCACCTGGATGTGGGATGACGATCTCTCACCTGGATGTGTGATTCATATCTCTCATCTTGATGAGGGATGTCCATCTCTTAACTGAATATGGGAGGCCGATCACTCACCTGGATACGGATGCCTATCTCTCACCAGGATGTGGGATGCGTATCTCTCACCTGGATGGGGGATGCCCAACTCCCACCTAGATACAGGATGCATAACTCTCACCTGGATGTGTAATGCCTATCTCTCACCTCGATGTGGGATGTCTATCTCTCACCTGGATACGGGTTGCCTATCTCTCACCTGAATGCAGGATGCCTATCTCTCACCTGGAAACAGGATGCCTATCTCTCACCTGGATTTGGGATGACTATCTCTCACCTGGATGCGGAATGCCATCTCTCACCTGGAAGCAGGATGGCTATCTCTCACCCGGATGCAGTATGACTATCTCTTACCTGGATGCGGGATGTCCATCTCTCACCTGGATGCAGGATGCCCATCTCTCACCTGGATGCAGTATGTCTATCTCTCACCTGGATTTGTGATGCCTATCTCTCACCTGGATACAGGATGCCTATCTCTCACCTGGATTCAGGATGCCTAACTCTCACCCGGATTGGGGATGCCTATCTCTCACCTGGATGTGGGATGCATATCTCTCACCTGGATGCGGGATGCCCAACTCCCACCTGGATGCGGGAAGCCAATCTCTCACCTGGATGCAGGATTCCTATCTCTCACCTGGATGCAGGATGCCTATCTCTCACCCGGATGGGGGATGCGTATCTCTCACCTGCATGCGGGATGCCTATCTCTCACCTAGATTTGGGTTACCTATCTCTCACCTGGATGCATATCTACAACCTGAATTGGGGATGCCTATCTCTCACCTGGATGTGGGATGCCTATATCTCACCTGGACATGGGATGCCTATCTTTCACCTGGATACTGGCTGCCTATCTCTCACCTGAATGCGGGATGACTATCTCTCACCTGGATACAGGATAACTTTATCTCACCTGGATGTGGATTGCCTATCTCTCACCTGGAAGACTATCTCTCACCTCGATGTTTATCTCTCACCTGGAAGCGGGATGCCTAACTCTCATCTGAATGCAGGATGCCTATCTCTCAACTGGAAGAGGGATGCGTATCATTCATCTGAAATTGGGATGCCTATCTCTCACCTAGATACAGGATAACTATATCTCAACTGGATGTGGGTTGCCTATCTCTCACCTGGATGCTTATCTCTCACCTGGAAGCGGGATGCCGATCACTCAACTGAATGCAGGATGCCTATCTCTCAACTGGAAGAGGGATGCGTATCACTCATCTGAATTTGGGATGCCTATCTCTCACCTGGATACGGGATGCCTATCTCTCACCTGGATATGGGATGCCTATCTCTCACCTGGATGTGGGATGCCTATCTCTCACCTGGATGCAGGATACCTATCTCTCAGCTGGATACAGGATCCCTATTTCTCTCCTGGATGTGGGATGCCTATCTCTCACCTGGATGCAGGGTGCCTATCTCTCATCTGGATGCAGAATGCCTATCTCTCTCCTGGATGTGGGATGCCTATCGCTCACCTGGATGCAGGGTGCCTATCTTTCCCCTGGATGCAGGATGCCTATCTCTCACCTGGATGCAGGGTGCCTATCTCTCATCTGGATACAGGATCCCTATGTCTCTCCTGGATGTGGGATGCCTATCTCTCCACTGGATGCAGGATGCCCATCTCTCACGTGGATGCAGTATGCCTATCTCTCCCCTGGATGCTGGATAACTATCTCTCACCTGGCTACAGGATGCCTAACTATCACCTGGATACAGGATGCCTATCTCTCACCTGGATGCGGGAGGCCGATCTCCCACCTGGATGCGGGATACCCATCTCGCATCTGGATGCAGAATGCCTATCTTTCACCTGGATACAGGATGTCTAACTCTCACCTGGATGTGGGATGCCTATCTCTCACCTGGATGTGGGATGCCTATCTCTCACCTGGATTTGGGTTACCTATCTCTCACCTGGATGCATATCTCCAACCTGAATGCGGGATGCCTATCTCTCACCTGGATGCCTATCTCTCACCTGGATGCAGGACGCCCATCTCTCACCTGGATGCTTATCTCTCCAGGTGATATGGATTAACTATTTCTTACATGGAAGCGGGATGCCTCTCGCTCACCTGAATGTGGGATGACTATCTCTCAACTGGATGTGTGATGACTATCTCTCACCTGGATAACTCTCTCTCACCTGGATGTGAATTACCTATCTCTCACCGGGAAACAGGATGTCTATCTCTCACCTGGATACAGGATGCCTAACTCTCACCTGGATGTGGGATGCCTATCTCTCACCTGGATTTGCGATGCCGATCTCTCACATGGATGGGGAATGCCTAGCACTCACCTGGATGCAGGATGCCTATCTCTCAGCTGGATACAGGATGCCTAACTCTCACCCAGATGGGGGATGCCTATCTCTCACCTGGATGCGGGATGCCCAACTCCCACCTGGATGTGGGATGACGATCTCTCACCTGGATGTGTGATTCATATCTCTCATCTTGATGAGGGATGTCCATCTCTTAACTGAATATGGGAGGCCGATCACTCACCTGGATACGGATGCCTATCTCTCACCAGGATGTGGGATGCGTATCTCTCACCTGGATGGGGGATGCCCAACTCCCACCTAGATACAGGATGCATAACTCTCACCTGGATGTGTAATGCCTATCTCTCACCTCGATGTGGGATGTCTATCTCTCACCTGGAAGCGGGATGCCTAACTCTCATCTGAATGCAGGATGCCTATCTCTCAACTGGAAGAGGGATGCGTATCATTCATCTGAAATTGGGATGCCTATCTCTCACCTGGATACAGGATAACTATATCTCAACTGGATGTGGGTTGCCTATCTCTCACCTGGATGCTTATCTCTCACCTGGAAGCGGGATGCCGATCACTCAACTGAATGCAGGATGCCTATCTCTCAACTGGAAGAGGGATGCGTATCTCTCATCTGAATTTGGGATGCCTATCTCTCACCTGGATACGGGATGCCTATCTCTCACCTGGATATGGGATGCCTATCTCTCGCCTGGATGTGGGATGCCTATCTCTCACCTGGATGCAGGATACCTATCTCTCAGCTGGATACAGGATCCCTATTTCTCTCCTGGATGTGGGATGCCTATCTCTCACCTGGATGCAGGGTGCCTATCTCTCATCTGGATGCAGAATGCCTATCTCTCTCCTGGATGTGGGATGCCTATCGCTCACCTGGATGCAGGGTGCCTATCTTTCCCCTGGATGCAGGATGCCTATCTCTCACCTGGATGCAGGATGCCTATCTCTCACCTGGATACATGATGCCCATCTCTCACCTGGATGCCTATCTCTCACCTGGATGCAGGACACCCATCTCTCACCTGGATGCCCATCTCTCCAGGTGATATGGGTTAACTATTTCTTACATGGAAGCGGGATGCCTCTCGCTCACCTGAATGTGGGATGACTAAATCTAACTGGATGTGTGATGACTATCTCTCACCTGGATAACTCTCTCTCACCTGGATGTGAATTACCTATCTCTCACCGGGAAACAGGATGTCTATCTCTCACCTGGATACAGGATGCCTAACTCTCACCTGGATGTGGGATGCCTATCTCTCACCTGGATTTGCGATGTCTATCTCTCACATAGATGGGGAATGCCTATCTCTCACCTGGATGCAGGATGCCTATCTCTCACCTGGATACAGGATGCCTAACTCTCACCCGGATGGGGGATGCCTATCTCTCACCTGGATGCGGGATGCCCAACTCCCACCTGGATGTGGTATGACGATCTCTCACCTGGATGTGTGATTCATATCTCTCATCTTGATGAGGGATGTCCATCTCTTAACTGAATATGGGAGGCCGATCACTCACCTGGATACGGATGCCTATCTCTCACCAGGATGTGGGATGCCTATCTCTCACCTGGATGCGGGATGCCCAACTCCCACCTAGATACAGGATGCCTAACTCTCACCTGGATGTGTAATGCCTATCGCTCACCTCGATGTGGGATGTCTATCTCTCACATGGATACGGGTTGCCTATCTCTCACCTGGATGCAGGATGCCTATCTCTCACCTGGATGCATGATGCCCATCTCTCACCTGGATGCAATATGTCTATCTCTCAAGTGGATGTGGAATGCCCATCTCTCACCTGGATGGAGGATGCCTATCTCACACCTGGATGCAGGATGCCTATTTCTCACCTGGACACGGGATGCCCATCTCTCACCTGGATGCAGGATGCCTATCTCTCACCTGCATACAGGAAGCCTGTCTCTCACCTGGATGTGGGATGTCTATCTCTCACCTGGAAACGGGATGCCTATCTCACTCCATGATGTGGGATGCCTATCTCTCACCTGGATGTGGGATGCCCATCTCTCACCTAGATGCCTATCTCTCCCCTGGATGCAGGATGCCTATCTCTCACCTGGATGCAGGATGCCCATCTCTCACCTGGATGCCTATCTCTCACCTGGATGCGGGAAGCCAATCTCTCACCTGGATGCAATATGTCTATCTCTCAACTGGATGTGGAATGCCCATCTCTCACCTGGATGCAGGATGCCTATCTCACACCTGGATGCAGGATGCCTATCTCTCACCTGGTCACGGGATGCCCATCTCTCACCTGGATGCAGGATGCCTATCTCTCACCTGCATACAGGAAGCCTGTCTCTCACCTGGATGTGGGATGTCTATCTCTCACCTGGAAACGGGATGCCTATCTCACTCCATGATGTGGGATGCCTATCTCTCACCTGGATGTGGGATGCCCATCTCTCACCTGGATGCCTATCTCTCCCCTGGATGCAGGATGCCTATCTCTCACCTGGATGCAGGATGCCCATCTCTCACCTGGATGCCTATCTCTCACCTGGATGCGGGAAGCCAATCTCTCACCTGGATGCAGGATTCCTATCTCTCACCTGGATGCAGGATGCCTATCTCTCACCCGGATGGGGGATGCGTATCTCTCACCTGCATGCGGGATGCCTATCTCTCACCTAGATTTGGGTTACCTATCTCTCACCTGGATGCATATCTACAACCTGAATTGGGGATGCCTATCTCTCACCTGGATGTGGGATGCCTATATCTCACCTGGACATGGGATGCCTATCTTTCACCTGGATACTGGCTGCCTATCTCTCACCTGAATGCGGGATGACTATCTCTCACCAGGATACAGGATAACTTTATCTCACCTGGATGTGGATTGCCTATCTCTCACCTGGAAGACTATCTCTCACCTCGATGTTTATCTCTCACCTGGTAGCGGGATGCCTAACTCTCATCTGAATGCAGGATGCCTATCTCTCAACTGGAAGAGGGATGCGTATCATTCATCTGAAATTGGGATGCCTATCTCTCACCTGGATACAGGATAACTATATCTCAACTGGATGTGGGTTGCCTATCTCTCACCTGGATGCTTATCTCTCACCTGGAAGCGGGATGCCGATCACTCAACTGAATGCAGGATGCCTATCTCTCAACTGGAAGAGGGTTGCGTATCACTCATCTGAATTTGGGATGCCTATCTCTCACCTGGATACGGGATGCCTATCTCTCACCTGGATATGGGATGCCTATCTCTCACCTGGATGTGGGATGCCTATCTCTCACCTGGATGTAGGATACCTATCTCTCAGCTGGATACAGGATCCCTATTTCTCTCCTGGATGTGGGATGCCTATCTCTCACCTGGATGCAGGGTGCCTATCTCTCATCTGGATGCAGAATGCCTATCTCTCTCCTGGATGTGGGATGCCTATCGCTCACCTGGATGCAGGGTGCCTATCTTTCCCCTGGATGCAGGATGCCTATCTCTCACCTGGATGCAGGGTGCCTATCCCTCATCTGGATACAGGATCCCTATGTCTCTCCTGGATGTGGGATGCCTATCTCTCCCCTGGATGCAGGATGCCCATCTCTCACGTGGATGCAGTATGCCTATCTCTCCCCTGGATGCTGGATAACTATCTCTCACCTGGCTACAGGATGCCTAACTATCACCTGGATACAGGATGCCTATCTCTCACCTGGATGCGGGAGGCCGATCTCTCACCTGGATGCGGGATACCCATCTCGCATCTGGATGCAGAATGCCTATCTTTCACCTGGATACAGGATGTCTAACTCTCACCTGGATGTGGGATGCCTATCTCTCACCTGGATGTGGGATGCCTATCTCTCACCTGGATTTGGGTTACCTATCTCTCACCTGGATGCATATCTCCAACCTGAATGCGGGATGCCTATCTCTCACCTGGATGCCTATCTCTCACCTGGATGCAGGACGCCCATCTCTCACCTGGATGCTTATCTCTCCAGGTGATATGGATTAACTATTTCTTACATGGAAGCGGGATGCCTCTCGCTCACCTGAATGTGGGATGACTATCTCTCAACTGGATGTGTGATGACTATCTCTCACCTGGATAACTCTCTCTCACCTGGATGTGAATTACCTATCTCTCACCGGGAAACAGGATGTCTATCTCTCACCTGGATACAGGATGCCTAACTCTCACCTGGATGTGGGATGCCTATCTCTCACCTGGATTTGCGATGCCGATCTCTCACATGGATGGGGAATGCCTAGCACTCACCTGGATGCAGGATGCCTATCTCTCAGCTGGATACAGGATGCCTAACTCTCACCCAGATGGGGGATGCCTATCTCTCACCTGGATGCGGGATGCCCAACTCCCACCTGGATGTGGGATGACGATCTCTCACCTGGATGTGTGATTCATATCTCTCATCTTGATGAGGGATGTCCATCTCTTAACTGAATATGGGAGGCCGATCACTCACCTGGATACGGATGCCTATCTCTCACCAGGATGTGGGATGCGTATCTCTCACCTGGATGGGGGATGCCCAACTCCCACCTAGATACAGGATGCATAACTCTCACCTGGATGTGTAATGCCTATCTCTCACCTCGATGTGGGATGTCTATCTCTCACCTGGATACGGGTTGCCTATCTCTCACCTGAATGCAGGATGCCTATCTCTCACCTGCAAACAGGATGCCTATCTCTCACCTGGATTTGGGATGACTATCTCTCACCTGTATACAGGAAGCCTATCTCTCACCTGGATGCGGGATGCCTATCTCTCACCTGGATGCGGAATGCCATCTCTCACCTGGAAGCAGGATGGCTATCTCTCACCCGGATGCAGTATGACTATCTCTCACCTGGATGCAGGATGTCCATCTCTCACCTGGATGCAGGATGCCCATCTCTCACCTGGATGCAGTATGTCTATCTCTCACCTGGATGCAGGATGCCTATCTCTCACCTGGATACATGATGCCCATCTCTCACCTGGATGCCTATCTCTCACCTGGATGCAGGACACCCATCTCTCACCTGGATGCCCATCTCTCCAGGTGATATGGGTTAACTATTTCTTACATGGAAGCGGGATGCCTCTCGCTCACCTGAATGTGGGATGACTAAATCTAACTGAATGTGTGATGACTATCTCTCACCTGGATAACTCTCTCTCACCTGGATGTGAATTACCTATCTCTCACCGGGAAACAGGATGTCTATCTCTCACCTGGATACAGGATGCCTAACTCTCACCTGGATGCAGGATGCCTATCTCTCACCTGGATTTGCGATGCCTATCTCTCACATAGATGGGGAATGCCTATCTCTCACCTGGATGCAGGATGCCTATCTCTCACCTGGATACAGGATGCCTAACTCTCACCCGGATGGGGGATGCCTATCTCTCACCTTGATGCGGGATGCCCAACTCCCACCTGGATGTGGTATGACGATCTCTCACCTGGATGTGTGATTCATATCTCTCATCTTGATGAGCGATGTCCATCTCTTAACTGAATATGGGAGGCCGATCACTCACCTGGATACGGATGCCTATCTCTCACCAGGATGTGGGATGCCTATCTCTCACCTGGATGCGGGATGCCCAACTCCCACCTAGATACAGGATGCCTAACTCTCACCTGGATGTGTAATGCCTATCGCTCACCTCGATGTGGGATGTCTATCTCTCACAAGGATACGGGTTGCCTATCTCTCACCTGAATGCGGGATGCCTATCTCTCACCTGGAAACAGGATGCCTACCTCTCACCTGGATGTGGGATGACTATCTCTCACCTGTATACAGGAAGCCTATCTCTCGCCTTGATGCGGGATGCCTAAAACTCACCTGGATGCGGAATGCCATCTCTCACCTGGAAGCAGGATGGCTATCTCTCACCCGGATGCAGTATGACTATCTCTCACCTGGATGCAGGATGTCCATCTCTCACCTGGATGCAGGATTCCCATCTCTCACATGGATGCAGTATGTCTATCTCTCACCAGGATGCAGGATGCCTATCTCTCACCTGGATGCATGATGCCCATCTCTCACCTGGATGCAGTATGTCTATCTCACAACTGGATGTGGAATGCCCATCTCTCACCTGGATGCATGATGCCTATCTCTCCTCTGGATGCAGGATGCCTATCTCTCACCTGGACACGGGATGCCCATCTCTCACCTGGATGCCTATCTCTCACCTGGATGCAGGATGCCCATCTCTCACCTGGATGCCTATCTCTCACCTGGATGCAGGATGCCCATCTCTCACCTGGATGCAGGATTCCTATCTCTCACCTGGATGCAGGATGCCTATCTATCACCCAGATGGGGGATTCCTATCTCTCACCTGGATGCAGGATGCCTATCTCTCACCCGGATGGGGGATGCGTATCTCTCACCTGCATGCGCGATGCCTATCTCTCACCTAGATTTGGGTTACCTATCTCTCACCTGGATGCATATCTACAACCTGAATTGGGGATGCCTATCTCTCACCTGGATGTGGGATGCCTATATCTCACCTGGAAATGGGATGCCTATCTCTCACCTGGATACAGGATGCCTATCTCTCACCTGGATGCAGGATGCCTATCTCTCACCTGGATGCCTATCTCTCACCTGTATGTCGATCTCTCACCTGGATGCAGAATGCCCATCTCTCACCTGGATGCGGGATGCCCATCTCTCACCTGGATGTGGGATGCCCATCTCTCACCTGGAAACGGGATGCCTATCTCTCACCTGGTTGCAGGATGCCTATCTCTCACCTGGATGCATGATGCCCATGTCTCACCTGGATGCAATATGTCTATCTCACAACTGGATGTGGAATGCCCATCTCTCACCTGGATGCAGGATGCCTATCTCACACCTGGATGCAGGATGCCTATCTCTCACCTGGACACGGGATGCCCATCTCTAACCTGGATGCAGGATGCCTATCTCTCACCTGGATACAGGAAGCCTATCTCTCACCTGGATGCGGGATGTCTATCTCTCACCTGGAAACGGGATGCTTATCTCACTCCGTGATGTGGGATGCCTATCTCTCACCTGGATGTGGGATGCCCAGCTCTCACCTGGATGCCTATCTCTCACCTGGATGCGGGAAGCCAATCTCTCACCTGGATGCAGGATTCCTATCTCTCACCTGGATGCAGGATGCCTATCTCTCACCTGGATGGGGGATGCGTATCTCTCACCTGCATGCGGGATGCCTACCTCGCACCTAGATTTGCGTTACCTATCTCTCACCTGGATGCATATCTACAACCTGAATTGGGGATGCCTATCTCTCACCTGGATGTGGGATGCCTATATCTCACCTGGAAATGGGATGCCTATCTCTCACCTGGATGCAGGATGCCTATTTCTCACCTGGATGCGGGATGCCCATCTCTCACCTGGATGCAGGATGCCTATCTCCCACCTGGATGTCTATCTCTCACCTGGATGTGGGATGCCTATCTCTCACCTGGATGCAGGATGCTTATCTCTCACCTGGATGCAGGATGCCCATCTCTCTCCTGGATGCGGGATGCCTATCTCTCACCTGGATGCAGGGTGCCTATCTCTCCCCTGGATGCAGGATGCTTATCTCTCACCTGGATACAGGAAGCCTATCTCTCACCTGGATGCGTAATGTCTATCTCTCACCTGGAAACGGGATGCCTATCTCACTCCGGGATGTGGGATGCCTATCTCTCACCTGGATGTGGGATGCCCATCTCTCACCTGGATGCCTATCTCTCACCTGGATGCAGGATGCCCATCTCTCACCTGGATGCCTATCTCTCACCTGGATGCAGGATGCCCATCTCTCACCTGGATGCAGGATTCCTATCTCTCACCTGGATGCAGGATGCCTATCTATCACCCAGATGGGGGATTCCTATCTCTCACCTGGATGCAGGATGCCTATCTCTCACCCGGATGGGGGATGCGTATCTCTCACCTGCATGCGCGATGCCTATCTCTCACCTAGATTTGGGTTACCTATCTCTCACCTGGATGCATATCTACAACCTGAATTGGGGATGCCTATCTCTCACCTGGATGTGGGATGCCTATATCTCACCTGGAAATGGGATGCCTATCTCTCACCTGGATACAGGATGCCTATCTCTCACCTGGATGCAGGATGCCTATCTCTCACCTGGATGCCTATCTCTCACCTGTATGTCGATCTCTCACCTGGATGCAGAATGCCCATCTCTCACCTGGATGCGGGATGCCCATCTCTCACCTGGATGTGGGATGCCCATCTCTCACCTGGAAACGGGATGCCTATCTCTCACCTGGTTGCAGGATGCCTATCTCTCACCTGGATGCATGATGCCCATGTCTCACCTGGATGCAATATGTCTATCTCACAACTGGATGTGGAATGCCCATCTCTCACCTGGATGCAGGATGCCTATCTCACACCTGGATGCAGGATGCCTATCTCTCACCTGGACACGGGATGCCCATCTCTAACCTGGATGCAGGATGCCTATCTCTCACCTGGATACAGGAAGCCTATCTCTCACCTGGATGCGGGATGTCTATCTCTCACCTGGAAACGGGATGCTTATCTCACTCCGTGATGTGGGATGCCTATCTCTCACCTGGATGTGGGATGCCCAGCTCTCACCTGGATGCCTATCTCTCACCTGGATGCGGGAAGCCAATCTCTCACCTGGATGCAGGATTCCTATCTCTCACCTGGATGCAGGATGCCTATCTCTCACCTGGATGGGGGATGCGTATATCTCACCTGCATGCGGGATGCCTACCTCGCACCTAGATTTGCGTTACCTATCTCTCACCTGGATGCATATCTACAACCTGAATTGGGGATGCCTATCTCTCACCTGGATGTGGGATGCCTATATCTCACCTGGAAATGGGATGCCTATCTCTCACCTGGATGCAGGATGCCTATTTCTCACCTGGATGCGGGATGCCCATCTCTCACCTGGATGCAGGATGCCTATCTCCCACCTGGATGTCTATCTCTCACCTGGATGTGGGATGCCTATCTCTCACCTGGATGCAGGATGCTTATCTCTCACCTGGATGCAGGATGCCCATCTCTCTCCTGGATGCGGGATGCCTATCTCTCACCTGGATGCAGGGTGCCTATCTCTCCCCTGGATGCAGGATGCTTATCTCTCACCTGGATGCAGGATGCCTATCTCTCACCTCGATGCGGGATGTCTATCTCTCACCTGGAAACGGGATGCCTATCTCACTCCGGGATGTGGGATGCCTATCTCTCACCTGGATGCCAATTTCCCACCTGGATGCGGGATGCCAATCTCTCACCTGCATGCGTGATGCCTATCTCTCACCTGTATGTGGGATGCCCATCTCTCACCTGGATGCAGGATGCCTATCTCTCACCTGGATTTGTGATGCCCATCTCTCACCTGGATGCAGGATGCCCATCTCTCACCTGGATGCAGGATGCCTATCTCTCACCTGGATTTGTGATGCCTATCTCTCACCTGGATACAGGATGCCTATCTCTCACCTGGATACAGGATGCCTAACTCTCACCCGGATTGGGGATGCCTATCTCTCACCTGGATGTGGGATGCATATCTCTCACCTGGATGCGGGATGCCCAACTCCCACCTGGATGAGGGAAGCCTATCTCTCACCTGGATGTGTGATCCATATCTCTCATCTTGATGAGGGATGTCCATCTCTTACCTGAATATTGGAGGCTGATCTCTTACCTGGATGCGGAATGCCTATCTCTCACCTGCATACAGATTCCTATCTCTCACCAGGATGCGGGATGCCCAACTCCCACCTGGATACGGGATGCCTAACTCTCACCTGGATGTAGGACGCCTATCTCTCACCTCGATGTGGGATGTCTATCTCTCACCTGGATACCTGTTGCCTATCTCTCACCTGAATGCGGGATGACTATCTCTCACCTGGATACAGGATAACTATATCTCACCTGGATGTGGGTTGCCTATCTCTCACCTGGATGCCTATCTCTCACCTGGATGCTTATCTCTCACCTGGAAGCGGGATGCCTATCTCTCAACTGGAAGAGGGATGCATATCATTCATCTGAAATTGGGATGCCTATCTCTCACCTGGATACAGGATAACTATATCTCAACTGGATGTGGGTTGCCTATCTCTCACCTGGATGTTTATCTCTCGCCTGGAAGCGGGATGCCGATCACTCAACTGAATGCAGGATGCCTATCTCTCAACTGGAAGAGGGATGCGTATCACTCATCTGATTTTGGGATGCCTATCTCTCACCTGGATATGGGATGCCTATCTCTCACCTGGATGCAGGATACCTATCTCTCATCTGGATACAGGATCCCTATGTCTCTCCTGGATGTGGGATGCCTATCTCTCACCTGGATGCAGGGTGCCTATCTCTCATCTGGATGCAGAATGGCTATCTCTCTCCTGGATGTGGGATGCCTATCGCTCACCTGGATGCAGGGTGCCTATCTTTCCCCTGGATGCAGGATGCCTATCTCTCACCTGGATGCAGGGTGCCTATCTCTCATCTGGATGCAGGATCCCTATGTCTCTCCTGGATATGGGATGCCTATCTCTCCCCTGGATGCAGGATGCCCATCTCTCACGTGGATGCAGTATGCCTATCTCTCCCCTGGATGCTGGATAACTATCTCTCACCTGGCTACAGGATGCCTAACTATCACCTGGATACAGGATGCCTATCGCTCACCTGGATGCGGGAGGCCGATCTCTCACCTGGATGTGGGATACCCATCTCGCATCTGGATGCAGCATGCCTATCTTTCACCTGGATACAGGATGTCTAACTCTCACCTGGATGTGGGATGCCTATCTCTCACCTGGATGTGGGATGCCTATCTCTCACCTGGATTTGGGTTACCTATCTCTCACCTGGATGCATATCTCCAACCTGAATGCGGGATGCCTATCTCTCACCTGGATGCCTATCTCTCACCTGGATGCAGGACACCCATCTCTCACCTGGATGCCTATCTCTCCAGGTGATATGGGTTAACGATGTCTTACATGGAAGCGGGAAGCCTCTCGCTCACCTGAATGTGGGATGACTAAATCTCAACTGGATGTGTGATGACTATCTCTCACCTGGATAACTCTCTCTCACCTGGATGTGAATTACCTATCTCTCACCGGGAAACAGGATGTCTATCTCTCACCTGGATACAGGATGCCTAACTCTCACCTGGATGTGGGATGCCTATCTCTCACCTGGATTTGCGATGCCTATCTCTCACATGGATGGGGAATGCCTAGCACTCACCTGGATGCAGGATGCCTATCTCTCAGCTGGATACAGGATGCCTAACTCTCACCTGGATGTGGGATGCCTATCTCTCACCTGGATTTGCGATGCCTATCTCTCACATAGATGGGGAATGCCTATCTCTCACCTGGATGCAGGATGCCTATCTCTCAGCTGGATACAGGATGCCTAACTCTCACCCGGATGGGGGATGCCTATCTCTCACCTGGATGCGGGATGCCCAACTCCCACCTGGATGTGGTATGACGATCTCTCATCTGGATGTGTGATTCATATCTCTCATCTTGATGAGGGATGTCCATCTCTTAACTGAATATGGGAGGCCGATCACTCACCTGGATACGGATGCCTATCTCTCACCAGGATGTGGGATGCCTATCTCTCACCTGGATGCGGGATGCCCAACTCCCACCTAGATACAGGATGCCTAACTCTCACCTGGATGCGTAATGCCTATCTCTCACCTGGAAACAGGATGCCTATCTCTCACCTGGATGTGGGATGACTATCTCTCACCTGTATACAGGAAACCTAACTCTCACCTGGATGCGGAATGCCATCTCTCACCTGGAAGCAGGATGGCTATCTCTCACCCGGATGCAGTATGACTATCTCTCACCTGGATGCAGGATGTCCATCTCTCACCTGGATGCAGGATTCCCATCTCTCACCTGGATGCAGTATGTCTATCTCTCACCTGGATGCAGGATGCCTATCTCTCACCTGGATATGGGATGCCTATCTCTCACCTGGATGCCAATCTCTCACCTGGATGCGGGTTGCCTATCTCTCACCTGCATACAGTATTGCCTATCTCTCACCTGAATGCAGAATGCCTATCTCTCACTTGTATGCGGGTGCCCATCTCTCACCTGGATACCGGATGCCTATTTCTCACCTGGATACCGGATGGCTATCTCTCACCTGGATGACTATCTCTCACCTGGATGCGGGTTGCCTATCTCTCAACTGGATACAGGATGCCTATCTCTCACCAGGATACCTATCTCTCACCTGGATGCGGGATGCCTATCTCTCACCTGGATGCCTATCTCTCACCTGGATGCGGGATGCCTATCTCTCGCCTGGATACAGGATGCCTATCTCTCACCTGGATGCCTATCTCTCACCTGGATGAGGGATATCTATCTCTCACCTGGAAACAGGATGCCTATCTCTCACCTGGATGTGGGATGACTATCTCTCACCTGTATACAGGAAGCCTATCTCTCACCCGGATGCAGTATGACTATCTCTCACCTGAATGCAGGATGCCCATCTCTCACCTGGATGCAGGATGCCCATCTCTCACCTGGATGCAGTATGTCTATCTCTCACCTGGATGCAGGATGCCTATCTCTCACCTGGATGCACGATGCCCATCTCTCATCTGGATGCAGTATGTCTATCTCTCAACTGGATGTGGAATGCCCATCTCTCACCTGGATGCAGGATACCTATCTCTCCCCTGGATGCAGGATGCCTATCTCTCACCTGGATACGGGATGCCCATCTCTCACCTGGATACAGGAAGCCTATCTCTCACCTGGATGCGGGATGCCTATCTCTCACCTGGAAAGGGGATGCCTATCTCACTCCGGGATGTGGGATGCCTATCTCTCACCTGGATGCCTATCTCTCACCTGAATGCAGGATGCCTATCTCTCACCTGGATGCAGGATGCCCATCTCTCACCTGGATGCCTATCTCTCACCTGGATGCGGGATGCCAATCTCTCACCTGGATGCGGTGTGCCTATCTCTCACCTGGATGCCTATCTCTCACCTGGATGTGGAATGCCTATCTCTCACCTGGATATGGGATGCCCATCTCTCCCCTGTATACCTATCTCTCACTGGATACAGGATGCCTATGTCTCACCTGGATGCCTATCTCACACCTGGATGCGGGATGCCTATCTCTCGCCTGGATACAGGATGCCTATCTCTCACCTGGATACAGGATGCCTATCTCTCACCTTGATGCCTATCTCTCACCTGAATGTGGGATGCCTATCTCTCGACTGGATACAGGATGCCTATCTCTCACCTAGATGCCTATCTCTCACCTGGATACAGGATGCCTTTTGCTCACCTGGATGTCTGTCTCTCACCTGGATACAGGATGCCTTTCGCTCACCTGGATGCCTATCTCTCACCTGGATACAGGATGCCTATCTCTCAGCTGGATGCCTATCTCTCACCTGGATGCGGGATGCCTATCTCTCAACTGGATGCCTATCGCTCACCTGAATGCAGGATGTCTATCTCTCACCTGGATACAGGATGCCTAACTCTCACCTGGATGCCTATCTCTCACCTGGATATGGGATGCCTATCTCTCACCTGGATGCCAATCTCTCACCTGGATGCGGGTTGCCTATCTCTCACCTGCATACAGTATTGCCTATCTCTCACCTGAATGCAGAATGCCTATCTCTCACTTGTATGCAGGTGCCCATCTCTCACCTGGATACCGGATGCCTATTTCTCACCTGGATACCGGATGGCTATCTCTCACCTGGATGACTATCTCTCACCTGGATGCGGGTTGCCTATCTCTCAACTGGATACAGGATGCCTATCTCTCACCAGGATACCTATCTCTCACCTGGATGCGGGATGCCTATCTCTCACCTGGATGCCTATCTCTCACCTGGATGCGGGATGCCTATCTCTCGCCTGGATACAGGATGCCTATCTCTCACCTGGATGCCTATCTCTCACCTGGATGAGGGATATCTATCTCTCACCTGGAAACAGGATGCCTATCTCTCACCTGGATGTGGGATGACTATCTCTCACCTGTATACAGGAAGCCTATCTCTCACCCGGATGCAGTATGACTATCTCTCACCTGAATGCAGGATGCCCATCTCTCACCTGGATGCAGGATGCCCATCTCTCACCTGGATGCAGTATGTCTATCGCTCACCTGGATGCAGGATGCCTATCTCTCACCTGGATGCACGATGCCCATCTCTCATCTGGATGCAGTATGTCTATCTCTCAACTGGATGTGGAATGCCCATCTCTCACCTGGATGCAGGATACCTATCTCTCCCCTGGATGCAGGATGCCTATCTCTCACCTGGATACGGGATGCCCATCTCTCACCTGGATACAGGAAGCCTATCTCTCACCTGGATGCGTGATGCCTATCTCTCACCTGGAAAGGGGATGCCTATCTCACTCCGGGATGTGGGATGCCTATCTCTCACTTGGATGCCTATCTCTCACCTGAATGCAGGATGCCTATCTCTCACCTGGATGCAGGATGCCCATCTCTCACCTGGATGCCTATCTCTCACCTGGATGCGGGATGCCAATCTCTCACCTGGATGCAGGATTCCTATCTCTCACCTGGATGCAGGATGCCTATCTCTCACCCGGATGGGGGAGGCGTATCTCTCACCTGCATGCGGGATGCCTATCTATCACCTAGATTTGGGTTACCTATCTCTCACCTGGATGCATATCTACAACCTGAATTGGGGATGCCTATCTCTCACCTGGATGTGGGATGCCTGTATCTCACCTGGAAATGGGATGCCTATCTTTCACCTGGATACAGGGTGCCTATCTCTCACCTGGATGCAGGATGCCTATCTCTCACCTGGATGCCTATCTCTCACCTGGATGTCTATCTCTCACCTGGATGCGGAATGCCCATCTCTCACCTGGATGCAGGATGCCCATCTCTCACCTGGATGTGGGTTGCCCATCTCTCACCTGGATGCAGGATGCCTATCTCTCACCTGGATTTGTGATGCCCATCTCTCACCTGGATGCAGGATGCCCATCTCTCACCTGGATGCAGGATGCCTATCTCTCACCTGGATTTGTGATGCCTATCTCTCACCTGGATACAGGATGCCTATCTCTCACCTGGATACAGGATGCCTAACTCTCACCTGGATGTGGGATGCATATCTCTCACCTGGATGCAGGATGCCCAACTCCCACCTGGATGAGGGAAGCCTATCTCTCACCTGGATGTGTGAACCATATCTCTCATCTTGATGAGGGATGTCCATCTCTTACCTGAATATGGGAGGCTGATCTCTTACCTGGATGCGGAATGCCTATCTCTCACCTGGATACAGATGCCTATCTCTCACCAGGATGCGGGATGCCCAACTCCCACCTGTATACGGGATGCCTAACTCTCACCTGGATGTAGGACGCCTATCTCTCACCTGGAAGCGGGATGCCTATCTCTCACCTGGATACGGGTTGCCTATCTCTCATCTGAAATTGGGATGCCTATCTCTCACCTGGATACAGGATAACTATATCTCAACTGGATGTGGGTTGCCTATCTCTCACCTGGATGTTTATCTCTCGCCTGGAAGTGGGATGCCGATCACTCAACTGAATGCAGGATGCCTATCTCTCAACTGGAAGAGGGATGCGTATCACTCATCTGATTTTGGGATGCCTATCTCTCACCTGGATACGGGATGCCTATCTCTCACCTGGATGCAGGATACCTATCTCTCATCTGGATACAGGATCAATATGTCTCTCCTGGATGTGGGATGCCTATCTCTCACCTGGATGCAGGGTGCCTATCTCTCACCTGGATGCAGGATGCCTATCTCTCACCTGAACACAGGATGCCTATCTCTCACCTGGATGCAGGGTGCTATCTCTCCCTTGGATGCAGGATGCCTATCTCTCACCTGGATACAGGATGCCTATCTCTCACCTGGATGCGGAATGCCTATCTCCCACCTGGATGCGGGGTGCCTATCTCTCACCTGGATGCCTATCTCTCACCTGGATGTGGAATGCCTATCTCTCACCTGGATATGGGATGCCCATCTCTCCCCTGTATACCTATCTCTCACTGGATACAGGATGCCTATGTCTCACCTGGATGCCTATCTCACACCTGGATGCGGGATGCCTATCTCTCGCCTGGATACAGGATGCCTATCTCTCACCTGAACACAGGATGCCTATCTCTCACCTGGATGCAGGGTGCTATCTCTCCCTTGGATGCAGGATGCCTATCTCTCACCTGGATACAGGATGCCTATCTCTCACCTGGATGCGGAATGCCTATCTCCCACCTGGATGCGGGGTGCCTATCTCTCACCTAGATGCCTATCTCTCACCTGGATGTGGAATGCCTATCTCTCACCTGGATATGGGATGCCCATCTCTCCCCTGTATACCTATCTCTCACTGGATACAGGATGCCTATGTCTCACCTGGATGCCTATCTCACACCTGGATGCGGGATGCCTATCTCTCGCCTGGATACAGGATGCCTATCTCTCACCTGGATACAGGATGCCTATCTCTCACCTTGATGCCTATCTCTCACCTGAATGTGGGATGCCTATCTCTCGACTGGATACAGGATGCCTATCTCTCACCTAGATGCCTATCTCTCACCTGGATACAGGATGCCTTTTGCTCACCTGGATGTCTGTCTCTCACCTGGATACAGGATGCCTTTCGCTCACCTGGATGCCTATCTCTCACCTGGATACAGGATGCCTATCTCTCAGCTGGATGGCTATCTCTCACCTGGATACGGGATGCCT
Organism: Carcharodon carcharias; assembly: GCF_017639515.1. Taxonomy (NCBI): domain Eukaryota; kingdom Metazoa; phylum Chordata; class Chondrichthyes; order Lamniformes; family Lamnidae; genus Carcharodon; species Carcharodon carcharias. Next base: position 7,141,105 of record NC_054473.1, read on the forward strand.
ATCTCTCAACTGGATGCCTATCGCTCACCTGAATACAGGATGTCTATCTCTCACCTGGATACAGGATGCCTAACTCTCACCTGGATGCCTATCTCTCACCTGGATATGGGATGCCTATCTCTCACCTGGATGCCAATCTCTCACCTGGATGCGGGTTGCCTATCTCTCACCTGCATACAGTATTGCCTATCTCTCACCTGAATGCAGAATGCCTATCTCTCACTTGTATGCGGGTGCCCATCTCTCACCTGGATACCGGATGCCTATTTCTCACCTGGATACCGGATGGCTATCTCTCACCTGGATGACTATCTCTCACCTGGATGCGGGATGCCTATCTCTCAACTGGATACAGGATGCCTATCTCTCACCAGGATACCTATCTCTCACCTGGATGCGGGATGCCTATCTCTCACCTGGATGCCTATCTCTCACCTGGATGCGGGATGCCTATCTCTCGCCTGGATACAGGATGCCTATCTCTCACCTGGATGCCTATCTCTCACCTGGATGAGGGATATCTATCTCTCACCTGGAAACAGGATGCCTATCTCTCACCTGAATACAGGATGCCTATCTCTCACCTGGATGCAGGGTGCTATCTCTCCCTTGGATGCAGGATGCCTATCTCTCACCTGGATACAGGATGCCTATCTCTCACCTGGATGCGGAATGCCTATCTCCCACCTGGATGCGGGGTGCCTATCTCTCACCTGTATGCCTATCTCTCACCTGGATGTGGAATGCCTATCTCTCACCTGGATATGGGATGCCCATCTCTCCCCTGTATACCTATCTCTCACTGGATACAGGATGCCTATGTCTCACCTGGATGCCTATCTCACACCTGGATGCGGGATGCCTATCTCTCGCCTGGATACAGGATGCCTATCTCTCACCTGGATACAGGATGCCTATCTCTCACCTTGATGCCTATCTCTCACCTGAATGTGGGATGCCTATCTCTCGACTGGATACAGGATGCCTATCTCTCACCTAGATGCCTATCTCTCACCTGGATACATGATGCCTTTTGCTCACCTGGATGTCTGTCTCTCACCTGGATACAGGATGCCTTTCGCTCACCTGGATGCCTATCTCTCACCTGGATACAGGATGCCTATCTCTCAGCTGGATGCCTATCTCTCACCTGGATGCGGGATGCCTATCTCTCAACTGGATGCCTATCGCTCACCTGAATACAGGATGTCTATCTCTCACCTGGATACAGGATGCCTAACTCTCACCTGGATGCCTATCTCTCACCTGGATATGGGATGCCTATCTCTCACCTGGATGCCAATCTCTCACCTGGATGCGGGTTGCCTATCTCTCACCTGCATACAGTATTGCCTATCTCTCACCTGAATGCAGAATGCCTATCTCTCACTTGTATGCAGGTGCCCATCTCTCACCTGGATACCGGATGCCTATTTCTCACCTGGATACCGGATGGCTATCTCTCACCTGGATGACTATCTCTCACCTGGATGCGGGTTGCCTATCTCTCAACTGGATACAGGATGCCTATCTCTCACCAGGATACCTATCTCTCACCTGGATGCGGGATGCCTATCTCTCACCTGGATGCCTATCTCTCACCTGGATGCGGGATGCCTATCTCTCGCCTGGATACAGGATGCCTATCTCTCACCTGGATGCCTATCTCTCACCTGGATGAGGGATATCTATCTCTCACCTGGAAACAGGATGCCTATCTCTCACCTGGATGTGGGATGACTATCTCTCACCTGTATACAGGAAGCCTATCTCTCACCCGGATGCAGTATGACTATCTCTCACCTGAATGCAGGATGCCCATCTCTCACCTGGATGCAGGATGCCCATCTCTCACCTGGATGCAGTATGTCTATCTCTCACCTGGATGCAGGATGCCTATCTCTCACCTGGATGCACGATGCCCATCTCTCATCTGGATGCAGTATGTCTATCTCTCAACTGGATGTGGAATGCCCATCTCTCACCTGGATGCAGGATACCTATCTCTCCCCTGGATGCAGGATGCCTATCTCTCACCTGGATACGGGATGCCCATCTCTCACCTGGATACAGGAAGCCTATCTCTCACCTGGATGCGGGATGCCAATCTCTCACCTGGATGCAGGATTCCTATCTCTCACCTGGATGCAGGATGCCTATCTCTCACCCGGATGGGGGAGGTGTATCTCTCACCTGCATGCGGGATGCCTATCTATCACCTAGATTTGGGTTACCTATCTCTCACCTGGATGCATATCTACAACCTGAATTGGGGATGCCTATCTCTCACCTGGATGTGGGATGCCTGTATCTCACCTGGAAATGGGATGCCTATCTTTCACCTGGATACAGGGTGCCTATCTCTCACCTGGATGCAGGATGCCTATCTCTCACCTGGATGCCTATCTCTCACCTGGATGTCTATCTCTCACCTGGATGTGGAATGCCCATCTCTCACCTGGATGCAGGATGCCCATCTCTCACCTGGATGTGTGTTGCCCATCTCTCACCTGGATGTGGGATGCCCATCTCTCACCTGGATGCAGGATGCCTATCTCTCACCTGGATTTGTGATGCCCATCTCTCACCTGTATGCAGGATGCCCATCTCTCACCTGGATGCAGGATGCCTATCTCTCACCTGGATTTGTGATGCCTATCTCTCACCTGGATACAGGATGCCTATCTCTCACCTGGATACAGGATGCCTAACTCTCACCCGGATTGGGGATGCCTATCTCTCACCTGGATGTGGGATGCATATCTCTCACCTGGATGCGGGATGCCCAACTCCCACCTGGATGAGGGAAGCCTATCTCTCACCTGGATGTGTGATCCATATCTCTCATCTTGATGAGGGATGTCCATCTCTTACCTGAATATTGGAGGCTGATCTCTTACCTGGATGCGGAATGCCTATCTCTCACCTGGATACAGATGCCTATCTCTCACCAGGATGCGGGATGCCCAACTCCCACCTGGATACGGGATGCCTAACTCTCACCTGTATGTAGGACGCCTATCTCTCACCTCGATGTGGGATGTCTATCTCTCACCAGGATACGGGTTGCCTATCTCTCACCTGAATGCGGGATGACTATCTCTCACCTGGATACAGGATAACTTTATCTCACCTGGATGTGGGTTGCCTATCTCTCACCTGGATGCCTATCTCTCACCTGGATGCTTATCTCTCACCTGGAAGCGGGATGCCTATCTCTCAACTGGAAGAGGGATGCATATCATTCATCTGAAATTGGGATGCCTATCTCTCACCTGGATACAGGATAACTATATCTCAACTGGATGTGGGTTGCCTATCTCTCACCTGGATGTTTATCTCTCGCCTGGAAGCGGGATGCCGATCACTCAACTGAATGCAGGATGACTATCTCTCAACTGGAAGAGGGATGCGTATCACTCATCTGATTTTGGGATGCCTATCTCTCACCTGGATACGGGATGCCTATCTCTCACCTGGATGCAGGATACCTATCTCTCATCTGGATACAGGATCCCTATGTCTCTCCTGGATGTGGGATGCCTATCTCTCACCTGGATGCAGAATGGCTATCTCTCTCCTGGATGTGGGATGCCTATCGCTCACCTGGATGCAGGGTGCCTATCTTTCCCCTGGATGCAGGATGCCTATCTCTCACCTGGATGCAGGGTGCCTATCTCTCACCCGGATGCAGTATGACTATCTCTCACCTGGATGCAGTATGTCCATCTCTCACCTAGATGCAGGATTCCCATCTCTCACCTGGATGCAGTTTGTCTATCTCTCACCTGGATGCAGGATGCCTATCTCTCCCCTGGATGCAGGATGCCTATCTCTCACCTGGACACGGGATGCCCATCTCTCACCTGGATGCCTATCTCTCACCTGGATGCAGGATGCCCATCTCTCACCTGGATGCCTATCTCTCACCTGGATGCAGGATGCCCATCTCTCACCTGGATGCAGGATTCCTATCTCTCACCTGGATGCAGGATGCCTATCTATCACCCGGATGGGGGATGCGTATCTCTCACCTGCATGCGGGATGCCTATCTCTCACCTAGATTTGGGTTACCTATCTCTCACCTGGATGCATATCTACAACCTGAATTGGGGATGCCTATCTCTCACCTGGATGTGGGATGCCTATATCTCACCTGGACATGGGATGCCTATCTTTCACCTGGATACAGGCTGCCTATCTCTCACCTGGATGCAGGATGGCTATCTCTCACCTGGATGCCTATCTCCCACCTGGATGCAGGATGCCTATCTCTCACCTGGATGCCTATCTCTCACGTGGATGTCTATCTCTCACCTGGATGTGGAATGCCCATCTCTCACCTGGATGCAGGATGCCCATCTCTCACCTGGATGTGGGATGCCCATCTCTCACCTGGATGTGGGATGCCCATCTCTCACCTGGATGCAGGATGCCTATCTCTCACCTGGATACAGGATGCCTAACTCTCACCCGGTTTGGGGATGCCTATCTCTCACCTGGATGTGGGATGCATATCTCTCACCTGGATGCGGGATGCCCAACTCCCACCTGGATGAGGGAAGCCTATCTCTCACCTGGATGTGTGATCCATATCTCTCATCTTGATGAGGGATGTCCATCTCTTACCTGAATGCGGGATGACTATCTCTCACCTGGATACAGATGCCTATCTCTCACCAGGATGCGGGATGCCCAACTCCCACCTGGATACGGGATGCCTAACTCTCACCTGGATGTAGGACGCCTATCTCTCACCTCGATGTGGGATGTCTATCTCTCACCTGGATACGGGTTGCCTATCTCTCACCTGAATGCGGGATGACTATCTCTCACCTGGATACAAGATAACTTTATCTCACCTGGATGTGGGTTGCCTATCTCTCACCTGGATGCCTGTCTCTCACCTGGATGCTTATCTCTCACCTGGAAGCGGGATGCCTATCTCTCAACTGGAAGAGGGATGCATATCATTCATCTGAAATTGGGATGCCTATCTCTCACCTGGATACAGGATAACTATATCTCAACTGGATGTGGGTTGCCTATCTCTCACCTGGATGTTTATCTCTCGCCTGGAAGCGGGATGCCGATCACTCAACTGAATGCAGGATGCATATCTCTCAACTGGAAGAGGGATGCGTATCACTCATCTGATTTTGGGATGCCTATCTCTCACCTGGATACGGGATGCCTATCTCTCACCTGGATGCAGGATACCTATCTCTCACCTGGATGCAGGATACCTATCTCTCATCTGGATACAGGATCCCTCTATCTCTCCTGGATGTGGGATGCCTATCTCTCACCTGGATGCAGGGTGCCTATCTCTCATCTGGATGCAGAATGGCTATCTCTCTCCTGGATGTGGGATGCCTATCGCTCACCTGGATGCAGGGTGCCTATCTTTCCCCTGGATGCAGGATGCCTATCTCTCACCTGGATGCAGGATGCCTATCTCTCATCTGGATGCAGGATCCCTATGTCTCTCCTGGATATGGGATGCCTATCTCTCCCCTGGATGCAGGATGCCCATCTCTCACGTGGATGCAGTATGCCTATCTCTCCCCTGGATGCTGGATAACTATCTCTCACCTGGCTACAGGATGCCTAACTATCACCTGGATACAGGATGCCTATCGCTCACCTGGATGCGGGAGGCCGATCTCTCACCTGGATGTGGGATACCCATCTCGCATCTGGATGCAGCATGCCTATCTTTCACCTGGATACAGGATGTCTAACTCTCACCTGGATGTGGGATGCCTATCTCTCACCTGGATGTGGGATGCCTATCTCTCACCTGGATTTGGGTTACCTATCTCTCACCTGGATGCCTATCTCTCACCTGGATGCAGGACACCCATCTCTCACCTGGATGCCTATCTCTCCAGGTGATATGGGTTAACGATTTCTTACATGGAAGCGGGAAGCCTCTCGCTCACCTGAATGTGGGATGACTAAATCTCAACTGGATGTGTGATGACTATCTCTCACCTGGATAACTCTCTCTCACCTGGATGTGAATTACCTATCTCTCGCCGGGAAACAGGATGTCTATCTCTCACCTGGATACAGGATGCCTAACTCTCACCTGGATGTGGGATGCCTATCTCTCACCTGGATTTGCGATGCCTATCTCTCACATGGATGGGGAATGCCTAGCACTCACCTGGATGCAGGATGCCTATCTCTCAGCTGGATACAGGATGCCTAACTCTCACCTGGATGTGGGATGCCTATCTCTCACCTGGATTTGTGATGCCTATCTCTCACATAGATGGGGAATGCCTATCTCTCACCTGGATGCAGGATGCCTATCTCTCACCTGGATACAGGATGCCTAACTCTCACCCGGATGGGGGATGCCTATCTCACACCTGAATGCGGGATGCCCAACTCCCACCTGGATGTGGTATGACGATCTCTCATCTGGATGTGTGATTCATATTTCTCATCTTGATGAGGGATGTCCATCTCTTAACTGAATATGGGAGGCCGATCACTCACCTGGATACGGATGCCTATCTCTCACCAGGATGTGGGATGCCTATCTCTCACCTGGATGCGGGATGCCCAACTCCCACCTAGATACAGGATGCCTAACTCTCACCTGGATGTGTAATGCCTATCTCTCACCTGGAAACAGGATGCCTATCTCTCACCTGGATGTGGGATGACTATCTCTCACCTGTATACAGGAAGCCTAACTCTCACCTGGATGCGGAATGCCATCACTCACCTGGAAGCAGGATGGCTATCTCTCACCCGGATGCAGTATGACTATCTCTCACCTGGATGCAGGATGTCCATCTCTCACCTAGATGCAGGATTCCCATCTCTCACCTGGATCCAGTTTGTCTATCTCTCACATGGATGCAGGATGCCTATCTCTCCCCTGGATGCAGGATGCCTATCTCTCACCTGGACACGGGATGCCCATCTCTCACCTGGATGCAGGATGCCTATCTCTCACCTGGATACAGGAAGCCTATCTCTCACCTGGATGCGTGATGTCTATCTCTCACCTGGAAACGGGATGCCTATCTCACTCCGGGATGTGGGATGCCTATCTCTCACCTGGATGTGGGATGCCCATCTCTCACCTGGATGCCTATCTCTCACCTGGATGCAGGATGCCCATCTCTCACCTGGATGCCTATCTCTCACCTGGATGCAGGATGCCCATCTCTCACCTGGATGCAGGATTCCTATCTCTCACCTGGATGCAGGATGCCATTCTATCACCCGGATGGGGGATGCGTATCTCTCACCTGCATGCGGGATGCCTATCTCCCACCTAGATTTGGGTTACCTATCTCTCACCTGGATGCATATCTACAACCTGAATTGGGGATGCCTATCTCTCACCTGGATGTGGGATGCCTATATCTCACCTGGACATGGGATGCCTATCTTTCACCTGGATACAGGCTGCCTATCTCTCACCTGGATGCAGGATGGCTATCTCTCACCTGGATGCCTATCTCCCACCTGGATGCAGGATGCCTATCTCTCACCTGGATGCCTATCTCTCACCTGGATGCAGGATGCCCATCTCTCACCTGGATGCCTATCTCTCACCTGGATGCAGGATTCCTATCTCTCACCTGGATGCAGGATGCCATTCTATCACCCGAATGGGTGATGCGTATCTCTCACCTGCATGCGGGATGCCTATCTCTCACCTAGATTTGGGTTACCTATCTCTCACCTGGATGCATATCTACAACCTGAATTGGGGATGCCTATCTCTCACCTGGATGTGGGATGCCTATATCTCACCTGGACATGGGATGCCTATCTTTCACCTGGATACAGGCTGCCTATCTCTCACCTGGATGCAGGATGCCCATCTCTCACCTGGATGTGGGATGCCCATCTCTCACCTGGATGTGGGATGCCCATCTCTCACCTGGATGCAGGATGCCTATCTCTCACCTGGATTTGTGATGCCCATCTCTCACCTGGATGCAGGATGCCCATCTCTCACCTGGATGCAGGATGCCTATCTCTCACCTGGATTTGTGATGCCTATCTCTCACCTGGATACAGGATGCCTATCTCTCACCTGGATACAGGATGCCTAACTCTCACCCGGATTGGGGATGCCTATCTCTCACCTGGATGTGGGATGCATATCTCTCACCTGGATGCGGGATGCCCAACTCCCACCTGGATGAGGGAAGCCTATCTCTCACCTGGATGTGTGATCCATATCTCTCATCTTGATTAGGGATGTCCATCTCTTACCTGAATATTGGAGGCTGATCTCTTACCTGGATGCGGAATGCCTATCTCTCACCTGCATACAGATGCCTATCTCTCACCAGGATGCGGGATGCCCAACTCTCACCTGGATGTAGGACGCCTATCTCTCACCTCGATGTGGGATGTCTATCTCTCACCTGGATACGGGTTGCCTATCTCTCACCTGAATGCGGGATGACTATCTCTCACCTGGATACAAGATAACTTTATCTCACCTGGATGTGGGTTGCCTATCTCTCACCTGGATGCCTATCTCTCACCTGGATGCTTATCTCTCACCTGGAAGCGGGATGCCTATCTCTCAACTGGAAGAGGGATGCATATCATTCATCTGAAATTGGGATGCCTATCTCTCACCTGGATACAGGATAACTATATCTCAACTGGATGTGGGTTGCCTATCTCTCACCTGGATGTTTATCTCTCGCCTGGAAGCGGGATGCCGATCACTCAACTGAATGCAGGATGCCTATCTCTCAACTGGAAGAGGGATGCGTATCACTCATCTGATTTTGGGATGCCTATCTCTCACCTGGATACGGGATGCCTATCTCTCACCTGGATGCAGGATACCTATCTCTCATCTGGATACAGGATCCCTATGTCTCTCCTGGATGAGGGATTCCTATCTCTCACCTGGATGCAGGGTGCCTATCTCTCATCTGGATGCAGAATGGCTATCTCTCTCCTGGATGCAGGATGCCTATCGCTCACCTGGATGCAGGGTGCCTATCTCTCATCTGGATGCAGGATCCCTATGTCTCTCCTGGATATGGGATGCCTATCTCTCCCCTGGATGCAGGATGCCCATCTCTCACGTGGATGCAGTATGCCTATCTCTCCCCTGGATGCTGGATAACTATCTCTCACCTGGCTACAGGATGCCTAACTATCACCTGGATACAGGATGCCTATCGCTCACCTGGATGCGGGAGGCCGATCTCTCACCTGGATGTGGGATACCCATCTCGCATCTGGATGCAGCATGCCTATCTTTCACCTGGATACAGGATGTCTAACTCTCACCTGGATGTGGGATGCCTATCTCTCACCTGGATGTGGGATGCCTATCTCTCACCTGGATTTGGGTTACCTATCTCTCACCTGGATGCATATCTCCAACCTGAATGCGGGATGCCTATCTCTCACCTGGATGCCTATCTCTCACCTGGATGCAGGACACCCATCTCTCACCTGGATGCCTATCTCTCCAGGTGATATGGGTTAACGATTTCTTACATGGAAGCGGGAAGCCTCTCGCTCACCTGAATGTGGGATGACTAAATCTCAACTGGATGTGTGATGACTATCTCTCACCTGGATAACTCTCTCTCACCTGGATGTGAATTACCTATCTCTCACCGGGAAACAGGATGTCTATCTCTCACCTGGATACAGGATGCCTAACTCTCACCTGGATGTGGGATGCCTATCTCTCACCTGGATTTGCGATGCCTATCTCTCACATGGATGGGGAATGCCTAGCACTCACCTGGATGCAGGATGCCTATCTCTCAGCTGGATACAGGATGCCTAACTCTCACCTGGATGTGGGATGCCTATCTCTCACCTGGATTTGTGATGCCTATCTCTCACATAGATGGGGAATGCCTATCTCTCACCTGGATGCAGGATGCCTATCTCTCACCTGGATACAGGATGCCTAACTCTCACCCGGATGGGGGATGCCTATCTCTCACCTGGATGCGGGATGCCCAACTCCCACCTGGATGTGGTATGACGATCTCTCATCTGGATGTGTGATTCATATCTCTCATCTTGATGAGGGATGTCCATCTCTTAACTGAATATGGGAGGCCGATCACTCACCTGGATACGGATGCCTATCTCTCACCAGGATGTGGGATGCCTATCTCTCACCTGGATGCGGGATGCCCAACTCCCACCTAGATACAGGATGCCTAACTCTCACCTGGATGTGTAATGCCTATCTCTCACCTGGAAACAGGATGCCTATCTCTCACCTGGATGTGGGATGACTATCTCTCACCTGTATACAGGAAGCCTAACTCTCACCTGGATGCGGAATGCCATCTCTCACCTGGAAGCAGGATGGCTATCTCTCACCCGGATGCAGTATGACTATCTCTCACCTGGATGCAGGATGTCCATCTCTCACCTGGATGCAGGATTCCCATCTCTCACCTGGATGCAGTATGTCTATCTCTCACCTGGATGCAGGATGCCTATCTCTCACCTGGATGCATGATGCCCATCTCTCACCTGTCTGCAGTTTGTCTATCTCTCACCTGGATGCAGGATGCCTATCTCTCCCCTGGATGCAGGATGCCTATCTCTCACCTGGACACGGGATGCCCATCTCTCACCTGGATGCAGGATGCCTATCTCTCACCTGGATACAGGAAGCCTATCTCTCACCTGGATGCAGGATGCCTATCTCTCACCTGGAAACGGGATGCCTATCTCAATCCGGGATGTGGGATGCCTATCTCTCACCTGGATGTGGGATGCCCATCTCTCACCTGGATGCCTATCTCTCACCTGGATGCAGGATGCCCATCTCTCACCTGGATGCCTATCTCTCACCTGGATGCAGGATTCCTATCTCTCACCTGGATGCAGGATGCCATTCTATCACCCGAATGGGGGATGCGTATCTCTCACCTGCATGCGGGATGCCTATCTCTCACCTAGATTTGGGTTACCTATCTCTCACCTGGATGCATATCTACAACCTGAATTGGGGATGCCTATCTCTCACCTGGATGTGGGATGCCTATATCTCACCTGGACATGGGATGCCTATCTTTCACCTGGATACAGGCTGCCTATCTCTCACCTGGATGCAGGATGCCTATCTCTCACCTGGATGCCTATCTCTCACCTGGATGTCTATCTCTCACCTGGATGCGGGATGCCCATCTCTCACCTGGATGCAGGATGCCCATCTCTCACCTGGATGCGGGATGCCCATCTCTCACCTGGATGTGGGATGCTCATCTCTCACCTGGAAACGGGATGCCTATCTCACTCCAGGATGTGGGATGCCTAGCTCTCACCTGGATGTGGGATGCCTATCTCTCACCTGGATGCAGGATGCTTATCTCTCACCTGGATGCAGGATGCCCATCTCTCACCTGGATGTGGGATGCCTATCTCTCACCTGGATGCAGGATGCTTATCTCTCACTTGGATGCAGGATGCCCATCTCTCTCCTGGATGCGGGATGCCTATCTCTCACCTGGATGGAGGATGCCTATCTCTCACCTCGATGCGGGATGTCTATCTCTCACCTGGAAACGGGATGCCTATCTCACTCCGGGATGTGGGATGCCTATCTCTCACCTGGATGCCCATTTCCCACCTGGATGCGGGATGCCAATCTCTCACCTGCATGCGTGATGCCTATCCCTCATCTGGATGTGGGATGCCTATCTCTCACCTGGATGCAGGGTGCCCATCTCTCTCCTGGATGTGGGATGCCTATCTCACACCTGGATGCAGGGTGCCTATCTCTCCCTTGGATGCAGGATGCTTATCTCTCACCTGGATGCAGGATGCCTATCTCTCACCTCCATGTGGGATGTCTATTCCTCACCTGGAAACGGGATGCCTATCTCACTCCGGGATGTGGGATGCCTATCTCTCACCTGGATGCCCATCTCCCACCTGGATGTGGGATGCCAATCTCTCACCTGCATACTTGATGCCTATTTCACACCTGGATGTGGGATGCCTATCTCTCACCTGGATGCAGGCTGCCCATCTCTCTCCTGGATGTGGGATGCCCATCTCTCACCAGGATGCAGGGTGTCTATCTCTCACCTGGATGCAGGATGCCTATCTCTCACCTGGATGCAGGATGCCCATCTCTCACCTGGATGTGGGATGCCCATCTCTCACCTGGATGCAGGGTGTCTATCTCTCACCTGGATGCAGGATGCCCATCTCCCACCTGGATGTGGGATGCCAATCTCGCACCTGCATGCATGATGCCTATCTCTCACATGGATGTGGGATGCCCATCTCTCATCTGGATGCAGGGTGCCCATCTCTCTCCTGGATGTTGGATGCCCATCTATCACCTGGATGCAGGGTGTCTATCTATCACCTGGAAACGGGATGCCTATCTCACTCCAGGATGTGGGGTGCCTATCTCTCACCTGGATGCAGGATGCCTATCTCTCACCTGGATGCAGGATGCCTATCTCTCACCTGGATGCAGGATGCCTATCTCTCACCTGGATGCAGCATGCCTATCTCTCACCTGGATACAGGATGCCTATCTCTCACCTGGATACAGGATGCCTATCTCTCACCTGGATACAGGATGCCTATCTCTCACCTGGATGCAGGGTGCTATCTCTCCCTTGGATGCAGGATGCCTATCTCTCACCTGGATGCAGGATGCCCATCTCTCACCTGGATGTGGGATGCCCATCTCTCACCTGGATGCAGGATGCCCATCTCTCACCTGGATGCGGGATGCCCATCTCTCACCTGGACACAGGATGCCCATCTCTCACCTGGATGCGGGATGCCTCTCTCTCACCTGGATGCGGGATGCCCATCTCTCACCTGGATGCAGGATGCCCATCTCTCACCTGGATGTGGGATGCCCATCTCTCACCTGGATGCAGGGTGTCTATCTATCACCTGGAAACGGGATGCCTATCTCACTCCAGGATGTGGGGTGCCTATCTCTCACCTGGATGCAGGATGCCTATCTCTCACCTGGATGCAGGATGCCTATCTCTCACCTGGATGCAGGGTGTCTATCTATCACCTGGAAACGGGATGCCTATCTCACTCCAGGATGTGGGGTGCCTATCTCTCACCTGGATGCAGGATGCCTATCTCTCACCTGGATGCAGGATGCCTATCTCTCACCTGGATGCAGCATGCCTATCTCTCACCTGGATACAGGATGCCTATCTCTCACCTGGATACAGGATGCCTATCTCTCACCTAGATGCAGGATGCCTATCTCTCACCTGGATGCAGGATACCTATCTCTCACCTGGATACAGGATGCCTATCTCTCACCTGGATACGGGATGCCTATCTCTCACCTGGATAAAGGATGCCTATCTCTCAACTGGATACAGGATGCCTATCTCTCACCTGGATACAGGATGCCTATCTCTCAGCTGGATACAGGATGCCTATCTCTCACCTGGATGTGGGATGCCTATCTCTCACCTGGATGCTGGATATCTATCTCTCACCTGGATACAGGATGCCTAACTATCACCTGGATGCAGGATGCCTTTCTCTCACCTGGAAACGGGATGCCTATCTCACTCCGTGATGTGGGATGCCTATCTCTCACCTGGATGTGGGATGCCCATCTCTCACCTGGATGCCTATCTCTCCCCTGGATGCAGGATGCCTATCTCTCACCTGGATGCAGGATGCCCATCTCTCACCTGGATGCCTATCTCTCACCTGGATGCGGGAAGCCCATCTCTCACCTGGATGCAGGATTCCTATCTCTCACCTGGATGCAGGATGCCCATCTCTCACCCGGATGGGGGATGCGTATCTCTCACCCGCATGCGGGATGCCTATCTCTCACCTAGATTTGGGTTACCTATCTCTCACCTGGATGCATATCTACAACCTGAATTGGGGATGCCTATCTCTCACCTGGATGTGGGATGCCTATATCTCACCTGGAAATGGGATGCCTATCTTTCACCTGGATACAGGCTGCCTATCTCTCACCTGGATGCAGGATGCCTATCTCTCACCTGGATGCCTATCTCCCACCTGGATGTCTATCTCTCACCTGGATGCGGAATGCCCATCTCTCACCTGGATGCGGGATGCCCATCTCTCACCTGGATGTGGGATGCCCATCTCTCACCTGGAAACGGGATGCATATCTCACTCCAGGATGTGGGATGCCTAGCTCTCACCTGGATGTGGGATTCCTATCTCTCACCTGGATGCAGGATGCTTATCTCTCACCTGGATGCAGGATGCCCATCTCTCACCTTGATGCCTATCTCTCACCTGGATGTGGGATGCCTATCTCTCGCCTGGATACAGGATGCCTAACTATCACCTAGATGCCTATCTCCTACCTGGATACAGGATGCCTATCTCTCCCCTGTATGCCTATCTCTCACCTGGATACAGGATGCCTATGTCTCACCTGGATGCCTATCTCACACCTGGATGCGGGATGCCTATCTCTCACCTGGATGCAGGGTGCTATCTCTCCCTTGGATGCAGGATGCCTATCTCTCACCTGGATGCAGGATGCCCATCTCTCACCTGGATGTGGGATGCCCATCTCTCACCTGGATGCAGGATGCCCATCTCTCACCTGGATGCGGGATGCCCATCTCTCACCTGGACACAGGATGCCCATCTCTCACCTGGATGCGGGATGCCTCTCTCTCACCTGGATGCGGGATGCCCATCTCTCACCTGGATGCAGGATGCCCATCTCTCACCTGGATGTGGGATGCCCATCTCTCACCTGGATGCAGGGTGTCTATCTATCACCTGGAAACGGGATGCCTATCTCACTCCAGGATGTGGGGTGCCTATCTCTCACCTGGATGCAGGATGCCTATCTCTCACCTGGATGCAGGATGCCTATCTCTCACCTGGATGCGGAATGCCTATCTCTCACCTGCATACAGATGCCTATCTCTCACCAGGATGCGGGATGCCCAACTCTCACCTGGATGTAGGACGCCTATCTCTCACCTCGATGTGGGATGTCTATCTCTCACCTGGATACGGGTTGCCTATCTCTCACCTGAATGCGGGATGACTATCTCTCACCTGGATACAAGATAACTTTATCTCACCTGGATGTGGGTTGCCTATCTCTCACCTGGATGCCTATCTCTCACCTGGATGCTTATCTCTCACCTGGAAGCGGGATGCCTATCTCTCAACTGGAAGAGGGATGCATATCATTCATCTGAAATTGGGATGCCTATCTCTCACCTGGATACAGGATAACTATATCTCAACTGGATGTGGGTTGCCTATCTCTCACCTGGATGTTTATCTCTCGCCTGGAAGCGGGATGCCGATCACTCAACTGAATGCAGGATGCCTATCTCTCAACTGGAAGAGGGATGCGTATCACTCATCTGATTTTGGGATGCCTATCTCTCACCTGGATACGGGATGCCTATCTCTCACCTGGATGCAGGATACCTATCTCTCATCTGGATACAGGATCCCTATGTCTCTCCTGGATGTGGGATGCCTATCTCTCACCTGGATGCAGGGTGCCTATCTCTCATCTGGATGCAGAATGGCTATCTCTCTCCTGGATGCAGGATGCCTATCGCTCACCTGGATGCAGGGTGCCTATCTCTCATCTGGATGCAGGATCCCTATGTCTCTCCTGGATATGGGATGCCTATCTCTCCCCTGGATGCAGGATGCCCATCTCTCACGTGGATGCAGTATGCCTATCTCTCCCCTGGATGCTGGATAACTATCTCTCACCTGGCTACAGGATGCCTAACTATCACCTGGATACAGGATGCCTATCGCTCACCTGGATGCGGGAGGCCGATCTCTCACCTGGATGTGGGATACCCATCTCGCATCTGGATGCAGCATGCCTATCTTTCACCTGGATACAGGATGTCTAACTCTCACCTGGATGTGGGATGCCTATCTCTCACCTGGATGTGGGATGCCTATCTCTCACCTGGATTTGGGTTACCTATCTCTCACCTGGATGCCTATCTCTCACCTGGATGCAGGACACCCATCTCTCACCTGGATGCCTATCTCTCCAGGTGATATGGGTTAACGATTTCTTACATGGAAGCGGGAAGCCTCTCGCTCACCTGAATGTGGGATGACTAAATCTCAACTGGATGTGTGATGACTATCTCTCACCTGGATAACTCTCTCTCACCTGGATGTGAATTACCTATCTCTCGCCGGGAAACAGGATGTCTATCTCTCACCTGGATACAAGATAACTTTATCTCACCTGGATGTGGGTTGCCTATCTCTCACCTGGATAACTCTCTCTCACCTGGATGTGAATTACCTATCTCTCGCCGGGAAACAGGATGACTATCTCTCACCTGGATACAAGATAACTTTATCTCACCTGGATGTGGGTTGCCTATCTCTCACCTGGATGCCTATCTCTCACCTGGATGCTTATCTCTCACCTGGAAGCGGGATGCCTATCTCTCAACTGGAAGAGGGATGCATATCATTCATCTGAAATTGGGATGCCTATCTCTCACCTGGATACAGGATAACTATATCTCAACTGGATGTGGGTTGCCTATCTCTCACCTGGATGTTTATCTCTCGCCTGGAAGCGGGATGCCGATCACTCAACTGAATGCAGGATGCCTATCTCTCAACTGGAAGAGGGATGCGTATCACTCATCTGATTTTGGGATGCCTATCTCTCACCTGGATACGGGATGCCTATCTCTCACCTGGAAACAGGATGCCTATCTCTCACCTGGATGTGGGATGACTATCTCTCACCTGTATACAGGAAGCCTAACTCTCACCTGGATGCGGAATGCCATCTCTCACCTGGAAGCAGGATGGCTATCTCTCACCCGGATGCAGTATGACTATCTCTCACCTGGATGCAGGATGTCCATCTCTCACCTGGATGCAGGATTCCCATCTCTCACCTGGATGCAGTATGTCTATCTCTCACCTGGATGCAGGATGCCTATCTCTCACCTGGATGCATGATGCCCATCTCTCACCTGAATGCAGTTTGTCTATCTCTCACCTGGATGCAGGATGCCTATCTCTCCCCTGGATGCAGGATGCCTATCTCTCACCTGGACACGGGATGCCCATCTCTCACCTGGATGCAGGATGCCTATCTCTCACCTGGATACAGGAAGCCTATCTCTCACCTGGATGCAGGATGTCTAACTCTCACCTGGATGTGGGATGCCTATCTCTCACCTGGATGTGGGATGCCTATCTCTCACCTGGATTTGGGTTACCTATCTCTCACCTGGATGCATATCTCCAACCTGAATGCGGGATGCCTATCTCTCACCTGGATGCCTATCTCTCACCTGGATGCAGGACACCCATCTCTCACCTGGATGCCTATCTCTCCAGGTGATATGGGTTAACGATTTCTTACATGGAAGCGGGAAGCCTCTCGCTCACCTGAATGTGGGATGACTAAATCTCAACTGGATGTGTGATGACTATCTCTCACCTGGATAACTCTCTCTCACCTGGATGTGAATTACCTATCTCTCACCGGGAAACAGGATGTCTATCTCTCACCTGGATACAGGATGCCTAACTCTCACCTGGATGTGGGATGCCTATCTCTCACCTGGATTTGCGATGCCTATCTCTCACATGGATGGGGAATGCCTAGCACTCACCTGGATGCAGGATGCCTATCTCTCAGCTGGATACAGGATGCCTAACTCTCACCTGGATGTGGGATGCCTATCTCTCACCTGGATTTGTGATGCCTATCTCTCACATAGATGGGGAATGCCTATCTCTCACCTGGATGCAGGATGCCTATCTCTCACCTGGATACAGGATGCCTAACTCTCACCCGGATGGGGGATGCCTATCTCTCACCTGGATGCGGGATGCCCAACTCCCACCTGGATGTGGTATGACGATCTCTCATCTGGATGTGTGATTCATATCTCTCATCTTGATGAGGGATGTCCATCTCTTAACTGAATATGGGAGGCCGATCACTCACCTGGATACGGATGCCTATCTCTCACCAGGATGTGGGATGCCTATCTCTCACCTGGATGCGGGATGCCTATCTCTCACCTGGAAACAGGATGCCTATCTCTCACCTGGATGTGGGATGACTATCTCTCACCTGTATACAGGAAGCCTAACTCTCACCTGGATGCGGAATGCCATCTCTCACCTGGAAGCAGGATGGCTATCTCTCACCCGGATGCAGTATGACTATCTCTCACCTGGATGCAGGATGTCCATCTCTCACCTGGATGCAGGATTCCCATCTCTCACCTGGATGCAGTATGTCTATCTCTCACCTGGATGCAGGATGCCTATCTCTCACCTGGATGCATGATGCCCATCTCTCACCTGAATGCAGTTTGTCTATCTCTCACCTGGATGCAGGATGCCTATCTCTCCCCTGGATGCAGGATGCCTATCTCTCACCTGGACACGGGATGCCCATCTCTCACCTGGATGCAGGATGCCTATCTCTCACCTGGATACAGGAAGCCTATCTCTCACCTGGATGCAGGATGCCTATCTCTCACCTGGAAACGGGATGCCTATCTCAATCCGGGATGTGGGATGCCTATCTCTCACCTGGATGTGGGATGCCCATCTCTCACCTGGATGCCTATCTCTCACCTGGATGCAGGATGCCCATCTCTCACCTGGATGCCTATCTCTCACCTGGATGCAGGATTCCTATCTCTCACCTGGATGCAGGATGCCATTCTATCACCCGAATGGGGGATGCGTATCTCTCACCTGCATGCGGGATGCCTATCTCTCACCTAGATTTGGGTTACCTATCTCTCACCTGGATGCATATCTACCACCTGAATGGTGGATGCCTATCTCTCACCTGGATGTGGGATGCCTATATCTCACCTGGACATGGGATGCCTATCTTTCACCTGGATACAGGCTGCCTATCTCTCACCTGGATGCAGGATGCCTATCTCTCACCTGGATGCCTATCTCTCACCTGGATGTCTATCTCTCACCTGGATGCGGGATGCCCATCTCTCACCTGGATGCAGGATGCCCATCTCTCACCTGGATGCGGGATGCCCATCTCTCACCTGGATGTGGGATGCTCATCTCTCACCTGGAAACGGGATGCCTATCTCACTCCAGGATGTGGGATGCCTAGCTCTCACCTGGATGTGGGATGCCTATCTCTCACCTGGATGCAGGATGCTTATCTCTCACCTGGATGCAGGATGCCCATCTCTCACCTGGATGTGGGATGCCTATCTCTCACCTGGATGCAGGATGCTTATCTCTCACTTGGATGCAGGATGCCCATCTCTCTCCTGGATGCGGGATGCCTATCTCTCACCTGGATGCAGGGTGCCTATCTCTTCCCTGGATGCAGGATGCTTATCTCTCACCTGGATGGAGGATGCCTATCTCTCACCTCGATGCGGGATGTCTATCTCTCACCTGGAAACGGGATGCCTATCTCACTCCGGGATGTGGGATGCCTATCTCTCACCTGGATGCCCATTTCCCACCTGGATGCGGGATGCCAATCTCTCACCTGCATGCGTGATGCCTATCTCTCATCTGGATGTGGGATGCCTATCTCTCACCTGGATGCAGGGTGCCCATCTCTCTCCTGGATGTGGGATGCCTATCTCACACCTGGATGCAGGGTGCCTATCTCTCCCTTGGATGCAGGATGCTTATCTCTCACCTGGATGCAGGATGCCTATCTCTCACCTCCATGTGGGATGTCTATTCCTCACCTGGAAACGGGATGCCTATCTCACTCCGGGATGTGGGATGCCTATCTCTCACCTGGATGCCCATCTCCCACCTGGATGTGGGATGCCAATCTCTCACCTGCATACTTGATGCCTATTTCACACCTGGATGTGGGATGCCTATCTCTCACCTGGATGCAGGCTGCCCATCTCTCTCCTGGATGTGGGATGCCCATCTCTCACCAGGATGCAGGGTGTCTATCTCTCACCTGGATGCAGGATGCCTATCTCTCACCTGGATGCAGGATGCCCATCTCTCACCTGGATGTGGGATGCCCATCTCTCACCTGGATGCAGGGTGTCTATCTCTCACCTGGATGCAGGATGCCCATCTCCCACCTGGATGTGGGATGCCAATCTCGCACCTGCATGCATGATGCCTATCTCTCACATGGATGTGGGATGCCCATCTCTCATCTGGATGCAGGGTGCCCATCTCTCTCCTGGATGTTGGATGCCCATCTATCACCTGGATGCAGGGTGTCTATCTATCACCTGGAAACGGGATGCCTATCTCACTCCAGGATGTGGGGTGCCTATCTCTCACCTGGATGCAGGATGCCTATCTCTCACCTGGATGCAGGATGCCTATCTCTCACCTGGATGCAGGATGCCTATCTCTCACCTGGATGCAGCATGCCTATCTCTCACCTGGATACAGGATGCCTATCTCTCACCTGGATACAGGATGCCTATCTCTCACCTGGATACAGGATGCCTATCTCTCACCTGGATGCAGGGTGCTATCTCTCCCTTGGATGCAGGATGCCTATCTCTCACCTGGATGCAGGATGCCCATCTCTCACCTGGATGTGGGATGCCCATCTCTCACCTGGATGCAGGATGCCCATCTCTCACCTGGATGCGGGATGCCCATCTCTCACCTGGACACAGGATGCCCATCTCTCACCTGGATGCGGGATGCCTCTCTCTCACCTGGATGCGGGATGCCCATCTCTCACCTGGATGCAGGATGCCCATCTCTCACCTGGATGTGGGATGCCTATCTCTCACCTGGATGCAGGGTGCCCATCTCTCTCCTGGATGTGGGATGCCTATCTCACACCTGGATGCAGGGTGCCTATCTCTCCCTTGGATGCAGGATGCTTATCTCTCACCTGGATGCAGGATGCCTATCTCTCACCTCCATGTGGGATGTCTATTCCTCACCTGGAAACGGGATGCCTATCTCACTCCAGGATGTGGGATGCCTATCTCTCACCTGGATGCCCATCTCCCACCTGGATGTGGGATGCCAATCTCTCACCTGCATACTTGATGCCTATTTCACACCTGGATGTGGGATGCCTATCTCTCACCTGGATGCAGGCTGCCCATCTCTCTCCTGGATGTGGGATGCCCATCTCTCACCAGGATGCAGGGTGTCTATCTCTCACCTGGATGCAGGATGCCTATCTCTCACCTGGATGCAGGATGCCCATCTCTCACCTGGATGTGGGATGCCCATCTCTCACCTGGATGCAGGGTGTCTATCTCTCACCTGGATGCAGGATGCCCATCTCCCACCTGGATGTGGGATGCCAATCTCGCACCTGCATGCATGATGCCTATCTCTCACATGGATGTGGGATGCCCATCTCTCATCTGGATGCAGGGTGCCCATCTCTCTCCTGGATGTTGGATGCCCATCTATCACCTGGATGCAGGGTGTCTATCTATCACCTGGAAACGGGATGCCTATCTCACTCCAGGATGTGGGGTGCCTATCTCTCACCTGGATGCAGGATGCCTATCTCTCACCTGGATGCAGGATGCCTATCTCTCACCTGGATGCAGGATGCCTATCTCTCACCTGGATGCAGCATGCCTATCTCTCACCTGGATACAGGATGCCTATCTCTCACCTGGATACAGGATGCCTATCTCTCACCTGGATACAGGATGCCTATCTCTCACCTGGATGCAGGGTGCTATCTCTCCCTTGGATGCAGGATGCCTATCTCTCACCTGGATGCAGGATGCCCATCTCTCACCTGGATGTGGGATGCCCATCTCTCACCTGGATGCAGGATGCCCATCTCTCACCTGGATGCGGGATGCCCATCTCTCACCTGGACACAGGATGCCCATCTCTCACCTGGATGCGGGATGCCTCTCTCTCACCTGGATGCGGGATGCCCATCTCTCACCTGGATGCAGGATGCCCATCTCTCACCTGGATGTGGGATGCCCATCTCTCACCTGGATGCAGGGTGTCTATCTATCACCTGGAAACGGGATGCCTATCTCACTCCAGGATGTGGGGTGCCTATCTCTCACCTGGATGCAGGATGCCTATCTCTCACCTGGATGCAGGATGCCTATCTCTCACCTGGATGCAGCATGCCTATCTCTCACCTGGATACAGGATGCCTATCTCTCACCTGGATACAGGATGCCTATCTCTCACCTAGATGCAGGATGCCTATCTCTCACCTGGATGCAGGATACCTATCTCTCACCTGGATACAGGATGCCTATCTCTCACCTGGATACGGGATGCCTATCTCTCACCTGGATAAAGGATGCCTATCTCTCAACTGGATACAGGATGCCTATCTCTCACCTGGATACAGGATGCCTATCTCTCAGCTGGATACAGGATGCCTATCTCTCACCTGGATGTGGGATGCCTATCTCTCACCTGGATGCTGGATATCTATCTCTCACCTGGATACAGGATGCCTAACTATCACCTGGATGCAGGATGCCTTTCTCTCACCTGGAAACGGGATGCCTATCTCACTCCGTGATGTGGGATGCCTATCTCTCACCTGGATGTGGGATGCCCATCTCTCACCTGGATGCCTATCTCTCCCCTGGATGCAGGATGCCTATCTCTCACCTGGATGCAGGATGCCCATCTCTCACCTGGATGCCTATCTCTCACCTGGATGCGGGAAGCCCATCTCTCACCTGGATGCAGGATTCCTATCTCTCACCTGGATGCAGGATGCCCATCTCTCACCCGGATGGGGGATGCGTATCTCTCACCCGCATGCGGGATGCCTATCTCTCACCTAGATTTGGGTTACCTATCTCTCACCTGGATGTATATCTACAACCTGAATTGGGGATGCCTATCTCTCACCTGGATGTGGGATGCCTATATCTCACCTGGAAATGGGATGCCTATCTTTCACCTGGATACAGGCTGCCTATCTCTCACCTGGATGCAGGATGCCTATCTCTCACCTGGATGCCTATCTCCCACCTGGATGTCTATCTCTCACCTGGATGCGGAATGCCCATCTCTCACCTGGATGCGGGATGCCCATCTCTCACCTGGATGTGGGATGCCCATCTCTCACCTGGAAACGGGATGCATATCTCACTCCAGGATGTGGGATGCCTAGCTCTCACCTGGATGTGGGATTCCTATCTCTCACCTGGATGCAGGATGCTTATCTCTCACCTGGATGCAGGATGCCCATCTCTCACCTTGATGCCTATCTCTCACCTGGATGTGGGATGCCTATCTCTCGCCTGGATACAGGATGCCTAACTATCACCTAGATGCCTATCTCCTACCTGGATACAGGATGCCTATCTCTCCCCTGTATGCCTATCTCTCACCTGGATACAGGATGCCTATGTCTCACCTGGATGCCTATCTCACACCTGGATGCGGGATGCCTATCTCTCACCTGGATGCAGGGTGCTATCTCTCCCTTGAATGCAGGATGCCTATCTCTCACCTGGATGCAGGATGCCCATCTCTCACCTGGATGTGGGATGCCCATCTCTCACCTGGATGCAGGATGCCCATCTCTCACCTGGATGCGGGATGCCCATCTCTCACCTGGACACAGGATGCCCATCTCTCACCTGGATGCGGGATGCCTCTCTCTCACCTGGATGCGGGATGCCCATCTCTCACCTGGATGCAGGATGCCCATCTCTCACCTGGATGTGGGATGCCCATCTCTCACCTGGATGCAGGGTGTCTATCTATCACCTGGAAACGGGATGCCTATCTCACTCCAGGATGTGGGGTGCCTATCTCTCACCTGGATGCAGGATGCCTATCTCTCACCTGGATGCAGGATGCCTATCTCTCACCTGGATGCAGCATGCCTATCTCTCACCTGGATACAGGATGCCTATCTCTCACCTGGATACAGGATGCCTATCTCTCACCTAGATGCAGGATGCCTATCTCTCACCTGGATGCAGGATACCTATCTCTCACCTGGATACAGGATGCCTATCTCTCACCTGGATACGGGATGCCTATCTCTCACCTGGATAAAGGATGCCTATCTCTCAACTGGATACAGGATGCCTATCTCTCACCTGGATACAGGATGCCTATCTCGCAGCTGGATACAGGATGCCTATCTCTCACCTGGATACAGGATGCCTATCTCTCACCTGGATGCAGGATACCTATCTCTCACCTGGATACAGGATGCCTATCTCTCACCTGGATACGGGATGCCTATCTCTCACCTGGATAAAGGATGCCTATCTCTCAACTGGATACAGGATGCCTATCTCTCACCTGGATACAGGATGCCTATCTCGCAGCTGGATACAGGATGCCTATCTCTCACCTGGATGTGGGATGCCTATCTCTCACCTGGATGCTGGATATCTATCTCTCACCTGGATACAGGATGCCTAACTATCACCTGGATGCAGGATGCCTTTCTCTCACCTGGAAACGGGATGCCTATCTCACTCCGTGATGTGGGATGCCTATCTCTCACCTGGATGTGGGATGCCCATCTCTCACCTGGATGCCTATCTCTCCCCTGGATGCAGGATGCCTATCTCTCACCTGGATGCAGGATGCCCATCTCTCACCTGGATGCCTATCTCTCACCTGGATGCGGGAAGCCCATCTCTCACCTGGATGCAGGATTCCTATCTCTCACCTGGATGCAGGATGCCCATCTCTCACCCGGATGGGGGATGCGTATCTCTCACCCGCATGCGGGATGCCTATCTCTCACCTAGATTTGGGTTACCTATCTCTCACCTGGATGCATATCTACAACCTGAATTGGGGATGCCTATCTCTCACCTGGATGTGGGATGCCTATATCTCACCTGGAAATGGGATGCCTATCTTTCACCTGGATACAGGCTGCCTATCTCTCACCTGGATGCAGGATGCCTATCTCTCACCTGGATGCCTATCTCCCACCTGGATGTCTATCTCTCACCTGGATGCGGAATGCCCATCTCTCACCTGGATGCGGGATGCCCATCTCTCACCTGGATGTGGGATGCCCATCTCTCACCTGGAAACGGGATGCATATCTCACTCCAGGATGTGGGATGCCTAGCTCTCACCTGGATGTGGGATTCCTATCTCTCACCTGGATGCAGGATGCTTATCTCTCACCTGGATGCAGGATGCCCATCTCTCACCTTGATGCCTATCTCTCACCTGGATGTGGGATGCCTATCTCTCGCCTGGATACAGGATGCCTAACTATCACCTAGATGCCTATCTCCTACCTGGATACAGGATGCCTATCTCTCCCCTGTATGCCTATCTCTCACCTGGATACAGGATGCCTATGTCTCACCTGGATGCCTATCTCTCACCTAGATGCAGGATGCCTATCTCTCACCTGGATGCAGGATACCTATCTCTCACCTGGATACAGGATGCCTATCTCTCACCTGGATACGGGATGCCTATCTCTCACCTGGATAAAGGATGCCTATCTCTCAACTGGATACAGGATGCCTATCTCTCACCTGGATACAGGATGCCTATCTCGCAGCTGGATACAGGATGCCTATCTCTCACCTGGATACAGGATGCCTATCTCTCACCTAGATGCAGGATGCCTATCTCTCACCTGGATGCAGGATACCTATCTCTCACCTGGATACAGGATGCCTATCTCTCACCTGGATACGGGATGCCTATCTCTCACCTGGATAAAGGATGCCTATCTCTCAACTGGATACAGGATGCCTATCTCTCACCTGGATACAGGATGCCTATCTCGCAGCTGGATACAGGATGCCTATTTCTCACCTGGATGTGGGATGCCTATCTCTCACCTGGATGCTGGATATCTATCTCTTACCTGGATACAGGATGCCTAACTATCACCTGGATGCAGGATGCCTTTCTCTCACCTGGAAACGGGATGCCTATCTCACTCCGTGATGTGGGATGCCTATCTCTCACCTGGATGTGGGATGCCCATCTCTCACCTGGATGCCTATCTCTCCCCTGGATGCAGGATGCCTATCTCTCACCTGGATGCAGGATGCCCATCTCTCACCTGGATGCCTATCTCTCACCTGGATGCGGGAAGCCCATCTCTCACCTGGATGCAGGATTCCTATCTCTCACCTGGATGCAGGATGCCCATCTCTCACCCGGATGGGGGATGCGTATCTCTCACCCGCATGCGGGATGCCTATCTCTCACCTAGATTTGGGTTACCTACCTCTCACCTGGATGCATATCTACAACCTGAATTGGGGATGCCTATCTCTCACCTGGATGCAGGATGCCCATCTCTCACCTGGATGCCTATCTCTCACCTGGATGCGGGAAGCCCATCTCTCACCTGGATGCAGGATTCCTATCTCTCACCTGGATGCAGGATGCCCATCTCTCACCCGGATGGGGGATGCGTATCTCTCACCCGCATGCGGGATGCCTATCTCTCACCTAGATTTGGGTTACCTATCTCTCACCTGGATGCATATCTACAACCTGAATTGGGGATGCCTATCTCTCACCTGGATGTGGGATGCCTATATCTCACCTGGAAATGGGATGCCTATCTTTCACCTGGATACAGGCTGCCTATCTCTCACCTGGATGCAGGATGCCTATCTCTCACCTGGATGCCTATCTCCCACCTGGATGTCTATCTCTCACCTGGATGCGGAATGCCCATCTCTCACCTGGATGCGGGATGCCCATCTCTCACCTGGATGTGGGATGCCCATCTCTCACCTGGAAACGGGATGCATATCTCACTCCAGGATGTGGGATGCCTAGCTCTCACCTGGATGTGGGATTCCTATCTCTCACCTGGATGCAGGATGCTTATCTCTCACCTGGATGCAGGATGCCCATCTCTCACCTTGATGCCTATCTCTCACCTGGATGTGGGATGCCTATCTCTCGCCTGGATACAGGATGCCTAACTATCACCTAGATGCCTATCTCCTACCTGGATACAGGATGCCTATCTCTCCCCTGTATGCCTATCTCTCACCTGGATACAGGATGCCTATGTCTCACCTGGATGCCTATCTCTCACCTAGATGCAGGATGCCTATCTCTCACCTGGATGCAGGATACCTATCTCTCACCTGGATACAGGATGCCTATCTCTCACCTGGATACGGGATGCCTATCTCTCACCTGGATAAAGGATGCCTATCTCTCAACTGGATACAGGATGCCTATCTCTCACCTGGATACAGGATGCCTATCTCGCAGCTGGATACAGGATGCCTATCTCTCACCTGGATACAGGATGCCTATCTCTCACCTAGATGCAGGATGCCTATCTCTCACCTGGATGCAGGATACCTATCTCTCACCTGGATACAGGATGCCTATCTCTCACCTGGATACGGGATGCCTATCTCTCACCTGGATAAAGGATGCCTATCTCTCAACTGGATACAGGATGCCTATCTCTCACCTGGATACAGGATGCCTATCTCGCAGCTGGATACAGGATGCCTATCTCTCACCTGGATGTGGGATGCCTATCTCTCACCTGGATGCTGGATATCTATCTCTCACCTGGATACAGGATGCCTAACTATCACCTGGATGCAGGATGCCTTTCTCTCACCTGGAAACGGGATGCCTATCTCACTCCGTGATGTGGGATGCCTATCTCTCACCTGGATGTGGGATGCCCATCTCTCACCTGGATGCCTATCTCTCCCCTGGATGCAGGATGCCTATCTCTCACCTGGATGCAGGATGCCCATCTCTCACCTGGATGCCTATCTCTCACCTGGATGCGGGAAGCCCATCTCTCACCTGGATGCAGGATTCCTATCTCTCACCTGGATGCAGGATGCCCATCTCTCACCCGGATGGGGGATGCGTATCTCTCACCCGCATGCGGGATGCCTATCTCTCACCTAGATTTGGGTTACCTATCTCTCACCTGGATGCATATCTACAACCTGAATTGGGGATGCCTATCTCTCACCTGGATGTGGGATGCCTATATCTCACCTGGAAATGGGATGCCTATCTTTCACCTGGATACAGGCTGCCTATCTCTCACCTGGATGCAGGATGCCTATCTCTCACCTGGATGCCTATCTCCCACCTGGATGTCTATCTCTCACCTGGATGCGGAATGCCCATCTCTCACCTGGATGCGGGATGCCCATCTCTCACCTGGATGTGGGATGCCCATCTCTCACCTGGAAACGGGATGCATATCTCACTCCAGGATGTGGGATGCCTAGCTCTCACCTGGATGTGGGATTCCTATCTCTCACCTGGATGCAGGATGCTTATCTCTCACCTGGATGCAGGATGCCCATCTCTCACCTTGATGCCTATCTCTCACCTGGATGTGGGATGCCTATCTCTCGCCTGGATACAGGATGCCTAACTATCACCTAGATGCCTATCTCCTACCTGGATACAGGATGCCTATCTCTCCCCTGTATGCCTATCTCTCACCTGGATACAGGATGCCTATGTCTCACCTGGATGCCTATCTCACACCTGGATGCGGGATGCCTATCTCTCACCTGGATGCAGGGTGCTATCTCTCCCTTGGATGCAGGATGCCTATCTCTCACCTGGATGCAGGATGCCCATCTCTCACCTGGATGTGGGATGCCCATCTCTCACCTGGATGCAGGATGCCCATCTCTCACCTGGATGCGGGATGCCCATCTCTCACCTGGACACAGGATGCCCATCTCTCACCTGGATGCGGGATGCCTCTCTCTCACCTGGATGCGGGATGCCCATCTCTCACCTGGATGCAGGATGCCCATCTCTCACCTGGATGTGGGATGCCCATCTCTCACCTGGATGCAGGGTGTCTATCTATCACCTGGAAACGGGATGCCTATCTCACTCCAGGATGTGGGGTGCCTATCTCTCACCTGGATGCAGGATGCCTATCTCTCACCTGGATGCAGGATGCCTATCTCTCACCTGGATGCAGCATGCCTATCTCTCACCTGGATACAGGATGCCTATCTCTCACCTGGATACAGGATGCCTATCTCTCACCTAGATGCAGGATGCCTATCTCTCACCTGGATGCAGGATATCTATCTCTCACCTGGATACAGGATGCCTATCTCTCACCTGGATACGGGATGCCTATCTCTCACCTGGATAAAGGATGCCTATCTCTCAACTGGATACAGGATGCCTATCTCTCACCTGGATACAGGATGCCTATCTCGCAGCTGGATACAGGATGCCTATCTCTCACCTGGATGTGGGATGCCTATCTCTCACCTGGATGCTGGATATCTATCTCTCACCTGGATACAGGATGCCTAACTATCACCTGGATGCAGGATGCCTTTCTCTCACCTGGAAACGGGATGCCTATCTCACTCCGTGATGTGGGATGCCTATCTCTCACCTGGATGTGGGATGCCCATCTCTCACCTGGATGCAGGGTGTCTATCTCTCACCTGGATGCAGGATGCCCATCTCCCACCTGGATGTGGGATGCCAATCTCGCACCTGCATGCATGATGCCTATCTCTCACATGGATGTGGGATGCCCATCTCTCATCTGGATGCAGGGTGCCCATCTCTCTCCTGGATGTTGGATGCCCATCTATCACCTGGATGCAGGGTGTCTATCTATCACCTGGAAACGGGATGCCTATCTCACTCCAGGATGTGGGGTGCCTATCTCTCACCTGGATGCAGGATGCCTATCTCTCACCTGGATGCAGGATGCCTATCTCTCACCTGGATGCAGGATGCCTATCTCTCACCTGGATGCAGCATGCCTATCTCTCACCTGGATACAGGATGCCTATCTCTCACCTGGATACAGGATGCCTATCTCTCACCTGGATACAGGATGCCTATCTCTCACCTGGATGCAGGGTGCTATCTCTCCCTTGGATGCAGGATGCCTATCTCTCACCTGGATGCAGGATGCCCATCTCTCACCTGGATGTGGGATGCCCATCTCTCACCTGGATGCAGGATGCCCATCTCTCACCTGGATGCGGGATGCCCATCTCTCACCTGGACACAGGATGCCCATCTCTCACCTGGATGCGGGATGCCTCTCTCTCACCTGGATGCGGGATGCCCATCTCTCACCTGGATGCAGGATGCCCATCTCTCACCTGGATGTGGGATGCCTATCTCTCACCTGGATGCAGGGTGCCCATCTCTCTCCTGGATGTGGGATGCCTATCTCACACCTGGATGCAGGGTGCCTATCTCTCCCTTGGATGCAGGATGCTTATCTCTCACCTGGATGCAGGATGCCTATCTCTCACCTCCATGTGGGATGTCTATTCCTCACCTGGAAACGGGATGCCTATCTCACTCCAGGATGTGGGATGCCTATCTCTCACCTGGATGCCCATCTCCCACCTGGATGTGGGATGCCAATCTCTCACCTGCATACTTGATGCCTATTTCACACCTGGATGTGGGATGCCTATCTCTCACCTGGATGCAGGCTGCCCATCTCTCTCCTGGATGTGGGATGCCCATCTCTCACCAGGATGCAGGGTGTCTATCTCTCACCTGGATGCAGGATGCCTATCTCTCACCTGGATGCAGGATGCCCATCTCTCACCTGGATGTGGGATGCCCATCTCTCACCTGGATGCAGGGTGTCTATCTCTCACCTGGATGCAGGATGCCCATCTCCCACCTGGATGTGGGATGCCAATCTCGCACCTGCATGCATGATGCCTATCTCTCACATGGATGTGGGATGCCCATCTCTCATCTGGATGCAGGGTGCCCATCTCTCTCCTGGATGTTGGATGCCCATCTATCACCTGGATGCAGGGTGTCTATCTATCACCTGGAAACGGGATGCCTATCTCACTCCAGGATGTGGGGTGCCTATCTCTCACCTGGATGCAGGATGCCTATCTCTCACCTGGATGCAGGATGCCTATCTCTCACCTGGATGCAGGATGCCTATCTCTCACCTGGATGCAGCATGCCTATCTCTCACCTGGATACAGGATGCCTATCTCTCACCTGGATACAGGATGCCTATCTCTCACCTGGATACAGGATGCCTATCTCTCACCTGGATGCAGGGTGCTATCTCTCCCTTGGATGCAGGATGCCTATCTCTCACCTGGATGCAGGATGCCCATCTCTCACCTGGATGTGGGATGCCCATCTCTCACCTGGATGCAGGATGCCCATCTCTCACCTGGATGCGGGATGCCCATCTCTCACCTGGACACAGGATGCCCATCTCTCACCTGGATGCGGGATGCCTCTCTCTCACCTGGATGCGGGATGCCCATCTCTCACCTGGATGCAGGATGCCCATCTCTCACCTGGATGTGGGATGCCCATCTCTCACCTGGATGCAGGGTGTCTATCTATCACCTGGAAACGGGATGCCTATCTCACTCCAGGATGTGGGGTGCCTATCTCTCACCTGGATGCAGGATGCCTATCTCTCACCTGGATGCAGGATGCCTATCTCTCACCTGGATGCAGCATGCCTATCTCTCACCTGGATACAGGATGCCTATCTCTCACCTGGATACAGGATGCCTATCTCTCACCTAGATGCAGGATGCCTATCTCTCACCTGGATGCAGGATACCTATCTCTCACCTGGATACAGGATGCCTATCTCTCACCTGGATACGGGATGCCTATCTCTCACCTGGATAAAGGATGCCTATCTCTCAACTGGATACAGGATGCCTATCTCTCACCTGGATACAGGATGCCTATCTCTCAGCTGGATACAGGATGCCTATCTCTCACCTGGATGTGGGATGCCTATCTCTCACCTGGATGCTGGATATCTATCTCTCACCTGGATACAGGATGCCTAACTATCACCTGGATGCAGGATGCCTTTCTCTCACCTGGAAACGGGATGCCTATCTCACTCCGTGATGTGGGATGCCTATCTCTCACCTGGATGTGGGATGCCCATCTCTCACCTGGATGCCTATCTCTCCCCTGGATGCAGGATGCCTATCTCTCACCTGGATGCAGGATGCCCATCTCTCACCTGGATGCCTATCTCTCACCTGGATGCGGGAAGCCCATCTCTCACCTGGATGCAGGATTCCTATCTCTCACCTGGATGCAGGATGCCCATCTCTCACCCGGATGGGGGATGCGTATCTCTCACCCGCATGCGGGATGCCTATCTCTCACCTAGATTTGGGTTACCTATCTCTCACCTGGATGTATATCTACAACCTGAATTGGGGATGCCTATCTCTCACCTGGATGTGGGATGCCTATATCTCACCTGGAAATGGGATGCCTATCTTTCACCTGGATACAGGCTGCCTATCTCTCACCTGGATGCAGGATGCCTATCTCTCACCTGGATGCCTATCTCCCACCTGGATGTCTATCTCTCACCTGGATGCGGAATGCCCATCTCTCACCTGGATGCGGGATGCCCATCTCTCACCTGGATGTGGGATGCCCATCTCTCACCTGGAAACGGGATGCATATCTCACTCCAGGATGTGGGATGCCTAGCTCTCACCTGGATGTGGGATTCCTATCTCTCACCTGGATGCAGGATGCTTATCTCTCACCTGGATGCAGGATGCCCATCTCTCACCTTGATGCCTATCTCTCACCTGGATGTGGGATGCCTATCTCTCGCCTGGATACAGGATGCCTAACTATCACCTAGATGCCTATCTCCTACCTGGATACAGGATGCCTATCTCTCCCCTGTATGCCTATCTCTCACCTGGATACAGGATGCCTATGTCTCACCTGGATGCCTATCTCACACCTGGATGCGGGATGCCTATCTCTCACCTGGATGCAGGGTGCTATCTCTCCCTTGGATGCAGGATGCCTATCTCTCACCTGGATGCAGGATGCCCATCTCTCACCTGGATGTGGGATGCCCATCTCTCACCTGGATGCAGGATGCCCATCTCTCACCTGGATGCGGGATGCCCATCTCTCACCTGGACACAGGATGCCCATCTCTCACCTGGATGCGGGATGCCTCTCTCTCACCTGGATGCGGGATGCCCATCTCTCACCTGGATGCAGGATGCCCATCTCTCACCTGGATGTGGGATGCCCATCTCTCACCTGGATGCAGGGTGTCTATCTATCACCTGGAAACGGGATGCCTATCTCACTCCAGGATGTGGGGTGCCTATCTCTCACCTGGATGCAGGATGCCTATCTCTCACCTGGATGCAGGATGCCTATCTCTCACCTGGATGCAGCATGCCTATCTCTCACCTGGATACAGGATGCCTATCTCTCACCTGGATACAGGATGCCTATCTCTCACCTGGATGCAGGATGCCTATCTCTCACCTGGATGCAGGATACCTATCTCTCACCTGGATACAGGATGCCTATCTCTCACCTGGATACGGGATGCCTATCTCTCACCTGGATAAAGGATGCCTATCTCTCACCTGGATACAGGATGCCTATCTCTCACCTGGATACAGGATGCCTATCTCGCAGCTGGATACAGGATGCCTATCTCTCACCTGGATACAGGATGCCTATCTCTCACCTAGATGCAGGATGCCTATCTCTCACCTGGATGCAGGATACCTATCTCTCACCTGGATACAGGATGCCTATCTCTCACCTGGATACGGGATGCCTATCTCTCACCTGGATAAAGGATGCCTATCTCTCAACTGGATACAGGATGCCTATCTCTCACCTGGATACAGGATGCCTATCTCGCAGCTGGATACAGGATGCCTATCTCTCACCTGGATGTGGGATGCCTATCTCTCACCTGGATGCTGGATATCTATCTCTCACCTGGATACAGGATGCCTAACTATCACCTGGATGCAGGATGCCTTTCTCTCACCTGGAAACGGGATGCCTATCTCACTCCGTGATGTGGGATGCCTATCTCTCACCTGGATGTGGGATGCCCATCTCTCACCTGGATGCCTATCTCTCCCCTGGATGCAGGATGCCTATCTCTCACCTGGATGCAGGATGCCCATCTCTCACCTGGATGCCTATCTCTCACCTGGATGCGGGAAGCCCATCTCTCACCTGGATGCAGGATTCCTATCTCTCACCTGGATGCAGGATGCCCATCTCTCACCCGGATGGGGGATGCGTATCTCTCACCCGCATGCGGGATGCCTATCTCTCACCTAGATTTGGGTTACCTATCTCTCACCTGGATGCATATCTACAACCTGAATTGGGGATGCCTATCTCTCACCTGGATGTGGGATGCCTATATCTCACCTGGAAATGGGATGCCTATCTTTCACCTGGATACAGGCTGCCTATCTCTCACCTGGATGCAGGATGCCTATCTCTCACCTGGATGCCTATCTCCCACCTGGATGTCTATCTCTCACCTGGATGCGGAATGCCCATCTCTCACCTGGATGCGGGATGCCCATCTCTCACCTGGATGTGGGATGCCCATCTCTCACCTGGAAACGGGATGCATATCTCACTCCAGGATGTGGGATGCCTAGCTCTCACCTGGATGTGGGATTCCTATCTCTCACCTGGATGCAGGATGCTTATCTCTCACCTGGATGCAGGATGCCCATCTCTCACCTTGATGCCTATCTCTCACCTGGATGTGGGATGCCTATCTCTCGCCTGGATACAGGATGCCTAACTATCACCTAGATGCCTATCTCCTACCTGGATACAGGATGTCTATCTCTCCCCTGTATGCCTATCTCTCACCTGGATACAGGATGCCTATGTCTCACCTGGATGCCTATCTCTCACCTAGATGCAGGATGCCTATCTCTCACCTGGATGCAGGATACCTATCTCTCACCTGGATACAGGATGCCTATCTCTCACCTGGATACGGGATGCCTATCTCTCACCTGGATAAAGGATGCCTATCTCTCAACTGGATACAGGATGCCTATCTCTCACCTGGATACAGGATGCCTATCTCGCAGCTGGATACAGGATGCCTATCTCTCACCTGGATACAGGATGCCTATCTCTCACCTAGATGCAGGATGCCTATCTCTCACCTGGATGCAGGATACCTATCTCTCACCTGGATACAGGATGCCTATCTCTCACCTGGATACGGGATGCCTATCTCTCACCTGGATAAAGGATGCCTATCTCTCAACTGGATACAGGATGCCTATCTCTCACCTGGATACAGGATGCCTATCTCGCAGCTGGATACAGGATGCCTATCTCTCACCTGGATGTGGGATGCCTATCTCTCACCTGGATGCTGGATATCTATCTCTCACCTGGATACAGGATGCCTAACTATCACCTGGATGCAGGATGCCTTTCTCTCACCTGGAAACGGGATGCCTATCTCACTCCGTGATGTGGGATGCCTATCTCTCACCTGGATGTGGGATGCCCATCTCTCACCTGGATGCCTATCTCTCCCCTGGATGCAGGATGCCTATCTCTCACCTGGATGCAGGATGCCCATCTCTCACCTGGATGCCTATCTCTCACCTGGATGCGGGAAGCCCATCTCTCACCTGGATGCAGGATTCCTATCTCTCACCTGGATGCAGGATGCCCATCTCTCACCCGGATGGGGGATGCGTATCTCTCACCCGCATGCGGGATGCCTATCTCTCACCTAGATTTGGGTTACCTATCTCTCACCTGGATGCATATCTACAACCTGAATTGGGGATGCCTATCTCTCACCTGGATGTGGGATGCCTATATCTCACCTGGAAATGGGATGCCTATCTTTCACCTGGATACAGGCTGCCTATCTCTCACCTGGATGCAGGATGCCTATCTCTCACCTGGATGCCTATCTCCCACCTGGATGTCTATCTCTCACCTGGATGCGGAATGCCCATCTCTCACCTGGATGCGGGATGCCCATCTCTCACCTGGATGTGGGATGCCCATCTCTCACCTGGAAACGGGATGCATATCTCACTCCAGGATGTGGGATGCCTAGCTCTCACCTGGATGTGGGATTCCTATCTCTCACCTGGATGCAGGATGCTTATCTCTCACCTGGATGCAGGATGCCCATCTCTCACCTTGATGCCTATCTCTCACCTGGATGTGGGATGCCTATCTCTCGCCTGGATACAGGATGCCTAACTATCACCTAGATGCCTATCTCCTACCTGGATACAGGATGCCTATCTCTCCCCTGTATGCCTATCTCTCACCTGGATACAGGATGCCTATGTCTCACCTGGATGCCTATCTCACACCTGGATGCGGGATGCCTATCTCTCACCTGGATGCAGGGTGCTATCTCTCCCTTGGATGCAGGATGCCTATCTCTCACCTGGATGCAGGATGCCCATCTCTCACCTGGATGTGGGATGCCCATCTCTCACCTGGATGCAGGATGCCCATCTCTCACCTGGATGCGGGATGCCCATCTCTCACCTGGACACAGGATGCCCATCTCTCACCTGGATGCGGGATGCCTCTCTCTCACCTGGATGCGGGATGCCCATCTCTCACCTGGATGCAGGATGCCCATCTCTCACCTGGATGTGGGATGCCCATCTCTCACCTGGATGCAGGGTGTCTATCTATCACCTGGAAACGGGATGCCTATCTCACTCCAGGATGTGGGGTGCCTATCTCTCACCTGGATGCAGGATGCCTATCTCTCACCTGGATGCAGGATGCCTATCTCTCACCTGGATGCAGCATGCCTATCTCTCACCTGGATACAGGATGCCTATCTCTCACCTGGATACAGGATGCCTATCTCTCACCTAGATGCAGGATGCCTATCTCTCACCTGGATGCAGGATATCTATCTCTCACCCGGATACAGGATGCCTATCTCTCACCTGGATACGGGATGCCTATCTCTCACCTGGATAAAGGATGCCTATCTCTCAACTGGATACAGGATGCCTATCTCTCACCTGGATACAGGATGCCTATCTCGCAGCTGGATACAGGATGCCTATCTCTCACCTGGATGTGGGATGCCTATCTCTCACCTGGATGCTGGATATCTATCTCTCACCTGGATACAGGATGCCTAACTATCACCTGGATGCAGGATGCCTTTCTCTCACCTGGAAACGGGATGCCTATCTCACTCCGTGATGTGGGATGCCTATCTCTCACCTGGATGTGGGATGCCCATCTCTCACCTGGATGCCTATCTCTCCCCTGGATGCAGGATGCCTATCTCTCACCTGGATGCAGGATGCCCATCTCTCACCTGGATGCCTATCTCTCACCTGGATGCGGGAAGCCAATCTCTCACCTGGATGCAGGATTCCTATCTCTCACCTGGATGCAGGATGCCCATCTCTCACCCGGATGGGGGATGCGTATCTCTCACCCGCATGCGGGATGCCTATCTCTCACCTAGATTTGGGTTACCTATCTCTCACCTGGATGCATATCTACAACCTGAATTGGGGATGCCTATCTCTCACCTTGGATGTGGGATGCCTATATCTCACCTTGATGCCTATCTCTCACCTGGATGTGGGATGCCTATCTCTCGCCTGGATACAGGATGCCTAACTATCACCTAGATGCCTATCTCCTACCTGGATACAGGATGCCTATCTCTCCCCTGTATGCCTATCTCTCACCTGGATACAGGATGCCTATGTCTCACCTGGATGCCTATCTCACTCCTGGATGCGGGATGCCTATCTCTCACCTGGATACAGGATGCCTATCTCTCACCTGGATACAGGATGCCTATCTCTCACCTTGATGCCTATCTCTCACCTGGATACAGGATGCCTATCTCTCACCTAGATGCCTATCTCTCACCTGGATACAGGATGCCTTTTGCTCATCTGGATGCCTATCTCTCACCTGGATACAGGATGCCTTTCACTCACCTGGATGCCTATCTCTCACCGGGATACAGGATGCCTATCTCTCAGCTGGATGCCTATCTCTCACCTGGATGCGGGCTGCCTATCTCTCACCTGGATGCCTATCGTTCACCTGGATACAGGATGCCTATCTCTCACCAGGATGCCATTCACTCTCCTGGATACCAAATGCCTTTCTCTCACCTGGATGCAGGATACATATCTCTCACCTGAATACAGGATGCCTATCTCTCACCTGGATACAGGATGCCTATCTCTCACCTGGATACAGGATGCCTATCTCTCACCTGGATGCGGAATGCCTATCTCCCACCTGGATGCGGGGTGCCTATCTCTCACCTGGATGCCTATCTCTCACCTGGATGTGGAATGCCTATCTCTCACCTGGATATGGGATGCCCATCTCTCCCCTGTATGCCTATCTCTCACTGGATACAGGATGCCTATGTCTCACCTGGATGCCTATCTCACACCTGGATGCGGGATGCCTATCTCTCGCCTGGATACAGGATGCCTATCTCTCACCTTGATGCCTATCTCTCACCTGGATGTGCGATGCCTATCTCTCGCCTGGATACAGGATGCCTTTTGCTCACCTGGATGTCTGTCTTTCACCTGGATACAGGATGCCTTTCGCTCACCTGGATGCCTAGCTCTCACCTGGATACAGGATGCCTATCTCTCAGCTGGATGCCTATCTCTCACCTGGATGCGGGATGCCTATCTCTCAACTGGATGCCTATCGCTCACCTGAATACAGGATGCCTATCTCTCACCTGGATACAGGATGCCTATCTCTCACCTGGATGCCTATCTCTCAACTGGATATGGGATGCCTATCTCTCACCTGGATGCCAATCTCTCACCTGGATGCGGGTTGCCTATCTCTCACCTGAATGCAGAATGCCTATCTCTCACTTGTATGCGGGATGCCCATCTCTCACCTGGATACCGGATGCCTATTTCTCACCTGGATACCGGATGGCTATCTCTCACCTGGATGACTAACTCTCACCTGGATGCGGGTTGCCTATCTCTCGCCTGGATACAGGATGCCTATCTCTCACCTGGATGCCTATCTCTCACCTGGATGAGGGATATCTATCTCTCACCTGGATACAGGATGCCTATCTCTCGCATGGATGCTCATCTCTCACCTGGATACAGGATGCCAATCTCTCACCTGCATGCCTATCTCTCACCTGGATGAGGGATACCTATCTCTCGCCTGGATGTGGGATTCCTATCTCTCACCTGGATGCCTATCTCTCACCTGGATAAAGGATGCCTATCTCTCACCTGGATACAGGATGCCTATCTCTCACCTGGCTGAGGGATGCCTATCTCTCACCTGGATGCGGAATGCCTATCTCTCACCAGGATGCCTTTCTCTCACCTGGATGCGGGATGCCTATCTCTCATCTGGATGCGGGATGCCTATCTCTCACATGGATGCGGGATGCCTATATCTCACCTGGATGCGGGTGCCTATCTCTCACCTGGATGCCTATCTCTCACCTTGCTGCGGTATGCCTATCTCTCACCTGAATGCCTATCTCTCACCTGGATACCGGATGCCGATCTCTCACCTGGATGAGGGATGCCTATCTCTCACCTGGATGAGGGCTGCCTATCTCTCACCTGGATGCCTACCTCTCTTTGGATGTGGGATGCCTATCTCTCACCTGGATTCCTATCTCTCACTCGGATGCGGGATGCCTATCTCTCACCTGCACACCGGATTGCTATCTCTCACCTGGATACTGGATGGCTATCTCTCACCTGGATGCCTATCTCTCACCTGGATGCGGGTTGCCTATCTCTCACCTGCATACAAGATGCCTATCTCTCACCTGGATACAGGATGCCTATCTCTCACCTGCTGCTGGATGCCTGTATCTCACCTGGACGCCTAGCTCTCACCTGGATGCAGGGTGCCTTATCTCTCACCTGATTGTGGGATGCCTATCTCTCACCTGGATGCCTATCGCTCACCTGGATACCGGATGCCGATCTCTCACCTGGATGCTGGATGCCTTTCTCTCACCTAGATACAGGATGCCTATCTCTCACCTGGATGCCTATCTCTCACCTGCTTGTGGGATGCCTATCTCTCACCTGGATGCCTATCGCTCACCTGGATACCAGATGCCGATCTCTCACCTAGATACAGGATGCCTATCTCTCACCTGGATTTGGGTTACCTATCTCTCACCTGGATGCATATCAACCTGGATGCGGGATGCCTATTTCTCACCTGGATATGGGATGCCTATCTCTCACCTGGATGCGGGATGCCTATATCACACCTGGATGCAGGTGACTATCTCTCACATGGATGTGGGATGCCTATCTCTCACCTGGATGCCTATTTCTCACCTGGATACAGGATGCCGATCTCTCACCTGGATGCGGGATGCCTATCTCTCACCTGGATCCCTATCTCTCACCTTGATTCAGGATGCCTATCTCTCACCTGGATACCAGATGCCTATCTGTCACCTGGATGTGGGATGCCTATCTCTCACCTGGATGCAGGATGCCAATCTCTCACCTGGTTGCGAGATGCCTATCTCTCACCTAGATGCAGGTGCCTATGTCTCACCTGGATGCCTATCTCTCACCTGGATGCAGAATGCCTATCTGTTAGCTGGATGCGGAATGCCTGTCTCTCACCAGGATACCGGATGCCTATCTCTCACCTGGATGCCTATCTCTCACCTGGATACAGGATGCCTATCTCTCACCTTGATGCCTATCTCTCAACTGGTTGCGGGATGCCTATCTCTCCCCTGGATACAGGATGCCTATCTCTCACCTGGATGCGGGATGCCTATCGATCACCTCGGTGCCTATCTCTCACCTAGATGCCTTTCTCCTACCTGGATACAGATTGCCTATCTCTCACCTAGATGCCTATCTCTCACCTGGATACAGGATGCCTTTTGCTCATCTGGATGCCTATCCCTCAACTGGATACAGGATGCCTATCTCACACCTGGATGCCTATCTCTCACCTGAATGCGGGTTGCCTATCTCTCACCTGCATACAGGATGCCTATCTCTCATCAGGATGTCTATCTCTCACCTGGATGCGGGATGCCTATCTCTCACCTGGATGCCTATCTCTCACCTGGATGCGGGATGCCTATCTGTTAGCTGGATTCGGAATGCCTATCTCTCACCTGGATGCCTATCTCTCTCTGGATGCGGGATGCCTATCTCTCACCTGGATGAGGGATGCCTATCTCTCACCTTGATGAGGGATGCCTATCTCTCACCGGGATGCAGAATGCCTATCTGTTAGCTGGATTTGGAATGCCTTTCTCTCACCTGGATGCCTATCTCTCACCTGGATACAGGATGCCTATCTCTCACCTGGATGCCTATCTCTCACCTGGATGCGGGATGCCTATCTCTCACCTGGATGCCTATCTCTCACCTGGATCCTGGATGCCTATCTCTCACCTGGATACCGGATGCCTATCTCTCACCTGGATGCCTATTTCTCACCTGGATGCAGGATGCCTATCTCTCACCTTGATGCCTATCTCTCACCTGGATTTGGGCTACCTATCTCTCACCTGGATGCATATCTCCAACCTGAATGCGGGATGCCTATTTCTCACCTGGATGCCCATCTCTCACCTGGATGCAGGTGCCTGTCTCTCACCTGGATGTGGGATGCCTATCTCTCACTTGGATGCCTATCACTCACCTGGATGCGGGATGCCTATCACTCACCTGGATGCGGGATGCCTATCTCTCACCTGGATACCAGATGCCTATCTGTCACCTGGATGTGGGATGCCTATCTCTCACCTGGATGCAGGATGCCAATCTCTCACCTGGTTGCGAGATGCCTATCTCTCACCTAGATGCAGGTGCCTATGTCTCACCTGGATACCAATCTCTCACCTGCATGAGGGATGCCTATCTCTCACCTGGATGCAGAATGCCTATCTGTTAGCTGGATGCGGAATGCCTGTCTCTCACCAGGATACCGGATGCCTATCTCTCACCTGGATGCCTATCTCTCACCTGGATACAGGATGCCTATCTCTCACCTTGATGCCTATCTCTCAACTGGTTGCGGGATGCCTATCTCTCCCCTGGATACAGGATGCCTATCTCTCACCTGGATGCGGGATGCCTATCGATAACCTGGGTGCCTATCTCTCACCTAGATGCCTTTCTCCTACCTGGATACAGATTGCCTATCTCTCACCTAGATGCCTATCTCTCACCTGGATACAGGATGCCTTTTGCTCATCTGGATGCCTATCCCTCAACTGGATACAGGATGCCTATCTCACACCTGGATGCCTATCTCTCACCTGAATGCGGGTTGCCTATCTCTCACCTGCATACAGGATGCCTATCTCTCATCAGGATGTCTATCTCTCACCTGGATGCGGGATGCCTATCTCTCACCTGGATGCCTATCTCTCACCTGGATGCGGGATGCCTATCTGTTAGCTGGATTTGGAATGCCTATCTCTCACCTGGATGCCTATCTCTCTCTGGATGCGGGATGCCTATCTCTCACCTGGATGAGGGATGCCTATCTCTCACCTTGATGAGGGATGCCTATCTCTCACCGGGATGCAGAATGCCTATCTGTTAGCTGGATTTGGAATGCCTTTCTCTCACCTGGATGCCTATCTCTCACCTGGATACAGGATGCCTATCTCTCACCTGGATGCCTATCTCTCACCTGGATGCGGGATGCCTATCTCTCACCTGGATGCCTATCTCTCACCTGGATCCTGGATGCCTATCTCTCACCTGGATACCGGATGCCTATCTCTCACCTGGATGCCTATTTCTCACCTGGATGCAGGATGCCTATCTCTCACCTTGATGCCTATCTCTCACCTGGATTTGGGCTACCTATCTCTCACCTGGATGCATATCTCCAACCTGAATGCGGGATGCCTATTTCTCACCTGGATGCCCATCTCTCACCTGGATGCAGGTGCCTGTCTCTCACCTGGATGTGGGATGCCTATCTCTCACTTGGATGCCTATCACTCACCTGGATGCGGGATGCCTATCACTCACCTGGATGCGGGATGCCTATCTCTCACCTGGATGCCTATCTCTCACCTGGATACTGGATGCCTATCTCTCACCTGGAAACAGGATCCCTATCTCTCACCTGGATGCCTATCTCTCACCTGGATACTGGATGCCTATCTCTCACCTGGATACAGTATCCCTATCTCTCACCTGGATCCCTATCTCTCACCTGGATGCAGAATGCCTATCTGTTATCTGGATTCGGAATGCCTTTCTGTCACCTGGATGCCTATCTCTCGCCTGGATACAGGATGCCTATCTCTCACCTGAATGCCTATCTCTCTCTGGATGCGGGATGCCTATCTCTCACCTGGATGAGGGATGCCTATCTCTCACCTTGATGATGGATGCCTATCTCTCACCTAGATACAGGATGCCTATCTCTCACCTGGATGCCTATCTCTCACCTGGATGCGGAATGCCTATCTCTCACCTGGATGCCTATCTCTCACATGGATCCTGGATGCCTATCTCTCACCTGGATACCAGAGGCCTATCTCTCACCTGGATGCCTATCTCTCACCTGGATACAGGATGCCTATCTTTCACCTTGATGCCTATTTCTCACCTGGATACAGGATGCCTATCTCTCACCTTGTTGCCTATCTCTCACCTGGATACCGGATGCCTATCTCTCACCTGGATGCCTATCTCTTACCTGGATACAGAATGGCTGTCTTTCACCTGGATGCGGGATGCCTATCTCTCACCTGGATGCAGAATGCCTATCTGTTAGCTGGATTCGGAATGCCTTTCCCTCACCTGGATGCCTATCTCTCACCTGGATACAGGATGCCTATCTCTCACCTGGATTCCTATCTCTCACCTGGATGCGGGATGCCTATCTCTCACCTGGATGCCTATCTCTCACCTGGATACCGGATGCCTATCTCTCACCTGGATGCCTATCTCTCACCTGGATACCAGATGCCTATCTCACCTGGATGCCTATCTCTCACCTGGATGCGGGATGCCTATCTCTCAACTGGATACCTATCTCTCACCTGGATGCGGGATGCCTATCTCTCACCTGGATGCGGGATGCCTATCTCTCAC
This sequence comes from Carcharodon carcharias, assembly GCF_017639515.1. Classification (NCBI taxonomy): domain Eukaryota; kingdom Metazoa; phylum Chordata; class Chondrichthyes; order Lamniformes; family Lamnidae; genus Carcharodon; species Carcharodon carcharias. Next base: position 7,184,947 of record NC_054473.1, read on the forward strand.
ATGGATACCTTTCTCTCACCTGGATACTGGATGCCTATCTCTCACCTGGATGCCTATCTCTCACCTGGATACAGGATGCCTATCTCTCACCTGGATGCGGGATGCCTATCTCTCACCTGGATACCTACCTCTCACCTGGATGCAGGATGCCTATCTCTCACCTAGTAACAGGATGCCTATCTCTCACCTAGATGCCTATCTCTCACCTGGATACAGGATGCCTTTTGCTCATCTGGATGCCTATCTCTCACCTGGATGCCTATCTCTCACCTGGATCCGGGATGCCTATCTCTCACCTAGATACAGGATGCCTATCTCTCACCTAGATGCCTATCTCTCACCTGGATACAGGATGCCTTTTGCTCATCTGGATGCCTATCTCTCACCTGGATACAGGATGCCTTTTGCTCACCTGGATGCCTATCTCTCACCTGGATACAGGATGCCTATCTCTCAGCTGGATGCCTATCTCTCACCTGGATACAGGATGCCTATCTCTCACCTGGATGCCTATCGCTCACCTGAATACAGGATGCCTATCTCTCACCTGGATACAGTATGCCTATCTCTCACCTGGATGCCTATCTCTCACCTGGATACAGGATGCCTATCTCTCACCTGGATGCCTATCTCTCACCTGGATGCGGGTTGCCTATCTCTCACCTGGATACAGGATGCCTATCTCTCACCTGGATGTGGAATGCCTATCTCTCACCTGGATGCGGGATGCCCATCTCTCACCTGGATACCGCATGCCTATCTCTCACCTGGATACCGGATGGCTATCTCTCACCTAGATGCCTATTTCTCACCTGGATGCGGGTTGCCTATCTCTCACCTGGATACAGGATGCCTATCTCTCACCAGGATGCCTATCTCTCACCTGGATGCGGGATGCCTATCTCTCACCTGGATGCCTATCTCTTACCTGGATGCAGGATGCCTACCTCTCACCTGGATGCGGAATGCCTATCTCTCACCTGGATGCCTACCTCTCACCTGGATGTGGGATGCCTATCTCTTACCTGCATGCCTATCTCTCACCTGGATGAAGGATACCTATCTCTCGCCTGGATGTGGGATTCCTATCTCTCACCTGGATGCCTATCTCTCACCTGGATAGAGGATGCCTATCTCTCACCTGGATACAGGATGTCTATCTCTCACCTGGCTGAGGGATGCCTATCTCTCACCTGGATGCAGGATGCCTATCTCTCACCTGGATACAAGATGCCTATCTCTCACCTGGATGCCCATCTCTCACCTGGATACAGGATGCCTATCTCTCACCTGGATGCCCATCTCTCACCTGGATACAGGATGCCTATCTCTCACCTGGATACAAGATGCCTATCTCTCAGCTCGATGTGGGATGCCTATCTCTCACCTGCTTATTGCCTCCCCAACGTTTTGATGTCAATTTAGAGTCTCCTGCTGATCCTCGGCAAATTCAGCTCATCCAAGACTGCTGCTGCTGCTCTGTACTCAGATTAAATCCTGCTCAACCCTAAATCCTGTTGCTTGCTGACCTCCACCTGGACCAGCAACTCTTCAACTTTAAAATTCTCACCCTTGTTTTCAAACCTTTCCATGGCCTACCCTCAATCCCCCAATACTGCCCCACCTCCCCACCTTCCCTATTTTCCTGTCTCTGTAATCTCCTCCAGTCCCACAACACTGCGACGTCTCTGCCCCCCTCTAATGCTGGTCTCTAATCTGTCCCTGATTTTAATCGCTCTATCATCAGCAGCCATGCCTTCAGCTGCCAGGGACCTCAGCTCTGGAAGTCCCTCCATTCTCTGCCTCTCTACCTCTTAGTGTCCTAATATCTCTTTATATAGCTCAGTGGCAAATTTTGTTTTGATAATGCTCTTATGAAATGTTTTGGGACACATTGTTATGTTAAAGGTAATAAATGCCAAAATCTGTGTAGCCATCACACATACGGAATCTGACTGAAACAGGGCGGGCAACAGGTAGGGGAATATAAAGGTGCTAAATGGGTGGGCAGGGGAAGCAGTGGAGAGAGCAGAGATGGTGGGGAGGATGGTGGTATAGCGGTAATGTCACTGGACTAGTAAATCCAGAATCCCAGGCTGAGGGTCTGGGAAGAAGGGTTCAAATCCGACCATGGCAACTGGAGGAGCTTAAATTCAATTAATAAATCTGGAATATAAAACTAGTCTCACTAACGGTGCCCGTGACAACTATCATCAATTATTGTAAAAACCCATCTGGTTCACTAATGCCTCTTTAGGGAAGGGAATCTGCTGTTCTTACCTGGTCTGGCCTACATGTGACTCCAGACCCACAGCAAATGTGGTTGACTCTTAACTGCCCTCTGAAATGACTTAGCAAGACACTCAGTTCAGGGGAAATTAGGGATGGGCAACAAAAGCTGGCCCCTGGCCAGTAATGCCCACAACCCATGAAAGAAGAAAGATCTGTATGGGTATAAAGTGTGAAACCTTGAAGGAGATGTATTAATTGCAATGAGATAGGCAAGACTGGTTGGAAATGGCAGAGAGGAAGGCTCCTCCAATAGCACCTTCCAAACCCATGACCGCTACCATCTAGAAGGACAAGGGCAGCAGACACATGGGAGCACCACCACCTGGAAGTTCCCCTCCAAGTCACTCACCATCCTGACTTGGAAATATATCGCCCTTCCTTCACTGTCACTGGGTCAAAATCCTGGAGTGCCCAGCCCAGCAGTGGCTCCGGTTGTTACTGCAAAGCCTGGAGGAGCATCAGTCTGGAGCACAGGCATAAAATGCATGGAGCTTGCATGATGCGTAAGGACCTAGCTGAACCTGAATTGTCGTCTAACGCACCCACATGAAAAGGGACCTGGCAGCTGACTCCGGTGTGCTGCTGCAGCCCAGCACTATACGAATGTGAAGATGGGGGCAGCCGTGGGCAACATGTCACCACATCATTCTCGGGCTCAACCTCCACACAGCCAGAGGACCTGTCTCCTCTGCAATGATTGTGGGTCCTTCTTTAAACTTCTTTTGCATTCTATAATGGAAAGACATGCATTTCCATAGCACCTTTCCCCACCCTGGGGTCCAAGTGCTTTACAGCCAACAAAATGCTTCTGAAGCATATTCCCTGTTATAATGTAGGAAACAAGACAGCCAATTTGTGCACAGCAAGCTCCCACAAACTAATAATGACAATAATCAGATCATTTTGGTGATATGGGTTGAGAGATAAACGTTGGCCAGGACAGTAAGGAGAATTCCCCTGCTCTTCTTCCAGACAGCATCATGGGATCATTAATGTGCAGTTGAAAATTTAGGTGAATGTCAGTGTTTTTGGCTAGCCCCCTCCCCATTGGGATTGTAGAGTTTCTGAAGATTTGATTCTGCCAACAGTTCAAAGTTAGAGGCCTCAATGCTTTTGCAGTGGGTCGCTTGCTGACTTCTAACCAAATGCAGCACACCTCAGGAATATTTCAGCCACCTTGGAGAGGATGTCGATTCACCAGAAGAGCCACCAGGGGCTTGGTAGAAATGTCAACAGTGAGAGGATGTAGATTTAAGTTAATGGGCAAAAGAACCAGAGGCCAGATGATGAGATAGTTTTTACGCAGCGATTTATGACCTGGAATGCACTGCCTGAAAGGTGGAGGGATTTGAACACTAGACCTTAAAGAAAAGACAGAGTTAACTTGTTAATTAATTTATTGACGCCGTGTATTCAACTGTTTGTCCCTCATTTTCTCCAGGGGCTGCGTGTTATGTAATGATGTGATCTACGTCACCACCTCACGGAATCTTCCGGCACGGTTTCCACCATTGGGACAGTTGCTCAGCTGTTCATGGTGTTGAGGGGTGGACCCATTTGGGACATTGCTAACTTCCCCACGGGTCAAACCACATACCAAAGCTTAGCCTGGGGGGTATATGGCAGCTGCATCCTACTGTTTCCAATATAGCAACAGGAGATGGCCCCGCTAATTCATTCCACCATTCAATTAGGCCACGCTGATCAATATCTAAACTTCCTCAATCCAAATTGAGTTCCAATTTGGTTCCAAATCCCACAATACCTACAGGAAGGATATCAGTAAGATTGAGAGAGTGCAGAAAAGATTTACTAGGATGTTGCCGGGTCTTAAGGAGTTGAGTTACAGGGTAAGATTAAACAGGTTAGGACCTTATTCCTTGGAGAGTAGAAGAATGAGGGGAGATATGACAGAAGTTTACAAAATTATGAGGGGTATAGACAGAGTAAATGCGAGTAGGCTCTTTCCACTTAGATTAGGAGAAATAAACACGAGAGGACATGGCTTTAGGGTGAAAGGGAAAAGGTTTAGGGGGAACATTAGGGGGAACTTCTTCACTCAGAGAGTGGTGAGAGTGTGGAACAAGCTACCATCTGACGTGGTAAATGCGGGCTCACTCTTAAGTTTTAAGAATAAATTGGATAGATACATGGATGGGAGAGGTCTGGAAGGTTATGGACTAGGTGCAGGTCAATGGGACTAGCGGAATAATATTTCGGCACAGACTAGAAGGGCCAAATGGCCTGTTTTCTGTGCTGTAGTGTTCTATGGTTCTATGGTTCTAATACCCTTACCAACAAATATTGATCAATCTTAGTTTAAAATTTCCAATTGACCCCCATCTTTGTGGAGAGGGGGGGAAAGTTCCAGATTTCCTCTCCCCTTTGTGTGAAGAAGTGCTTCCTGACATCACCCCTGAATGGCCTGGCTCCAACTTTAGGATTACACCCTCTCAAAGAATAGAATGCTAAAGCACAGAAAAGACCACCCAGCCCATCATGCCTGTGCTGGTTCTTTGGAAGAGCTATCCAGTTAATACCACTCCCCTGCTCTTTATCCATAGGTGAGTTGTTGTGATCTGGAATGCGTTGCCTGAAATGGCGGTGAAAGCAGATTCAATAATAACTTTAAAAAGGGGATTGGATAAATGCATGAAGAAAAAGAATTGCAGGGATATGGGTTAAGCAGGACCTCAAAGGTAATAATCTTTGGATTATTACCTGAGCTACGTGCAAATTGGCATAAGGCAAATAAGATTAGAGAGATGAACATGTGGCTAAAGGGCTGGTGTGGGAGAAGTGGGTTCAGGTTCGTTGGGCACTGGCACCAATACTGGGGAAAGTGGGATCTGTACCATTGGGATGGTCTACACCCAAACCGTGTTGGGGCTGGTCTTCCAACAATAACTAGGGGAGTAAAGAGGGTTTTAACTAAATAGTGGGGCAAGGGATCAAATTTGGGAAGATGTGGTAAATCAAAGAGTAGAGACAAGACAAGAGAGAAAGGTAGAATGTGCGAAATGATAAACAGACCATGAAAGGAGAGATGCAAATCTGAGAGTAAATCAGGGGAAGAGGCTCAATGTTACAAAAATAATAACAGGACAAAACCAAAGGCTCTGTATCTGAATGACGTAACATTCAAAACAAAACAGATGAACTGCTGATAGTGCAAATGGAAATAAATAAGTACGATCTGATTGACAATACAGTGACATGGCTACTGGATGACATAGGTTGGCTCCTGAGTATTAAAGAGTATGTGACATCTAGGAAGGACAGGAAGATAGGAAAAGGTGGAGGGACGGCTCTGTTAATTAATGATGGTATTAGCACATTAGAGAGGGATGACCTAAGTTCAGGAAACCAGGATGTAGAAGTGGTTTGGATTCAGATGAGAAATGATAAAGGAAAGAGGCCACTTGTGGGAGTGGTTTACAGGCTCCCTATTTGTAACTACAGAATAGGATAGAGTGTAAAGGAAGAGATAATGGGAGCTTGCCAGAAAGGTATGGCAATAATCATGGGGGATTTTAATCTACATATAAACTGGAAAAATTAGATAGGCAAAGGTAGCATAGACGAGGAGTTCATAGAACATTTTCGGAGTAGTTTCTTAGAACAGCACATTCTGGAGCCAACAAGAAAGCAGGGCTATACCAGACCTGGCATGGCGCAATGAGATAGGATTAATTAATGACCTTTTAGTGAAGGCACCCCTAGGTAGCAGCAATCATATGATTGAATTTTACATTCAGTGAGGGAGAGATGAGTGGGTCCAAGACTAGTATTTTAAACTTAAATAAGGGCAATTATGAGGGCGTGAAAACAGAGTTAGCTAAAGTGAACTGGCAAATGGGGTTAAGGGATATGTCAATAGAGATTCTGTAGCAAACATTTAAAGGGATATTTCAGAATACACAGAATATAAAAATTCCAATGAGAAAGAAAACTTCCAAGGGGAGGGCCCAGCATCCGTGGGTAACTAAAGAAGTTAAAGACAGTGTCAAACTTAAAGAAAAAGCATATAATTACGCAAAGGCGGGTGGCAGGTCAGAAGATTGGAAAGAACACAAAGAACAGCAAAGAATGACAAAAGGATTAATAAGGAGAGAAAAGTTAGAGTACGAGAGAAAGTTAGTTAGAAATATAAAGAGGATAGTAAGAGTTTCTACAGACATTTAAATAAGAAAAGAGTTAACAAAGTGAAAGCTATAGAAAGTGAGTTTGGGGAATTAATAATGGAAAATAAAGAGATGGCAGATGAATTGAACAGGTATTTTGCATTAGTCTTCACAATAGAGGATACAAGTTACATCCCAGAAATAGCTGTAAATCAGGAAATGGAAGGGAGGGAGAAACTCAGGAAAATTATAATCACCAGGGAAATGGCATTGAGTAACTTGGTGGGGCTGTGGGCTGACCAGTCCCCAGGTCCAGATGGACTTCACCCTAAGGTCTTGAAAGAAGTGGCTAGTGAGATAGTTGATGCACTGGTTTTAATTTTCCAAAATTCCCTAGATTAGGGAAAGGTTCCATTAAATTGGAAAATAGCAAATATAACTTCTTTATTCAAAAACTGGGGATACAGAAAGCAGGAAACTACAGGCCAGTTTGCTTAACATCTGGATAAAAGCAAAATACCATGGATGCTGGAAACCTAAAGAGGTTAGATCTGAAGAAGTCATATGGACTTGAGACATTAACTCTGTTTCTCTCTCCACAGATGCTGCCAGACCTGCTGAACTTTTCCAGCATTTTCTGTTTATACCTTAGTTTAACGTCTGTCATGGGGAAAATGTTAGGAGCTATTAGCAAAGATGTTACTGCAGGGCACTTAGAAAAATTCAAGGCAATCAGGCAGAGTCAACATGGTTTTGTGAAAGGGAAATCATTTTTAACCACTTTATTGGAGTTCTCTGAAGGAGTCACGTGTGCTGTGGATAAAGGGGAGCCGGTGGATGTACTGTACTTAGATTTCCAGAAGGCATTTGATAAGGTGCCACATCAAAGATTATTGTGGAAAAGTAAAGCTCATGGTATAGGGGGTAAATATTGGTATGGATAGAAGATTCGCTGGCTAACAGGAAGCAGCGTTGGCATAAATGGGTCATTTCCTGGTTGGCAGGATGTGACGAGTGGTGGACCACAGGGATCAGTGCTGGGGCCTCAACTTTTTATAATTTCTATAAATGACTTGGATGAAGGGACCAAAGGAATAGTTGCTAAATTTGCTGATGACACAAAGATGGTTAGGGAAGTAAGTTGTGAAGAGGACATGGGGGGGCTACAAAGAGATTTAGGTAGGTTAAGTGAGTGGGCAAAGATCTGGCAAATGAAGTATAATGTGGGCAAATGTGATTAAAAGAGAAGCATATTATCTAAACGGTGACAGATTGAGGAGCTCTGAGATTCAGAGGGATCCGGGTGTCATAGTGCATGAATCACAAAAGGCTAATATGCAAGTACAGCAGGTAATTAGGAAAGCTAATAGAATGTTATCAGAAACAGAAATACCTGGAAAAACTCAGCAGGTCTGGCAGCATCGGTAGAGGAGAGCACAGTTGACGTTTCGAGTCCTCATGACCCTTCAACAGAACTAAGTAAAAATAGGAAAGGGGTGAAACATAAGCTGGTTTAAGGGATGGGAGGGGGGCGGGGGGCGGGTGTTGTTGGGACAAGCAGCCAGTAATAGGTGGAGGTAACCACCTCTGGAGTACTGTGTACAGTACTGGTCACCTTATTTAAAGAAAGATGTAAATGCATTATAAGCAATTCAGAGAAGGTTAATTAGACTAATACCAGGAATGGGCAGGTTGTCCTATGAGGAAAGGTTGGACAGGTTAAGCTTGTGTCCACTGGAGTTTAGAAGAGTGAGAGGCGACTTGATTGAAACATTTAAGATCCTGAGGGGTCTTGACAGGGTGGATGTGGAGAGGGTGTTTCCTCATGTGGGAGAATCTAGAACTAGGGATCATCCAATGTTTAAGATAATTAAAGAATTTGATAGCTTAAGAGAGAGAAAATATTTCCTCTAGTGGGGAGTATTATCCTAAACAAGGGATTAAATTGTACAGCTGTTTTCAGATCCAGAACAGGTTTGACGGGCTGAATGGACTTCTCCTGTTGCTATGTTGCAAACAGCAAAAAAGAAACAGGATGCAGCTGTGCTGTGTTACCCAGGCTGTGATTTGACCCGTGGGGCATGTCAGCTGTTCTCTTATGGAGCCAACCCTCAAGTCAATGAACAGCTGAGCAACTATCCCATCGGTGGAAAACATTTCAGAAGATTCCATGAGGTGGTGACATAGATTGCACCATCACATAACATGCGATCCCTGGAGAAAATGAGGGACAAATAGTTACAGCTGAATATATGGCATCAAAAAATTAATTAATAAGTTAATTGTCTTTTTTGGAGGCCTTTATGTTAAAATCCCTCCATGTCTTCCTATCCCTACAACATCCTCCAGCCCCACAACCCTCATTGCTCATTGTGGTGTCTTGCTCTGCATATTGGCTGCTTCAAAAGTGCTTTGTTGGTTGTGATGCACATTGGGAAAACCTGTGGAAGTGAACAACAGCTTGCATTCATATAGCACCTTTCAGGTAGAGAAAGGTCCCAAGGCGCCTCACAGGAGTGTTATCGAACAATTTTTGACGCAAGTCTCCCCACAGCCCAGCCCCAATCGTCCCTGGTGTCCACATTGTTGAACTGTGGTCACGAGGCGGCAACTACAATTGGTCAAGTTTGGCAGAGCTGCTGCCACCAATGTCACTTAAACCAGCAGAGCCAAGATGTCGAATAGCCTGGCATCAATTTTATTTCGTAATCACTCCTGCAAAATGGTCCTGGGATGTTTGACTACATTCAAGGAGCTATATAAATGCAAGTTGTTATTCCATCAGAGAGCAGTTGGGAAACCTCAAAAGCATCAGAGGAGAAAGGGAATGAATCCAACAAGTTAATCTGGGTGAATCTTAAGTTCTCAGACAGAATGTGAAGCTCTTAGTTGGAGCAGAATCTGATAATGACTAGTGAGTGCCTGCAATTCCAGTATTTTATCCACCCTGCCATGTTTAGATGGATCGATGGTGACAGCAGCAGTTGGAAAGTGGAAAGATATTTACTCGATCTTGAGGCTAGTCTGATGGTCTTTCCCGGAGGTGAAAGGTCAGTGTGTAACCCACGGTATCATCTGACCTCCTGAACCTGTAAACAGGAACAGTAGGAGATTCTTCAGCCCATTGAAGCTGTTCCACCATTTAAGTAGACCTTGGTTGATCTGTAACAAAACTCCATTTGCCCACCTGACTTCCATAACCTTGATACTCTTACCCAACCAGATTGATTCTTCTCAGTTTTAAGATTCTCAGTTTAAGGGGAGAGAGTTCCAGGTTCCCACACCCCCAAACTCCTCCGGGAAAGACCATCAGGCTGGCCTTAAGGTTGAGTAAATATCTTTCCACTTTCCAACTGCTGCTGTCACCATCGATCCATCTAAACATGGTATGGTGGATAAAATACTGGAATTGCAGGCACTCACTAGTCATTATCAGATTCTGCTACAACTAAGAGCTTCACGTTCTGTCTGAGTACTTAAGATTCACCCAAATTAACTTGTTGGATTCATTGCTTTTCTCTCCTGCCATCACCCCTGAGCAGCCTCACTCTAATTTTAAGGTTCTGCCCTCTTTGTTCTGGACTCTCCACACAACAGAGGAATCATTTCTATCTACCCTATCAAATCCCATTGTCATTTTAAATGCCTAAATCAGATTGTCCATCAATTTTCCAAACACAAGGGATAATAACCTGATTGATCTATGCACCCCGACATCCTAATTTAACCCTTTTAGCCCCAGTAACATTCTAGAGAATTCCCCTCCGAGGCCAGTCTCTCCTTCCTAAGGTGCGGTGCCCGGAACTGAACCCAGTTACTCCAGATAGGGTCTGCCCAAGTCTCTACAACTGAATCATCATTTCATTCCCGACTGAATTCCAAACCCACTGAGATAAAGGCCAACTTTGCATTGGCCTCTATGATTATTTTCTGGCTTTTAGTGATTTGTGTACATAGACACTCAAATTTCTCTGCTCCTCCACAGCTCCCAGTCTCTCACCATTAGGAACATATTCCCATTTATCTTTCTCATATCCACAATGAATGACCTCACACTTCCCCACAATGAACTCCATCAGCTATGACTTGGTCCACTCTGAATCCATCAGTGTCTCTTTCTAACTTCCTGCTCCCATTACACCACTCCCTGTAGCTCCTACATTAAAATCATCTACAAATGTGCAACTGTATGAAAGTTGTGATGAGAGGTCATCAGGTTAATGTGTTAACTCTGTTTTTCTCAATCCACAGTCGCTGCTGACTTCCGAATATTTCCAGTGTTTTCTGTTTTTATTTCAGGTTTCTAGCATCTGTTGTTTTTGCAACTGCAAGATTAGTTCAGTTAAGGAACTTACTCAGCTACAGAATGGTCAAAGGGGAAGAAACAAAGAACCAACAGTTCCTCATACTACACACTCATCACATGTTCTTTCAATATTTAGCAATTTGAGTACAAAAAACCCACTGACATGGTCCCAGAAATAGATTTGCTTTGTTTGAAAGGGCAAGTTTTAAAGGGATTAAGTCCTTCCAAAATTAAAGGGAACACTATCACACCCTTCAAGCCAAATATATCATCCTGACTTGGATATATGGTGGCCGTTCCTTCATTGTCAGTGGGCCAATACCCTGGAATTCACTCCATTAAGAACATTTTGTATTTATATAGCATCTTTTATAACATCAGGACATCCCAAAGAACCTCACAGCCAATGAGATACCCTTTCAGTGAAGTCAAGAATTACAGTGGTTCAAGGAAGCAGCCCAGGATAGCATCCCAGAGGTGAGGAAGGAATGTGATGTATGTCCAATTCGGAAGGGATCTTGGGTATGACAGCATTCTTGTCAGTAAGTGGGATAAGTGAATGTACCCATTGTACTGGACGAGGACCACACCTAAACCAACCGCCTATACAAGCACAGTATACAGTGTACAAAAAGACTGGCATTTCCATAACATCTTTCATTGCCTCAGGGAATCACAAAATGCTTCACAGACAATGAAGTACGTCTGGAGTGTAGTCACTGGTATAGTGGAAATTTTTAGGTCCAACCAAGAGGGCAGATGGTTTAACTTCTCATCCACCAAGATGGCACCTCCAACAGTGCGGCACCCTGTGAGTATTGCACTCAAAATGTCAGGCTGGGTTATGTGAAGTTTCTGGAGTGGGACTCGAACACAAAAGCTTCTGAGTCAGAGGTGAGAGAGTGAGCTGCCCACTGAGGCATGAGTGACACTCCACAAGATTGGTGCTGGGAACACCATCAGATTACTCATCGAGATCTTAACTGAACTTACGTGCTCGTGGGAGGAATACAGAAGCAGGTGCTGCTCAGTGACAGCAAACCAGAATGGCAGGTGCAAAAAACAACTGTGCATTGAAACACACAGTGGAAGTTCCTGCCAATGCTTCCTCCTGCTGCTACACTCACCTCAGGTTTGAACCGCAACACTCCAGCAGCTATCCTTCAGACATACTGCAATAGCTGTAAAGCAATTTGTGACATCCCAAGGCTGTGAAAGGTGTTATAGAAATGCAAGTCTTTCTTACGTCTGTGCTCATATAGGAGATTGGCTTGACATTAAGTGTATTATCCTCTCACAGTACAATGGGTTTAATTCCTTTTCACCCAGCAACTAGCGAAGGGGCTTGTATCTTCAGCTTTTTTTATTCGTTCATGGGATGTGGGCTTTGCTGGCTGGGCCAGCATTTATTGCCCATCCCTTGTTGCCCTTGAGAAGGTGGTGGTGAGCTGCCTTCTTGAACCGCTGCAGTCCATGTGGTGTAGGTACACCCACAGTGCTGTTAGGAAGAGAGTTCTAGGATTTTGACCCAGCGACAGTGAAGGAACGGCGATATATTTCCAAGTCAGGATGGTGAGTGACTTGAATGGGGACTTCCAGGTGGTGGTGTTCCCATCTACCTGCTGCCCTTGTCCTTCTAGATGATAGTTGCTGTGGGTTTGGAAGGTGCTGTCGAAGGAGCCTTGGTGATCAAACACAGTCACAAAGGTCTAGCATCGGGCAAATTCATGACTTGTAAGACACTGACGTTGCTTATTACTTTGACAGTCCCTGCAGTGCAACCACCCTGCCCCTCACACACCCACCCATGACCATTGCTGCCAAGGAGAATAAAAGCAGCAACACCACGTGAACATCTTACCTCCATGTCTCTGGATATGGTGCCGCGATCTGCTCCCCATGTAAGAAGGCTTATGTCAGATGACAATACAGAGAATGTTCATCAAAAGCATTCACCATTGTGGTGTGAAACCCTGGACTGACCACCTCCTCCACGCACTCTGACCGTTGTATTTACATTACTGCACACTTACTGTACCATATTGGTTTTGGTAAACTGTAGTCTTGTTTTAAAAGTCCTGCCCTTGGGTTTTCCCCAATATCACTAATTCCCATAGGCTAGCTCAAAACAACCTCCCATTCTATCCTTCAAAAACTCTTCAAATCCTCTGCTGCCTGTATCCTGACTTGCACCAAATCACCGTCAACTCCCACACTTGCTGACCTACAATACCTCCCAGTCTAGCAAAACCTCAATTGTAAAACACTCATCCTTGCTTTCCAATCCTTCCATCGCCTTGCCCCTCCTTATCTCCGTAACTTCCTCCAGCCCTACAACCTGTAACATAAAAGATTAACAGAATGGATAAGCTAATGTATGATGTAGATGATGATGTACCACTGAGATCGGTCAGTCATGTGTTAGATTCTCAAGAGCCAGGTTAGAACACCAAGCCTAAGAGCAACCTGTCTACTCTGCAATAAAACCAAAAATAGCTCGGCAGGTCTGACAGCATCTGTGGAGAGGAAGACAGAGTTAACATTTCAAGTCCATATGACTCTTTATCAGCATGATCTGAAGATGTTAAACTCAATTTAAATTCCGGAACAGGGCAAAAGAGATAAGCAGAAATCCTGTTGGAGAGAGGAGCAGTACTTCTTCAAGGTAGGCATTCCTGGAAGAGAAGTGGCAGTCAATTGAACACTAAGATAAAAGGAAAATACTGTGGATGCTGGGAACCTGTCTACTCTGTAATCTGTTTAAATGTAGTACTAATAAACAAGCGCTAAGCAAGTACCAGAGTATGTCTACCATGTGTCTAGTAATCACGTACCACACCTAGAGTCCACAGATAAGAAGAGCCAAACCAGAACACAATCCTCTGAGATGTCTGAGCACCTTGAGTCCATGGGCATCCCCAATTTTAACCGGCTGTGCCTTCAACCACCTGGGCCCTAAGTTCTGAAATTTTCTCCCATAAGGCCATAAGACATAGGAGCAGAAATTAGGCCATTCGGCCCATCGTGTCTGCTCCACCATTCAATCATGGCTGATAGGTTTCTCAACCCCATTCTCCCACATTCACCCCATAACCTTTGATCCCCTTACCAATCAAGAACCTATCTATCTCGGTCTTAAATACACTCAATGACCTGGCCTCCACTGCCTTCTGTGGCAATGAATTCCATAGATTCACCACTCTCTGGCTAAAGAAGTTTCTCTTCATCTCTGTTCTAAAAGGTCTTCCCTTTACTCTAAGGCTGTGCCCTCGGGTCCTAGTCTCTCCTACTGATGGAAATATCTTCCCCACGTCCACTCTATCCAGGCCTTTCAATATTCTGTAAGTTTCAAACAGATCCCCCCTCATCTTTCTATACTCCATCGAGTATAGACCCAGAGTCCTCAAACGTTCCTCATATGTTAAGCCTTTCATTCCTGGGATCGTTCTCGTGAACCTCCTCTGGACCCTCTCCAGGACCAGAACATCCTTCCTGAGGTACGGGGCCCAAAATTGCTCACAATATTCTAAATGTAGTCTGACCCGAGCCTTATAAAGCCTCAGCAGCACATTCCTGCTTTTATATTCTAGTCCTCTCGAAATAAATGCCCTAAACATCTCTGCCTCTCTAACGTTGAAAGGTGTGGGGCATAGTTCACTAGGTCTTATTGAGGTATTCATAGTCCTGGCTAGTTCAACAGTGTTACAATTTAAACAGCACTAATTTCTCCTCTCACCATCCGTCATTAAACAGAGAGGTGTTTTGATTTGTTTCCCTCTTTATAAGCAGTGGCGTATTTCCCAGCCCCTCAGTTTTTGTGTAATCCAATTTTCTATTAATAACCCCACAGCAAATTTGAGATAGGATGAACTAAAAAAGGGTTAGCTTATCACAAACATTCAAACTGCAAAAGGAGGGTCACAACATTGCCTCCAAGCTCAGACAGTAAAGAAGGGGACAGAGAAAAGGTTTTACAGCATAGAAACCACAGAGCAACTAAAAATTGGTTCACATGCGTTCCAACATCCAGAATCAAAGTCCAATGAGGTATTCCTTCACAGAGATCAGTGGGTTGAAAACTGATGCTGGATAATTCACTTTTCCGGCAGTGTTGATTTCACACGATTAGATAGGCATGCAGAGATGAATCAGCCTTGTAGGTCATTGCACAGAATTTCCAGCAGAGGCAGGGTAGGTGGGCTCCACCTGGGTCAGAGTTCCTTGTCTGTGAGGCTACTAGTTAGACCGTAAACAGCAGACTGAGCTATGCACTTCAGCAAGGCAATATTATTTGTTCCACAAGCCCATGTCACATGACTCCCGCCTCTCCACCAGGTCTTTGACAAAGGATGTGTATCCATCGTCTGGATTCCAAAGAAGATTGCGGGGCCTTTGCCTTAACAGACGATCTATCTCCTTCTGGCCAGCCTGGGCTATTAAATGCAATGGCCTTTGTATAGCTCTGTTTGAAGTTGGGCTGTACAGGGACTTTAGTGGTTCCTCAGAGATAACAGGGTGCGAGTTTTCCTGAAACTGCCAAGTAGCTTCTTTTGTTCAGGGATCACAGGCAGACATAGGTTCTGCCATTTTAAAGGTCTTTGTTCAGTTTTAAAATTTTAGAAATAGCAATGAGCATTTTATCTATATCTATTTTATAAAAATATACAGTGTGTGGCCTTAGTCCCTCACAATAGTAAGTATTTATCAACCAGTAGAAACTATATAGGTTTACAAGAATGTTGCCAGGGTTAGAAGACTGTAGCTACGAGGAGAGATTGGATAGGTTGGGGTTATTTTCCTTAGAACAAAGAAGGCTGAGAGGTGACTTGATTGAGGTGTACAAAATTATGAGGGGAATAGATAGAATGGACAGGGTAAAATTGTTTCCCTTGAGGGAGAATTCTAGAACCAGAGGACATAGATTCAAGATAAGTGGCAGAAGGTGTAGGGGGGACATGAGGAAGAACTTTTTTTACACAGAGGGTAATGGGTGCCTGGAATTCGCTGCCCAAGTTGGTGGTAGAGGCAGAAACTTTAAACTCTTTTAAAAAGTACCTGGATCTGCACCTTAAGTGCTGAAAGCTGCAGGGCTATGGGCCGGGTGCAGGAAGGTGGGATTAGAAAGGGCACCTGGGTGTCCTTGGGCTGACATGGACAAGATGGGCTGAATGGCCTCCTTCTGCGCTGTAACTTTATTATGGTTCTATATATAGAGTAAAGCTCTAAGCTAGGAGCTGCCCCCATGCTTGCTTCTACACACTGCTCTGTCCAACACTACACTGACCCTAGGTGCGGGTCATGTGTTCTCTTACCTCACTCTGTGGGCAGTACTGTACTCAGGCCCACATTAACCCTATATATGCCAGGCCCTTAAACTACTCTACCACTCCCTCTTCCTTAAAGACAATCCTTAAAACCTGTCTTTCACCTCTTTTTTTGGTCATCTGTTATTGTATCTTATGTGACTCAGTGCTCAATTTTGTTTGATAACACAACTGGGAAGTGTCTTGGGACAACCTACCAAGTTAAAGGTAGTACATCACCACCTTCTCAAAAGCAACTAGAGATGGGCAATAAACGCTGGCCTAGCCAGCGACACCCACACCCCACAAACGGATTAAAAAAATACAAATTCAAGTTATTGTTGTAATAAATTCGAACACAATACACGCACTGACCTTAATTGGAAAACAAAGCCCCACAGCTTTTGCACAGTTTAATTTCTCAACATCCAAGATAACTGCACAGGACGTTTTAATCCATTAACGCTGCACTCATTCCACTCAATAAATTCTAACCTCACCTTAAAACTTCCTTTTATTCAGAAGTGACTTTTGCCACAAATCCTATCTAGAGCAATCGTTGGGGTGAGCTCTTTCCAGGAGAGCTGGTGTGTGGCAGGCTTTGAGTCTTTGATTTGAATGACAACTCTTCAAAGTTGGCCTTCCCGTTATCCTAATAGGTCTCCCCCGTCACGCTAAGGAAGAAAATAAAAAAAACTTTGCATTTCTGAAGCGCTTTTCAAGACCTTGGTACATCACAAAGTGCTCTCCAGACATCTGAAGTGTAGTCACTGCTGTTATGTAGGAAACACAACAGCCGATTTGTGCACAGCAACCTCCCGCAAACAGCAATGACCCAGATAATCTGTTTTTTGAGAAATAAGCAGCAGCCGGGCAGGCGATGAAGAAATCCCAGCGGGATCTGTAACCTCCACCCAGGACAACCAGGCAGAGCCTCGGTTTAACATGGCATCCCAAAAAAACACTTGCTTTCAGGGAAGTATCAGCCTCGAGTACGGGGCTTGAGTCTCTGGAGAAGGCAGAGCTCAAACTTTGACTTCCAGGTCAAGAGGCCGAGTGTGAAAGACTCGTCAACTGACCCAACAAATGGAACATGAGGAGAAAGAATACCTCAAAAACGTTTGTCATTCCAAACATTCCCCCAGGATCAGTAATGGAAAGTGGGGGAAAGGGGTTGAATGTTCCAGTGTGATTAATGGATTGGGGAAAGAGGTTTAATTGCGCCTTTTGTCTCATTTATGACTCCCTGTGCTTGAACCCTATTTGCCCCATGGACTGGGTGAACTTGAGCCAAACCAGCTCAAAGTTACTGAGTTGGGAAAAATTTTCCAAAAACTTTTCCTGCCCCAATGTTAGATCTAGTGACGGGGGTAATGGGGATAGGGGTGAGGGGGTATAGATGAGGAGGGGATAAAGGGAGGGAGGAGGTAAATGGGGAGAGGGTAAAGGGGGTGGGGTAAAGGGGAGGGGGTTAAGTTGGTGAGGGGGTAAAGGGGCAAGGGCGTAAAGGGGAAAAGCGCGTAAAGGGGAAAAGCGCATAAAGGGGAAAAGCGCATAAAGGGGAAGGGGTAAAGGTGGGGTAGAAGGATAGGGGTAAATGGAGAGGGAGAAGGCGGTTAATTGGTTGGGGTAAGGGGGTGAATGGGGAGGGGGCAGGGGTAGAGGGGAGGAGGAGGGGTTAAAGGGGAATGAGGAGGGGGTAATGGGGAGAGGGGTAAAGGGGGAATGGGGAGGGGGGTAAAGGGTGGAATGGGGAAGGGGTAAAAAGGGAATGGGGAGGGGGAATGGGGATGGGGTAAAGGGAGAATGGGGATGGGGTAAAGGGAGAATGGGAATGTGGTAAAGGGGGAATGGGGATGGGGTAAAGGGTGGAGTGGGAGGGTAAGGTTTGGAATGGGGAGAGGGGTAAAGGGGGAATGAGGAAGGGGAATGGGGTAAAGGGAGAATGAGGATGGGGTAAAGGGAGAATGGGGAGGGGGTAAAGGTGGAAATGGGGAGGGGGGAATGGGGAGAGGGTAAAGGGGGAATGGGGAGGAAGGAATGGGGAGAGGGAGGAAGGAATGGAGAGGGGGTAAAGGGGGGAATGGGGAGGGTGTAAAGGGGGAATGGGGAGGAAGGAATGGGGAGAGGGAGGAAGGAATGGGGAGGGGGTAAAGGGGGGAATGGGGAGGGGGTAAAGGTGGAAATGGGGAGGGGGTAAAGGTGGAAATGGGGAGGGGGGAATGGGGAGAGGCTAAAGGGGGAATGGGGAGGAAGGAATGGGGAGAGGGAGGAAGGAATGGGGAGGGGGTAAAGGGGATAAAGAGGATAAAGTTACAAGTACGAAAATAAAAATCAAGTAGATTGAAAATGCAATTGCTAATCAAGTAAAGCAGTTGCCACTAGGGATCATAGGCACCAGCCCCACGAATAAACCTGCTGTCCAGCCAAGTGGCACAAGTATTCTGACCGATAATAATGCAGTCAAAATTTCAAAGTTTGTACCAAGCGATGGTATAGCTGCCACGAAGCATGGAGGCAATATGCCTTTGAAAACCTCCCCATTGCCTTGCCCAACACCTGGAGGCACCAACTCCACAAAACTAAAGCAAGCACTTGCAAAAGATGGCGAGGGAGATGCACCAGTAAGTTATAAAATTTACCGTTTTTAGCAGACCTAACAGGACATGCAGACGGGCAGGGGGGTTAAAGGGGGAATGGGGAGAGAGGTAAGGGCAGAATGGGGAGCGGAAAGGGGATGGGGAGGGGTGCAAAATGGGATGTGGAGGAGGATGGTAAAGGGGAATGGTAAAGTGGGATGGGGAGGAGGTAAAAGGGGCAATGGGGGTATAAAGCGGGGATGCGAAAGGGGGTTTTAGGGAGAATGAGGAGGGGGTAAGGGGGAATGAGGAGGAGGTAAGGGGGAATGGGGGGTAAAAGGGAATGGGGAGGGGGTAAAAGGGAGGATGGGGAGAGGGGGTAAAGGGGTTTGGGGGGTTAAAGGGGGGAATGGGGAGGGGGTAAATGGGAGGATGGGGAGGAGGTAAAGGGGGAATGGGGCGTAAGGGGTGGTGGGGTGGCAGGTAAAGAGGGAATGGAGAGGCGGTAAGAGGGGATGGGGAGGGGGTAAAGGGGGAATGGGGAAGGGTGTAAAGGGGGGAATGGGGAAGGGTGTAAAGGGGGGAATGGGGAAGGGTGTAAAGGGGGGAATGGGGAAGGGTGTAAAGGGGGGAATGGGGAAGGGTGTAAAGGGGGGAATGGGGAAGGGTGTAAAGGGGGAATGGGGAAGGGTGTAAAGGGGGGAATGGGGAGGGGCTAAATGGGGGATGAGGAGGGGTTAATGGGGGACTGGGGTGTAAAGGGGGATCGGGTGGTGGGTAAAGGGGGGATGGGGAGCGGGTAAAGCGGGGGTAAAGCAGGGATGGGGAGGGGGGTTAAGGGGGTTGCGGAGGAGATAAAGGGGGTTGAGGAGGTGGGTAAAGGGGGAATTGGTAAGAGGGGTTGGGGGGGTAATGGGGAATGGGGGTAAAGGGGGGGCTAAAAGAGGAATGGAGAGGGGGTAAAGAGGATGGGGAGTGGGGTAAAGGGGAGTTGGGCAGATAAAGGGGGATGGGGAATGGGGTAAAGGGGGAAGGAGGAGGGGGCAAAGGGGTGATGGGGAGGGGGTGATGGGGTAAAGGGGGTGATGGGGAGGGGTAAAGGGGGGATGGGGAGGGGGTCAAAGGGGGGATGGGGAGGGGGTCAAAGGGGGGATGGGGAGGGGGTCAAAGGGGGGATGGGGAGGGGGTCAAAGGGGGGATGGGGAGGGGGTCAAAGGGGGGATGGGGAGGGGTAAAGGGGATGATGGGGAGGGAGTAAAGGGGGTGATGGGGAGGGGGGTAAAGGGGTGGTGGGGAGGAGGTAAATGGGGGGATGGGGAGGAGGGTCAAAGCAGGGTGGGGGACAAAGGGGGAGTGGGAGGGGGCAAATGGAGTAGGGAGGGGTAAAAGGGGATGAGGAGGGGGTTAAAGGTGGGATGGGGAGGGGACAAAGTGGGGGGATGACGAGGGGGCAAAGGGAGGATGGGGATGGGGGCATAGGGGGACTGGGGAGGGGGGCATAGGGAGACTGGGGAGGGGGGCATAGGGAGACTGGGGAGGGGGGCATAGGGAGACTGGGGAGGGGGGCAAAGGGGGGGTTTGGGAGAGAGCAAAGGGGGGGATGGGGAGGGGGCAAAGGTAGGGATTGGGAGGGGGCAAAGGGGAGATGGGGTGGTCAAAGGTTGGGTGGGGAGATTGGTCAAAGGAGGGGATGGGGAGAGGGTCAAAGGAGAGGGATGGGGAGGGGGCAAAGGTGAGGATGGGGTGGGGGCAAAGGTGGGGCTGGGGTGGGGGCAAACGTGTGATGGGGACGGGGCAAAGGGGGTAATGGGGAGGAATGTTGAGGAGTAAAGGGGTAGATGGGGAGGGGGTAAAGAGGGGGAGGAGGCTAAGGGGGGATGGGAGGGAGTTAATGGGGGATGTGGTGGGGGTAAAAGGGGGGTGGGGAGGGGGGTAAAGGGGGATGGGGAGGAAGTTAATGGGGGATGGGGAGGAAGTTAATGGGGATGGGGAGGGGGTTAATGGGGGATGGGGAGGGGGTTAAAGGGGGATGGGGAGGGGGGTAAAAGGGGGATGGGGAGGGGGGTAAAAGGGGGATGGGGAGGGGGGTAAAGGGGGATGGGGAGGGGGTAAAGGGGGATGGGGAGGGGGTAAAGGGGGATGGGGAGGGGGTAAAGGGGGATGGGGAGGGGGCTAAAGGGGGATGGGGAGGGGGGGCTAAAGGGGGATGGGGAGGGGGTAAAGGGGGATGGGGAGGGGGTAAAGGGGGATGGGGAGGGGGGTAAAGGGGGATGGGGAGGGGGGTAAAGGGGGATGGGGAGGGGGTAAAGGGGGATGGGGAGGGGGTAAAGGGGGATGGGGAGGGGGTAAAGGGGGATGGGGAGGGGGGTAAAGGGGGATGGGGAGGGGGGGTAAAGGGGAATGGGGAGGGGGGGTAAAGGGGGATGGGGAGGGGGGTAAAGGGGGATGGGGGGTAAAGGAGGATGGGGAGTGGGTAAAGGGGGGGATGGGGAGGGGGTAAAGGGGGGATGGGGAGGGCGTAAAGGGGGGATGGGGAGGGCATAAAGGGGGATGGGGAGGAGGCAAAGGGGGGATGGGGAGGAGGCAAAGGGGGGATGGGGAGGTAGTTAATGGGGAATGTGGAGGGGGTAAAAGGGGGATGGGGAGGGGGGCAAAAGGGGATGGGGAGGGGGGGCAAAAGGGGATGGGGAGGGGGGGCAAAGGGGGGATGGGGAGGGGGGCAAAGGGGGGATGGGGAGGGGGGCAAAGGGGGGATGGGGAGGGGGGCAAAAGGGGATGGGGAGGGGGGGGAAAAGGGGGGATGGGGAGGGGGCAAATGGGGGATGGGGAGGGGGGCAAAGGGGGCAAAGGGGGGATGGGGAGGGGGGGCAAAGGGGGGATGGGGAGGGGGGGCAAAGGGGGGATGGGGAGGGGGGGCAAAGGGGGGATGGGGAGGGGGGCAAAGGGGGGATGGGGAGGGGGGCAAAGGGGGGATGGGGAGGGGGGGCAAAGGGGGGATGGGGAGGGGGGGCAAAGGGGGGATGGGGAGGGGGGGCAAAGGGGGGATGGGGAGGGGGGGCAAAGGGGGGATGGGGAAGGGGGGCAAAGGGGGGATGGGGAAGGGGGCAAAGGGGGGGATGGGGAGGGGGCAAAGGGGGGGATGGGGAAGGGGGGCAAAGGGGGGATGGGGAAGGGGGCAAAGGGTGGATGGGGAGGGGGGAGTGGGGATGGAGATGGGGGAGGGGGTGATGGGGTAAAGGGCTCCCTCCACCCCCCCCCCCCCCCCCCCCACCCACCCCCCCACCAGCACCCACCCACCCCCGGACGTCATAGCGGAAGTGATGTCAGAGGGAGGCGGTTGCGAGGGGGGGGAAGAGGCGAGGGGGGGCGGGGTCTGGCGACGCGATTTCCGGTTGGTCGCTGGGGGATTTTTTTTATATATTATATATATATATATATAGATTTGGGGGGGGGGGGGGGAGAAGGGGGGAAAAAAAATAAGCGGCGGCCCTGTAGGCCCGAGAGCCTGAGGCTGGAGTTGGAGACGATGCGGATCGGCCTGGGGGCCCCGAGGCAAGTGGAGTGAGTGAGAGAGAGAGAGAGAGCGAGCGAGCGAGCGAGCGAGGCACCGGCGCCCCCCCCCCCCCCCCCCCCCCCACCCCCACCACCACCACCACCACCCCCCCGCACCCCCACCCCGGGATGGCCCAGCCCCCCGAGGGCCCCGCCGTGCAGGCCTGGTCCCGGATCCCGGTGGTGGGGCCCCGGGCCCTGGAGGACGCCCTGACCGTGTTCAGCCCCCTGTCCCCGGACCCGCTGCAGCGCCAGTCGCAGCTGCTGAGCTTCGTGGAGGGGCTGCGGGAGGAGGGCTACCTGCCCACCGTGCTGCGGAGCCGCGACGTCTACGGCTACACCTCGTGTACCTGCCAGGTCCCCGGGGCCGGGGGGCCCGCCGCCGCCAACACCGCCAACACCGACCCGCCGCCGCCGACGCCGCCGCCGCGGCCGCCGCCGCCGCCGCCGCCGCCATTATCGTCGTCGTCGTCGTCCTGGTCGTCGTCCAGCGGCAGCTCGGCCCGGGCAGGAGGCGGCAACAAGACCCCCAGGAAGAGCCCCAAGTGGAACGGCTGGCTCCGGCCCCCGGCCTCGGGGGTCCGGCTGGGCCAGGAGAAGGGCGACAGCGGCCAGAGGAGGCACCGGTACCCCGAGAGGAGAGGCCCGGCCCAGCGGGAGAGCCGGAGGCCGAGGCCGAGGCCGAGGCCGTCGCAGTCGCCGCCGCCGCCGCCGCCGCCGCCGCCGCCGGAGGGGGAGCTGAGCGGCCGGGGGCGGCCGCCCGACCTGGGCGAGGCAGCGGGGCCGCTCAGCAGAAGCCGGCTGCAGCTCCTCCGCTCCAAGGTGATCAAAGTGGACGATTCGTCTTCGGACGAGGAAGTCAGGAGGAAAGCCCAAAAAATCCTGCGAGTGAACTTGTCTCCTGTGATTAAAATCAGACCCATATCCTACCCTCATCACTAGGACACTGGACAGCAAAACTCTACACAACATCCCTGCAAAAACAGGCATCTCATTAAAAACAAGACCCTCCTGTCTGTCTTTTTATACATCATTGACTTTTTAAAATGCACCTGCTCTGGTTTTGCTTTTTTTTTTAAAAAAAAAAAATCTCCAGTCACTTTTGACCGATCTGCAAACAAAAAAAAAACAACCAAGAAATGAACTTGCAATTTTTATTTTGGAGTCTGATTTTATTTTTCTCTCTCCCATCCCCATCTCCCCATCTCCCATCTCTCCTCCCCATCTCCCATCTCCATCTCCCCTCCCCATCTCCATCTCCCCTCCCCATCTCCCCTCCCCATCTCCATCTCCCATCTCCATCTCCCCTCCCCATCTCCCCTCCCCATCTCCCATCTCCATCTCCCCTCCCCATCTCCCATCTCCATCTCCCCTCCCCATCTCCCATCTCCCATCTCCCCTCCCCATCTCCCTCCCCATCTCCCATCTCCCATCTCCCATCTCCCATCTCCATCTCCATCTCCATCTCCATCTCCATCTCCCCCTCCCCTCCCCATCTCCATCTCCCCTCCCCATCTCCATCTCCATCTCCATCTCCCCATCTCCCCATCTCCATCTCCCCTCCCCATCTCCCCATCTCCATCTCCCCTCCCCATCTCCATCTCCCATCTCCATCTCCATCTCCCCTCCCCATCTCCCCATCTCCATCTCCCCTCCCCATCTCCCTCCCCATCTCCCATCCCCATCTCCCATCCCCATCTCCCTCCCCATCTCCCATCTCCCTCCCCATCTCCCATCCCCATCTCCATCTCCCTCCCCATCTCCATCTCCCTCCCCATCTCCCATCCCCATCTCCACCCCTATCTCCCATCTTCATCCTCCTCCTTCTTCCCCAAACCCTCCACCCTTTAAACCGTCTCCTGGGTCTAACACCTTTTTTTTCTCTCTCTCTCTTTTTGAACGTTGTTGTGCAATATGAGATGTGACTTTCACGCCTGTCCAAAAGCTCTGATTGACCACTTCACGGATTTCAGCCCATTTGCTCCCTCGCAGAGCTGGCACAGGCACCACGGGCTGAATGGCCCGCTCCTGTGCTGCGTAACCATTCTGTGATTCTGTTCTAGTTATGTTTTTTTTTCCTCTCTCTCTGAACACTGTGTTGAATGGGCCCAGCAACTTCAAAGTGCAGCTTCAATTGATCAGTGTTGCTTTTGGGTTGGTACCTATGCTGCTTTAGGAATGTTCCCTTATTTCCCACCAACCCCATCCTTGAGAATTTTACGTTGAGGATCCTCGAGGCAAGTATTTTGAGATCTTCTGAAAAATCAGTGGCCTGCTGTTTTGTGGATCAGTGCGTTACTGAGCTGGAAGCTTCGGGTTCAATTCCGTTTTTCCCCCCCCTCGCTTTCAGCTTGGCTCCACAGCTCTTGGTGTTGTGATTTGGACTCTGTGTCTGGGCAGATGCTGGGGGCTGATGCAGGGGTAGGGAGATATTGTCCAGTGTGTTTGCTACTCATCACTGTCAGAGTGTGTGTGTGTGTGTGTGTGTGTGTGTATGTATGTATGTGTATAGTTCGCTGTGCACTTGAAGAATGACTTCAGCCTGGTTAAGATTCCTCTCATCAGCACCCACCTCTGGAATTGTACACAACCTGTTGCCATGTTGGCAAGATAACAGGGAGGGTGTCCACAGACTGTATCACAGCAAAAATATTGCAATGAAGTATAGACTGCAAATGTGTTACAGAGCTGTTCGATTTCCAATACAACATCTATCCTAATTATGGGAAAGATTTGCCAGTGTGTTGGCAGCCTCTATAGACAGTGGTAGGAACCTGAGGCACTGATCACTTAGCAGAACTGGTGTGTAGCATGGAGACTACTGTAGACAGGCAGGAGGTAGAATAGTTGCATACTGAAATTTAAATGAATGCCTTGGCTCAATTTGTATTTTCATCGTGTGCGCGTGTGGGTTTTTTAGACAAAGTCTGTCCTCTGCTGTTGAAGTTCTCACTAAGTGTTTATCGACTGTTCACTGTATGTGTGATCCATGTTCTGTGTTGTGTGAGGCGAGGTAAATGTTTTCGAAATGGCCTTGTCTGAGTGACCAGTCAACATTTACACTGTTTCAACTGGGCAATTTCCATCTTCCTTGCTAAGCTGTGGCTTGGCTAGTGGCCGGCTGCTTCCTGGTGGCACTTTGTCTAGCAGGCAGTTCAGTCCAAAGAGCCTTCAAAGCCCAGACCAATCCTGTTCCCAGTTCGCCCATCTCCTGACTTCCTCTTTCTCCCCTTAAACTTGAGAGCACTTGAGCCCAACTGTACCCTCACAGTTGCTCACTGGATAAACTGACTGACATGCCAAGAGAAATTTGCAGGGCTATGAGGAAAGACCAGAGAGAAGTGGGACTAATCTTTCAAAGAGCCGGCACAGTTATGATGGGCTGAATGGCCTCCTGAGTTCTATGATTCCAAGAGTTGAAATTGGTCATTTTTAATTGCAAAAGAATTCTTTTGGAATCTTATTGCACATGAAAGGATGGGTTTTGGGAGGTTAGATGTCATGTTTAGAAGAAATAACCATTGAGTACTGTATTTTAAAGTAAATCCAATAACACAATTACATAACTCTCTTTAATATATTCCTTTATAAATAATGTGCTTTTTAAAATATAACTGTAGCCTTTCATATCTTTCACTGCAGGGCCTGAATTACTGTTAACAAACAGGTATATTCAAATCCCCACCGGGGCAGTTTGAGAATTTGTCCTTGAAGCTGTTGATTGACAATAAAAACCCATCTGGCTCACTTTGTGTCCCTTTCAGGAAGGAAAGCTGCCTCCTTACCTGATCTGGGCCTATATGTGACTCCAGTCCCTAGTTAACATGGTTGATGCCTAGCGCACCCTCTGAAGCCATTCAGCTTGTATCAAACCCACCACCAGCATTTCCAGAAGGTGGCCCAGCACCACCACCTCAGGGCAGCTGGAGACGGGGCAAGCAATACCACAGCCACCACGTACTGAGAACGGAACAGAATTAGTCAAATTTAAATGGATGAGTCATTCTGGTTAACTTGGAGTGTTGGATTTGACTCTCCAGCCTTATAACCACCACATTGACTTGTGCGTTTTTACTTTTGAGATCTCATTAACTGAATGTACCCCAAAAGTCATTTCTTGCCCGAGTAGAGCTTTTATTTGTATTGGAACCCGGCTTCGCCCTTTGTATAAATATTTGATGAGCAGCCTGTTCTTCCGCTGTAAACCAGGGCAGCAGAACCAGAAGCCAGAGCTCATTAACAGTTGAAAGCTTGTGGAATTCTTTTTGTTCCCATCTCCTTGTCTGCCTCAGCTCTTTTTCTGAAATCCTCATCCATGCTTTCGTGTTGAATTTCCTCCAAGAATGTGAGGGTCGATGAGAGGATGCCGGGGAGATTTACCAGAGCAGTTCTGAGGATGAGGGATTTTCGTTACAGGGTTAGGCTAGAGAAGCTGGGTGTTGCTCCAGGGAGATTTGATTGAGGTGTACAAGATTAAGACAAGTTGGGATAAAGTGGACAAGGAGAAGCTGTTCCCATTGGCTGGTACAGGGACTACAGACACAGATTTTAGATCTTGAGCAAGCGATGTAGAGGAGCAGGGTGCGAGGAAGCATTTGTTTACACAGCCAGTGGTAATGACCTAGAACTTACCGACTGAGGGTGATGGAAGCGGAGACGATGAATGATTTGAAAAGGAAACTGGATGGGCACTTGAGGGAAGTAAACTTACAGGGTTATGGAGATAGAGCAGGGGAATGGGACTGACTGGATTGCTTTACAGAGAGCCGGCATGGACTTGATGGCCAAATGGCTTCCTTCTGTGCCAAAATGACTATGGCTCAATGTCCTGTCTCTGCAACCTCCTCCAGCACTATAGCCTTCCAGGATCTTTGTGCACCTCCAATACTGACCTCTTATGCCTCCCAATTTTCATTCCTGCCCTTTGGAGGCTGTGCCTTCAGCTGCCTTGGCCCTAAACTGTGGATTTCCCTTTATAAACTGCTCAATTTATCTCTCCCTGCTTTAAAGCACTTATTAAAACCTACCTCGTTGACCAAAGTTTTTAGTCAACTGTTCTATTTAACTCCTTATGTGGCTCAATGTCAGATTCTGTCTGATTTATGCACCTGTGAACTGCTTGGATCATTTCACTATGTTCAAGGCGCTATATAAATGCAAGTTATTGTATACCCCACTGCAGCTTTATCTGAAGCATTTGAGACACAGAGGGTAAGGGAGTGGGTTCCTAAGTAACAAATATTCTCAACATGACACAAGTCCAGACTTCTAATATGACATTTTTTGTATGGGTTGAACTTGGATAAATGGTGTTATGTTCATGTGTTGTGAATAATCGAGGATAGTGGTGTTTGAAATGATTTTAATACTGAATCTGTTTCCCATAATGGTGCTTAACGAGCCGAGGATGGGCTTGGGTCTGGTTGCTGGGGTTTAGGATATCCTTAACCATTTCTCAGTGCCCCCTAGCAATGAATTTTGAACTTTGGAGTCAGGCCAGGCAGGATTTGGCAAACATTATCCTACATCGGATATATTGCCTTATTGGGCCCCTTGTAGAAACCAGTGTTGTGCAGTACATCAATCACGTGGCTAAATTGGGAACCTAGACATGACAAATTGCAGTCCAGAGTAGAAAATAAAAGAACTGATGATAGGCATCATTGATCATGTGAACTCAATTGTCACATTTGCACAGGGTGTGATCTTTAACCTATTTGTGCGTGTGTTGGTTAAATACAGGAAAAGCAGAGTGTGCGGGTGTGTTTATTGATCATTTTGGCTGCTTTACTCCCTTGGCCACTGAATGTTGAGGTGGTTCAGTAAATATCCACATGGGAAGTACAATGATCAGGATTGTGTTTGAGGCATTTTGTACTAAAATTAACGAATGAGGTTGAAATGGTGTCATTTGTGGAATGTCAGTGGTTTCTCTTGGACAGCACTGGGTTATATGAAATATTTTGTTTTGTATCACTGCTCTTTATTTCCAATGCCCCGTCAAGCTCTGGACAGATTGAGCTCTCTGACATAGTGCTGGTGCACGTAAACCTGAAAGGAAGCAGTCTCCCTCCATGGACTGTGTTCAGTTAGCTAATCTCTGCCATCGTCAAGTGAGGGGCTGCAGTTGATATCAACTGGACCCTAACTGGAATCAGATAAAAGGCTTGCCCCCTCCCCCTTCCAGTCTGATTTTAATGAGAAGATGTGTAGACATGGCTGAGGATTGAACTGAGCTTGCCTTTGATGCTTTCTCCGGCTAAGTAGTCCACCAACACCATGTGCCTGGAATTGCATGTTAAGAATGGCTACTCAGGTTGGACATAATATGACAAATAGTGCCCCCCCCCCCCCCAACTTCCCGGCCAAAAAAGAGTCCATAATCCACGAGGATTCCAACCCTTCAGGACACAAAAAATAAAATGGCTCCAATACCGAATTGATTTCTTTTCCAACTGAAAGATTTTGGCTATTGCGAGCAGTGAGAACAAAGCTGTCTCTTTATCAGGGCTGTTTCTACCACAGAGGTGGTCACTTTAGCATTGTGACCGACAGTGAAGGAGATGGTTCCATCTTTCAGTTCTGATTAAGAGAAGCTGCAGACTCTGAAATATGTGGAGCTGCCTCTACAGGTGTCCTCGGTACCTCCAGTGAGATTTGAAATTCAAAGTTTTATTGAAACAAAGCAAAAATAAGATGCAATATTGCTGGTGTATCTCTGACCATTTTAATGTCTGTCTATAGCTACACACTTGCTGGCTGCCTGATGTAAATGCTCATTGTATTAACCAATAATATTGAATATTGGTACATGTGTTTTTGGATCAACTAATTACTTGTGTTTTTATATATATAAAAATCAGCTGCCTTTCCAGCAGAAATCCCTTACTGTGAATTATGCAAATCTGTCAGGAAATTGGATTTGTTTTTATTCTCATTTTAAACACAATTGTCAAACTATTGTGCCAATATTTTGAACCTAATTTTTGCATTAACTCTTTCTCGTGAATCTTGGAATTTTTGTGCCAACCTGTCAAAATGTTTCAAGGATTCATCTTGGCTTTTTAATTGAGAGCATGGGAGTTTGGTAATCTGGGTATAGGAGTGTTTAAAATGCAAGGACTTTATTTCTACATAAGGTCCTCAGATTGAGACTCAGATTTATCTGACAATGTGGCGGGACTGAGTTTCACCTCCCCAGTTATTGTCTGCTCAGCCTATCTATCTATAGCCAGCATGACGCCAACTCTTCAGCATCCGCCTGAGTAGAATCTAGAGATGGAAGGGGTGCATGGGTAGAGTGGGGAGTGTAAATTTTCCAACCTCCCGAGCAAAATCAATTACTGACCACCTTATCCTCCAGGAGTCGGTGGGAGCACACCGTTGAAGGGGGAGAGAATTTGCAGGGCTATGGGGAAAGAGCAGGTGGAGAGAGATAAATTGGATAACTCAAAAAGCCAGCACAGGCACAATGGGCTCAATGGCCTCCTGTGCTGTCAGGTGCAATGAAGTTTAACTACTGGCTTGAATTACTATTGCTCATAAGGCAGTAGCTGAATGTTTGCCCCAACTGAAAGGTGGAGTTACTGTAGTAATCTTGATGTGCAATATTCTTGGGCCTACAGAGGGGAAGATTTCCTCAAATATTAACCCACAGAGCTTTTTTTATTGGCTATTTTCCTAACAAATATTGTCTTCAGAGACCATTTCAGAATGCGACACCAATGGGTTGAGGTTTTCTACCTTAGTACCCCAGTGGTAAGGCATTCATTATGGTTGAGGCCATGATGGGCAGTTGCTAAGTGAAGGCCAGGTGCTTTCTGCAGGAAGAAGCTGTTGAAAAGCTGGAAGAGCAACAATTCTATTTTTAATAAGGAGAGTTAAGGGTTAGGAAAAGGCTCCCGGTCCCAAAAATACCTGTCTGCCTCTCTCCTTGCAGAGACATGCATCATCATACTCTCCAAGTCCCTCCCTGGAATGTGAAATCAATCTTCCTTTGTGAAGAGCAGATTGGGTTTACATCCAATACCTTACATTGTGGTGAATTAACCTGCGCAGCAGGTGAAGGGCTGCAGCATATCTAGTGCAAATGGCTGACAGTCTAATATGGGCATCATGCCATGAGGGTCACTGTACAAATAGGTGACTTTCAGTGTCACATCCGTAAGTAGAGTCTGCGCAGTACCGTCAAATTGTCTATTATTAATTGGCATCTATGCATCTTTTTTTTGGAAAGTACACCAGGCTGCATTTCCTGTGAGAAGGGGTTGGAGGTATCTTAACAAGTGACAAGATGTTATTGTGAGAGGCACCTTGGGACCTTGTTACCTGTGGAGAGTCAGGGAAATGATACCCAGAGATTCGAAGATGGTCTCATGGAGATAGTTTGTTTGGCAAGTGGTTTTCTGGGATGAAAAAGGTTGTATGTGTTTTAGATTTTTAAAACGGTGGGGTGAGGGAGGGCAAGGAATTGGGCAATTGATTTATATATTTTTAACCTTTTCAAACTTAAAGATTTTCACACACCAAATTGAAAGCTAGGAATGAGTGATTTTGATATTTTGATCTGTTTGTATGTTTTACATTAATTTTCCAAATGACACTCCTGACTCTGAAGCGTACTGTGATTTTCACTGTTGGAGTTTACAGTGCGGACGGGAGTTATTTAAATAATAAAAACATTTTCAACAATTTGATAATATGAGTCTTTTTACATTTGTGTCTCGGATCGCTTGTTAAATTTTTGAGAAACCTTATAAAGGGGCAGTGTCTCCTCCCTTCCCATGAGTGCAGATTCTCAATGGAGAATGGGCTCCAAGGATGCTGGCTACCTTGCACTACCACATTCATGTGCGATAGTAGGATGGCAGCAGGCTCTTTGACCTCAGGGCATTGCAGTTGAGCTGGTCCATTACATTCATTGTGATCAGGAGAAGGAACCCAGACAATTTTTTTTTTCTAGTCTTCCTAACCTAAAGTCCATTGAGGCTAACCAGTGTACCACTTGTTTTCCCCTGCACTCTGTCACTGGCTGTAGCTGTCGCTGGCCAGGCCAGCATATAATTACCCTTGAGAAGGCAGCGGTGAACCACCACCTTCAATCGCAGCAGCTTTGATTTTAAAATTCTCGCCCTTGTTTTCAAATGTTTCAGGGCCTCGCTCACTCCCTCCCTATCTATTTAATCTTCCCCAGCCCTTTGAGATCTCGGCGGTCCTCCAACTGTGGCCACATCAGAGTCCCCAATTTTAATCGCTCCGCCATTGGTGGCCGTGCTTCCACTTGCCTGGGTCCCAACCTCTGGAATTCTCTCCCTAAACCCCTCTGCCTCTCTCTACCTCGCTTATGGTCAACTTCACTAATATCTCTGTGACTCGGTGTCAGATTTTGTTTGATACTGCTCCTGTGAAGAGCATTGGGATGTTTTACTCTATTACAAAGGTGCTACATAAATACAACTTGCCAGTATTGTTGGTGTAGGTACACCCACAGTGCTGATAGGAAGTTTCAGGATTCTGACCCAGCGACAGTGAAGGAACGGTGATCTGTTTCCAAGTCAGGATGGTGAGTGGCTTGAGGGGAGCTTTCAGGTGGTAGCATTCCCATGTGTCTGCTGCCCTTATCCTTCTAGGTGATCATGGCCACAGATTTGGAAGATGCTGTCAGAGGTTTGGATGCTATAATGCATCTTGTATATGGTACACACTGCAGCTATGGTGTGCAGATTGTGAAAGGAGTGGATATTAAAGACTCACTCCCATACTCTATAATATCCCACCCTGTGTAATCCACTGTCCAGTTTGCTGCTGTGCTCTTCAATGTCCTTTTTTTGCAAGTTTGATTTTGGAGGGTTGTTAGTTGCTGCATTTCCAGCTCTTGATTCAAGGTCATTGAAAGGCTTCAGAAAAAGCTTGGAAATCTCTATGGCAACCGGTGTTGCCTAGGCCCTAGAGAGAACAGGGCTGGAGGCTCTGTTAATTAGCTAAGAAGTTTCAGTCTCAGTCTACTTGTTTACATTTTGCACACAGACCAAAGTCCTCCTGATCACAACTCCTAGCCATGTTGGATCATGCAATAACAATAACAATGCATCTTTGCCTCTGATTCACTGTAAACAGACATGGCCTGCTGCAATGTTCCAGTGAAGCTCAACGCAAACTGGAGGAACAACACCTCATCTTCCGACTAGGCACTTTACAGCCTTCCGGACTGAATATTGAGTTCAACAACTTCAGATCATGAACTCTCTCCTCCATCCCCACCCCCTTTCCGATCCCCCTTTTTCCAATAATTTATAAATTTTTTAAATATATTTTTCTTTTCCCACCTATTTCCATTATTTTTAAATGTATTTCCATCCATTGTTTTATCTCCACCTTTTAGCCTATTTCGATCCCTTCCCCCCCCCCACCCACCTTCACTAGGGCTATCTGTTACTTGCTCGTCCTGCTTTCTACCCTTAATGTCACCATTAGTACATTCCATAGCTAATATCACAGCTGTCAACACCCCTTTGTCCTTTTGTCTATGACATCTTTGGCAATTTCTTCTTTGCCTCCACCTATCACTGGCCCCCTATCCAGCTCTACCTGTCCCACCTCCCCCCCTTCAACCAGCTTAAATGTCACCTCATTTCTATATTTCCTTAGTTCTGATTAAGTCATAAGGACTCGAAACTTTAACTGTGTTCCTCTCCGCAGATGCTGTCAGACCTGCTGAGTTTTTCCAGCTATTTTTGTTTTTGTTTCAGATTTCCAGCATCCATGGTATTTTCCTTTTATTTTATTATACTGGCCTTGTCTGTTGTGGCACAAAGCCTACCATTAGCATTCCTGAGAATGTTGAATTACAAGGACAGGTTGCGTGGACTGGACTTGTATTCTCTTGAATATAGGAGATTAAGGGGTGATCTAATTGAGGTGTTTAAGATGGTTAAAAAATTCGATAGGGTAGATAGGCTCCTTAGACAGCACCTTCCAAACCCACTACCACCTAGAAGGACAAGGGCAGCAGACACATGGGAACACCACCACCTGGAAGTTCCCCTCCAAGTCTCTCACCATCCTGACTTGGAAATATATCACCGTTCCTTCACTGTCGCTGGGTCAAAATCCTGGAACTCCCTCCCTAACAGCACTGTGGGTGTACCTACACCACATGGACTGCAGCAGTTCAAGAAGGCAGCTCACCACCACCTTCTCAAGGGCAATTAGGGATGGGCAATAAATGCTGGGCCAGCCAGCGACGCCCACATCCTGTAAATGAATTTGTTAAAAGATAGAGATCGGAAGAGCCCAAAACAAGGGGCACTAACCTTAAAATGAGAGCCAGTTTATTCTGAGGTGATGTCAGGAAGCACTTCCTCACAGTCAAGTAAGTGCAAATCTG
Organism: Carcharodon carcharias; assembly: GCF_017639515.1. Taxonomy (NCBI): domain Eukaryota; kingdom Metazoa; phylum Chordata; class Chondrichthyes; order Lamniformes; family Lamnidae; genus Carcharodon; species Carcharodon carcharias. The sequence continues at coordinate 7,218,489 of NC_054473.1, forward strand.
CAACACTCTCCCCACAAAAAGCTGCTGAGGCTGGAGGGTCAATTGAAAATTTCAGAACTGAATTTGCTAGATTTTTTTTAGATAATGCAATTAAGGGTAATGTAGCCAAGACAGGTGGATGGAGTAGAGATACTGATCAGCCATTACAAATATCAAAGTTAATTAATTTAGGTAATTAGCATATTGTTACAAGAGGCCATCCTCATTAGAACGTGGAAATTGTGTTTGGGACTGAATGACAGAACAGGGATGAGGGGCTGAATGGCCTCCTGCTCCGATGTTCTTAAATCCAGTGTAAGTGTCACACCCAGTGCACCAGTTTTGCTGGACTTGCTCTGGGGATATTGTAAAATTCGGTAAAACCTGGGGAGTGATGTGAGTGAGGTGTGGCAGATGTGAGGCGGGAAGATTTTATGTGAGCACTAACGCCGGTGCCAACACCCAGAGACATTGCTGCCCTCCGGCTCCCATCCAGACTGGCATGTGCCATCTGACAACTGGAGGCCACAGACAGGAACCACAGGGTTGATCCCTGGCCGTCAGATTACTGGCAAGGGAGGGGGGGTGGGGGACGGACGGACAGGGGGCAATTGCAAATAAGGGAGAGGGGGGGAACAATAGCATTCCTTAGCAGTTTATCAAGAAACATGAAAGAAATCTAAAGACTCACCCACCTGTGCCTCCTCTAGGAGTCAAGCCCCCTTCCGGCAGGTCTGTATAGGTGCGATGGGTAAGGATGAATCTATCATCACTCCCTCGCTCAAGGTTAAAATTGCAATCTGGCCCCCTTGGCATCAAAGGGCCACATTTTGTATATTTAAATGATCCTGCTGCCATTTTGACCAACAGATCATGTTAAGTTCAGGACCCAGTGGATTGGAGAGTGTTAAATCACAGCCCACCCACTGCCCACCAGATTCCACCCAGACCTGGTTTCTGTCAGGCTGACCTTGGATGAGTTAAAATCAGGCCCAACTTGTCAATTCGACTTCAAAATTGCAGTAGCCTTTCAAAGAATAAAAGAAACTGGTAAGTAGCAAATGAAAGTTATCAACACTGTGAAATCTTTTAGAGGAGCATGTTTAGAGTTAGTGAAGAAATTTTAGCTTGCCCTGAACTCAGACGAGTGTCTAATTCGAAACAGAATTCCTCCTACACTCAATAGGATTTATTTGGTTAATAAAATACTTAAAATATTTGTGCATAATTACCTTGTTAATGATTTACTCAATGACTTACCCGGACACTCATTACTACTTGCAGCGTGATAGAGTTAGAGAGTCATTACAACACCAAAGGGGCCATTTGACCCATTGAATCCATGCAAACTCTAGGCAGAGCAATCCAGTCACTCCCATTTCCCCGCTCTATCTCCCGAGCCCTGCAAGTTTATTTTCCATAATCGCCCTTTCCTTTTGAAATCACTGATCACCTCTGCTTTTACCACCCCGTTGGCAACAAATTCAGATCACGACCACTCGCTGCATAAAAAATGTTCCTCATGTGACCTCCTGCATTTCTTGCCCAAAGCCTTAAATCTGTGTCCCCTAGTCCTCGTACAATCAGCCAATGGAAACTGCTTTTCTTTCTCTACCTTATCTAAATCTGTCTTCATCTTGTCCACCTCGATCAAATCTCCCCTCAATCTCCTTCACTCCAAGGAGAACAACCCCAACTTCTCCAACCGAACCTTGTAACTAAAATCCCCCATCATGGAATCACACTGTGCAGAAGAGGCCCTTCAGCCCATCGAGTCTGCACCGACACGTGAGAAACACCTGACCTACCTACCTAACCCCATTTACCAGCACTCGGCCCATAGCCTTGAATGTTATGACGTGCCAAGTGCTCATCCAGGTACTTTTTAAAGGATGTGAGGCAACCCGCCTCCACCACCCTCCCAGGCAGCGCATTCCAGACCGTCACCACCCTCTGGGTAAAAAGGTTTTTCCTCACATCCCCCCCTAAACCTCCTGCCCCTCATCTTGAACTTATGTCCCTTCGTGACTGACCCTTCAACTAAGGGGAACAGCTGCTCCCTATCCACCCTGTCCATGCTCCTCATAATCTTGTACACCTCGATCAGGTCGCCCCTCAGTCTTCTCTGCTCCAATGAAAACAACCCAAGTCTATCCAACCTCTCTTCATAACTTAAATGTTTCATCCCAGGCAACATCCTGGTGAATCTTCTCTGCACCCCCTCCAGTGCAATCACATCCTTCCTATAATGTGGCGACCAGAACTGCACACAGTACTCCAGCTGTGGCCTCACCAAGGTTCTATACAACTCCACCATGACCTCCCTACTTTTGTAATCTATGCCTCGATTGATAAAGGCAAGTATCCCATATGCCTTTTTCACCACAACACTAACATGCCCCTCCACCTTCAGAGATCTATAGACACACACGCTAAGGTCCCTTTGTTCCTCAGAACTTCCTAGTGTCATGCCATTCATTAAATACTTCCTTGTCAAATTACTCCTTCCAAAGTATATCACCTCATAATTCTCAGGGTTAGATTCCATCTGCCACTTATCTGCCCATTTGACCATCCCGTCTATATCTTCCTGTAGCCCAAGACACTCAACCTCACTGTTAACCACCCGGCCAATCTTTGTGTCATCCGCAAACTTACTAATCCTACCCCCCCACATAGTTATCTATGAAGTTTATATAAATGACGAATAATAGGGGACCCAGCACAGATTCCTGTGGTATGACACTGGCTTCCAGTCACTAAAGCAGCCTTCTGTCATCACCCTCTGTCTCCTACAACTAAGTCAATTTTGAATCCACCTTATCAAATTACCCTGTATCCCATGTGCATTTGCCTTCTTTATAAGTCTCCCATGTGGGACCTTGTCAAAGGCTTTGCTGAAATCCATATAAACTACATCAACTGCACTACCCTCATCTACACACCTGGTCACCCCCTCAAAACATTCAATCACATTTGTTAGGCATGACCTCCCTCTGACAAAGCCATGCTGAGTATCCCTGATCAAACCTTGCCTCTCCAAGTGGAGATAGATTCTCTCCTTCAGAATTTTCTCCAATAGTTTCCCTACCACTGACGTAGTTCCCTGACTTATCTCTATAACCCTTCTTAAATAGTGGAACCACATTAGCTGTTCTCCAGTCCTTTGGCACCTCTCCCGTGGCCAGAGAGGAATTAAAAATTTGGGTCAGAGCCCCTGTGATCTCCTCCCTTGCCTCCCTCAGCAGTCTGGGACACAAATCATCCAGACCTGGAGATTTGTCCACTTTTAAGCCTGCCAACACCTCCAATACCTTGTCACTCCCTATATCAATTTGCTCAAGAACCTCACAGTCTCTCTCCCCGAGTTCCATACCTTCATCCTCATTCTCTTGGGTGAAGATGAAGGTGAAGTACTTGTTCAACAATATCCCTGGACCCATTCTGATAAATCTCCTCTGCACCCTCTCAAGGACCCTCACATCCTTCCTAAAGTGTGGTGACCAGAAATGGACACAATAATCTAATTGGGGCCTAACCAGAGCTTTATAAAGGTTCAGCACAACCTCCCCATTCTTTTGTACTCAATTCCTCTATTTATGAAGCGCAGGATCCCATATGCTTTGCTAACCTCTCTCTAAATATGTCCTGCTCCCTTCGAAGATCGATGCACATGAACCCTCAGGTCCCTCTGCCCCTGCACACTGTTTGGAACATTTCATTACATACCTCTCTCCATTCCTCATGCCAAAATACATAGAAACATAGAAAATAGGAGCAGGACTAGGTCATTCAGCCCTTTCAGCCTGCTCCGCCATTTAATATGATCATGGCTGATCCTCTATCTCAATGCTGTACTCCCACTCTCTCCCCATACCCCTTGACTCCTTCAGAGTCCAGAAATCTATCAATTTCCGTCTTAAATATATTCAGTGATTTGGCCTCCACAGCCTCTGTGGTAGAGAATTCCACAGGTTCACCACCCTCTGAGTGAAGAGGTTTCTCCTCATCTCAGTCCTAAATGGTCGACCCCATATCCTGAAACTGTGACCCCTTGTTCTAGACCCCCCCAGCCAGAGGAAACATCATCCCTATCAGGATTTTATACATTTAAATGAGATCCTCTCTCATTCTTCTAAACTCCAGTGAATACAGGCCTAGTCAATCCAATCTCTCTTCATACGACAATCCAGCCATCCCAGGAATCAGTCTGGTGAACCTTCGCTGCACTCCCTCGATGTCAAGTGTATCTTTTCTTAGGTAAGGAGACCAAAACTGTACACAATACTCCAGGTGTGGTCTCACCAAGGCCCTGTACAGCTACAGTAAGACATCCTTGCTCCTGTACTCAAGTCCCCTCACTCTTCCCTATATTAAATTCAACCTGCCGTTTGCCTGCTCATTTTACTAGACTATCTATGCCTTGTTGCATTATCCTCACTGTTCTTTACCCCTCCAAGTTTGGCAAATTTTAAAATTTTACCCTGTATTCCAATATCCAAGTCATTTATTTATATATATATATATATATATATATATATATATATATATATACATATACCGATTAAACAGCAATCCAAACAGTTATGCTTTGTGCACCATTCTCCAGTCTGAAAAACAACCATTTACCACGACTCATTGTTTTCTGACCTTAAGTCAACTTTTATCCAGGTTGACGCTGACCCTCCTATTCCATGAGCCTTGATTTTGTTAACCAGGCTTCTATATCTTAGACAAAAACAAAAACAGAATTACCTGGAAAAACTCAGCAGGTCTGGCAGCATCGGCGGAGAAGAAAAGAGTTGACGTTTCGAGTCCTCATGACCCTTCGACAGAACTTGAGTTCGAGTCCAAGAAAGAGTTGAAATATAAGCTGGTTTAAGGTGTGTATGTGGGGGGGCGGAGAGAGAGAGAGAGGTGGGGGGGGGGGTGTGGTTGTAGGGACAAACAAGCAGTGATAGAAGCAGATCATCAAAAGATGTCAACGACAATCGTACAAAACACATAGGTGTTAAAGTTAAAGTTGGTGATATTATCTAAACGAATGTGCTAATTAAGAATGGATGGTAGGGCACTCAAGGTATAGCTCTAGTGGGGGTGTTTTTTTTTAAAATAATGGAAATAGGTGGGAAAAGGAAAATCTTTATAATTTTTTGGAAAAAAAAGGAAGGGGGAAACAGAAAGGGGGTGGGGATGGGGGAGGGAGCTCACGACCTAAAGTTGTTGAATTCAATATCCAGTCCGGAAGGCTGTAAAGTGCCTAGTCGGAAGATGAGGTGTTGTTCCTCCAGTTTGCGTTGGGCTTCACTGGAACAATGCAGCAAGCCAAGGACAGACATTTGGGCAAGAGAGCAGGGTGGAGTGTTAAAATGGCAAGCGACAGGGAGGTTTGGGTCATTCTTGCGGACAGACCGCAGGTGTTCTGCAAAGCGGTCGCCCAGTTTACGTTTGGTCTCTCCAATGTAGAGGAGACCACATTGGGAGCAACGAATGCAGTAGACTAAGTTGGGGGAAATGCAAGTGAAATGCTGCTTCACTTGAAAGGAGTGTTTGGGTCCTTGGACGGTGAGGAGAGAGGTAGTGAAGGGGCAGGTATTGCATCTTTTGCGTGGGCATGGGGTGGTGCCATAGGAGCGGGTTGAGGAGTAGGGGGTGATGGAGGAGTTGACCAGGGTGTCCCGGAGGGAGCGATCCCTACGGAATGCCGATAGGGGGGGTGAAGGGAAGATGTGTTTGGTGGTGGCATCATGCTGGAGTTGGCGGAAATGGCGGAGGATGATCCTTTGAATGCGGAGGCTGGTGGGGTGATAAGTGAGGACAAGGGGGACCCTATCATGTTTCTGGGAGGGAGGAGAAGGCGTGAGGGCGGATGCGCGGGAGATGGGCCGGACACGGTTGAGGGCCTTGTCAACGACCGTGGGTGGAAAACCTCGGTTAAGGAAGAAGGAGGACATGTCAGAGGAACTGTTTTTGAAGGTAGCATCATCGGAACAGATGCGACGGAGACGAAGGAACTGAGAGAATGGGATGGAGTCCTTACAGGAAGCGGGGTGTGAGGAGCTGTAGTCGAGATAGCTGTGGGAGTCGGTGGGTTTGTAATGGATATTGGTGGACAGTCTATCACCAGAGATTGAGAAAGAGAGGTCAAGGAAGGGAAGGGAAGTGTCAGAGATGGACCACGTGAAAATGATGGAGGGGTGGAGATTGGAAGCAAAATTAATAAATTTTTCCAAGTCCCGACGAGAGCATGAAGCGGCACCGAAATAATCATCGATGTACCGGAGAAAGAGTTGTGGAAGGGGGCCGGATTAGGACTGGAACAAGGACTGGAACTATATCTTAGTTTGTGAAACATTGCCTTAAAATCTCATAGACAACATCAGCCACATTCTCTTCATCAACCTTCTCTATTACTTCATCAAAAAATTCAATCTGATTAGTCGGGCACGATCTGCCTTTTATAAATCCGAGCTGATTCTCCTTAATTAATTCAAAACTCTCCAAGCGTCTGTTGATTTTCTTTTCCCTGATTATTGTTTCTAGGACATTACCCACCACTGATGTTAAACTGACCAGCCTGTAGTCACTCAGGCTTTCCTTACATCCTTTCTTCAATAAGGGTGTCACATTTGTCATTCTCCAATCCTCTGGCCGCTCCCCTGTATCTAGGGAAGGTTGGAAGATTAAGGCGAGTCCTTCCACTATCTCCACCCCCATTTCCCTTAGCAACCTGGGGTGCAAGCATCAATATCTGGGGGTTACCATTGACCAGAAACTGAACTGGACTAGCCATATAAATACTGTGGCTACAAGAGCAGGTCAGAGGCTGGGAATCCTGGGGTGAGTAACTCACCTCCTGACTCCCCAAAGCCTGTCCACCATCTACAAGGCACAAGTCAGGAGTGTGATGGAATACTCCCCACTTGCCTGGATGAGTGCAGCTCCCACAACACTCAAGAAGCTTGACACCATCCAGGACAAAGCAGCCTGCTTGATTGGCACCCCATCCACAAACATTCACTCCCTCCACCATCAACACACAGTAGCAGCAATGTGTACCATCTACAAGATGCGCTGCAGGAGTTCACCAAGACTCCTTAGACAGCACCTTCCAAACCCACGACCACTACCATCTAGAAGGACAAGGGCAGCAGATAGATGGGGACACCACCACCTGGAAGTTCCCCTCCAAGCCACTCACCATCCTGACTTGGAAATATATCGGCCGTTCCTTCACTGTCGCTGGGTCAAAATCCTGGAACTCCCTCCCTAACAGCACTGTGGGTGTACCTACACCACATGGACTGCAGCGGTTCAAGAAGGCAGCTCGCCAGCACCTTCTCAAGGGCAACTAGGGATGGGCAATAAATGCTGGCCCAGCCAGCGAAGCCCACATCCCATGAATGAATTTTAAAAAGCCATCGGGATTTGGTAATTTATTGACCCCGAACATAGCCAGCTTTCTCAGGACCACCTCCCTTTCAATTTTCACACGATCCATTGCTTCCACCATCTCTGTTTCTACCAATGTTTTGTCAGATTCCACTTCCTCAGTAAACACTGATACAAAGAGCTCATTACATATTCCAGCCTTACTCTGCACTTCCAAGCACTTATCACCCTCCTTGTCCCTAATAGCACTCACCCGGACTCCTATACTGTGCTTACTATTTACATGCTACGAGATAATTTTTGGATTCCCTTTTATGTTAACTCCCATTCTATTCTCATATTTTCTCGTTACTAGTTTTATTTTCCTCTTCACTTTCCCTCTCAGCTTATTGTATTTAACCTGTTCTTGCTTGGAGGTGTGCCCAACAGGCCTATGTGGTGCAACTAGTGTGTGTTTGAAGAGAGTTAGCATGCTTCCTGCTTTGTGAGTGTTAAGTGTGCTTCTCCTTCTCCCCCCATACTGTTGGCTAGCAGCAACGCGATAAAGAGAGCCAAGTGAGACCGTTGTTCACCTCCTTGTGGAGCCAAATGAGACCATTGTTCACCTCCTTGTGGAATGTACCTTTGCAAAGAAGGTCTGGAGAGAGATGCAGTGGTTTCTGTTGAGGTTCATCCCAAGCAGTTCTGTGACAGAGGACTCTGTGCTCTACGGGCTGTTCCCAGAGACACACACTGAGACAAACATCAACTGCAGCTGGAGGGTCATCAGCTCGGTGAAAGACACTCTTTGGTCTGCCCGAAACTTGTTGGTCTTCCAATGCAAAGAGTTGTCCCCGACCGAGTGTTGCAGACTGGCACATTCCAAGGTTCAGGACTACGTGCTGAGGGACGCACTAAAGCTTGGGGCAGCTGCCGCAAAGGCGCAGTGGGGAAGGGTCACTGTCTAAGACCTTTCTGCCATAGTGCACCGAGGGACTGGGAACTGTATAGACCCCTCGGGCTGTACAGCTCACAATGAATGTACGTAGTGAATACTAAATGTATCATAATTATATTGAAGCACCTCAGAGTGTGACATGATGTGTGTCAATAACTCCAATCCCATTGCACCGTCAGACTGTCTGTACTGACCATATTGAAATGACTGTAATATCCATTAATTGTATTGAAGCGCCTCGTGGTCCATGTGTAAAAGTTGAATCTGATTGCACTTTTTCTGATGGCCATTTGGAAATGTTTTGTAATGTTCTTCCAGATATTTTATGAATAAAGTATATTTTCCAAAAAAAAAAGAGAGCCAGATATGCAAGTCTCTCCCTGTCAGTACAGAGACTCACCATCGGTAAATCCTGAGCCAAGCTCCCTCAGGCCAACACACGGACACTGGGTGGCCTCAGGCTAAAGCTTCAGAGGAACTTGGAGGATATCAATCGATGTTTGAATTATTTAAAGTTTCTCAACATCACCTCACTATCTTACACATCTCTGGGATTTCCCTGCAGAAATGGTCCCCCATCTCCCTCTTGGAGGCCTGTACTTAGTACTGTAGGTATAACGTGTTTTGCTTCTCAACTCTAACCTTAAGGACATCCTCTCTTTTCGATACTACAATGTCTTTCCTGATCAGCACTGCTACCTCATCTCCTTTTGTTCCTTCCCTAGTTGTGAGTTTTTAGGATGCCTGACTGTAGAAGCCTGAAGCGGGCTCAGGCCTGGTCTAAATAACCTGAGGGGTAACCGAGGTCTCAATGTTGCTTACCCTTCCACATGAATGGTTGCGGGCCGGCCTACAGCTCTGGTAGTGATCCTCAGCTGGTAGGTGCTGAGTAAGAGAGGGGTGGGAGCAGGACAGGGTGTGGGAGGGGCAATTCCACAGCTCTCTCCACAGCTGTCTATACGTCCAGTGAAATCTATCGGAACCAGTCCCCAGGCAGTGGGGCAGAAATGAACCTTACCACCTCTATTCTTTGGGAAGAGCATGGCCTGATCCACACAGACCCTCAATTTGGTAAAGAAAGGCTTGAATTGCGCACCTCAAAGTGGTTCCCAGCCAGTGAGGTATTTATTTGAAGTGTAGTCACTGTTGTAATGTCAGAAATGCTGCAGTCAATTTGTGCACAGCAAGCTCCCACAGACAGCAGTGTGCCTGATCATCTGGTTAGTGGTGTTCAGTGGGGGATAAATATTGGTCTCAGGACGCCAGAGGGAGCTCCCCTCTTTGTTTTTGAATATTGCTCATGGAATCTCCTAAGTGTACCTGAGAGGGCAGACAGGGTGGTAGCTAACATTTCCTCCAAAAAACTGCATGTCCAACAATGCAGCATCCTGTCAGTCCCAGCCGTGGGAGCGCTCAGCTGGATGATGGGTCTCAAGCCTTCGACTTTCTGACTGAGGGGGTCAGAGTGGGGACCCACCCGAATGTGTTCCTGAGACACCCAAAGCCTTGGTACGGTAAAGAATTGATCAAACAGCCTGTCCCCCCTCACACAGGAAGGGAGTTACTTGGGACAAGGTACCAGAGGTGACCCAATCAAGAGAGATCAGTTTGTGTAGGGGAGGGGCTCTGTGTAGATGTAAAGGAACCGGGGAGATAAAGGTCAAGACCCATTCATTCCCACACTCGGAGTGAGTAAGAGCAGTTGACACTAGATAGTGCTGTTCAACTGGTAGAACAAGTAAATGATTAACTAGGAATGAGGAAACTGCAGTAATTTACGCCCCATAGCCTCACTTGATTGTCTCACTGCATAAAAACCAGGTTCAGCAGGTGATTCTGCCTCTGATATTGGCGAACTTTCCAACTCCATTAGACCCCGGTTCCCCCCAAAGAGCAAACATAACTGCCACTTGTCTGAATTTCTATCTTGCCTTCAGGACATAAAGCAGCGACTGAGAGAGCAGCTGTCAGAGCCAACATTCACTCCATTGTGAAACCTGTGGAAATCAGAACCCTTTGGATGTCAGGTAATAGAATAACAATATATAGAGCTGATTTCAGAGCTGGACTGACCCCTGGTTGCTGCTATTCTTCATATAGCAAGAGTTCTACACATCACCTGAAAAATTAATTATTGGGAAGGGAGAGTCGCTGACTGGGCCAGAATTTATTGCCCATCCCTAATTGCCCTTGAGAAGGTGGGGGTGAGCTGCCTTCTTGAACCGCTGCAGTCCATGTGGTGTAGGTACACCCACAGTGCTGTTAGGGAGGGAGTTCCAGGATTTTGACCCAGCGACAGTGAAGGAACGGCGATATATTTCCAAGTCAGGATGGTGAGTGGCTTGGAGGAGAACTTCCAGGTGGTGGTGTTCCCATCTATCTGCTGCCCTTGTCCTTCTAGCTGGTAGTGGTCATGGGCTTGGAAGGTGCTGTCGAAGGAGCCTTGGTGAATTCTGGTAGTGCATCTTGCAGATGGCACACACTGCTGCTACTGTGTGTCGGTGATGGAGAGAGTGAATGTTTAAGCTGGTGAACTGGGTGCCGATTAAATGGGCTGCTTTGTCCTGGATGGTGTCAAGCTTGAGTGTTGCTGGAGCTGCGCTCATCCAGGCAGGAGGAGGGTATTCCATCACACTCCCACCTGATCCACTTTTATGCTCGTCACTCTATGAAGTCTGATGTCAAGCTTTATTAAGCCATTATGGAACCCAGAACAAGGACAATGATCGGACACTGATTATAGCAATAGAAGGAATTTTACTCTGTATCTATCCCCGTGTTGTAACTGCCCTGGGAGTGTTTGATGGAGACAGTGTAGAGGGAACTTTACTCTGTATCTAACCCCGTGCTGTACCTGTCATGGGAGCGTTTGATGGGGACAGTGTAGAGGGAGCTTTACTCTGTATCTAACCCCGTGCTGTACCTGTCGTGGGAGTGTTTGATGGGGACAGTGTAGAGGGAGCTTTACTCTGTATCTAACCCCGTGCTGCCCTGCAGTGCTAAGGGGATTAAACCCATTACCTTCCTGTTCTGTGTCTCAGGTCACACACTCAAGGAAACAAATCTCTTGAATTCAAATGTTGAAAATATTTCTTCATATATTTGCTGATTGTTTTGTGTCCCACCTTGAACCTGCAGAGGACGGACATGGACCCCTTGCCAGCTCAGTCCACCATTGACAAGGATGAGGAAGAAAAGGAATTGTGCCACTCCAGGCCCATCACTGATTCGGGCACAATGCTCTTCATTTGTGTGTTGCCAACACAACAACCTCACGATGGCCATAGCGAGGTTGTCACGGTGGAATTGCCGGTCCACAGCACCGTGAGAAACCTGCGGTTATTGATCTGGATGAAGGCAATTAGTGCAAGTACGAAGCCTTCCTTCTACCAATTGTCCAATCCTGACTCCTATCAGCTGTTATACAAGAAAGAGTCCACTTGGTTTGAGATTTATGAGAACCAGCAGTTTCTGCTGACTCTGGACTTGGTGAAGTACTGGAAGAGTTTGGGTTCCAAGAAAGTTCAGGTTTATTTGAAACAGAGACCAAAGGAGACAAAAGAAGATGTCGAATTCCGGAAGCAATTGGCCTATCTGATTGGGTATGATATACGGAGTATCAACACCCACCAGTCGGGTGAGCTGGCCTCTGCTCGGAGGAAGCTAACTGCGGCTCGAAAGACCGAGATGCACAATCGGAACAATCGGGATTATGCAATGGAAATCTGGCTGGCTTCGAGCCCTCTTCCCAACACCCTCAAGAGCCAAATCAGCAAAGAGCTGGTGGTCACCATCTACTATAATGGTGCCAGTCATAAAATGAAGGTGGGCATTTATGACACACCAGACATGATCATTAACTCCTACGCACAGAAGATGGGCGAGAAACGATTGCCAATGGAAGTTAACGATGGTAGCTTAGTCCTAAAGGTCTGCGGAAGAGAAGAGTACATCACGGGAAACTGGTCACTGGTTGACTTCATCTGGGTCAGGCGCTGCATCAAGAATAAAGAGGAGCTCCGACTGGCATTGGTGCCCTCTCCATCCCTTGCAGACGATGAAGTTAATATTGAGGACTGGCCTTTGGTTGACCAATGCACAGGGCTCACTGTCACCCATGACAAACTGACTCTAAGAGGCAAAGATATTGAGCAGATTCAGGCCCTGTCACTCTGGGATTGCAGTCACTACTTTCGTGTCAAGATTGTGGGTTTGGACATTCCAATTTTACCGAGCAAAAGCCTCCCTAATGTATATGTGGAGGCAGCTGTGCATCACGCAGCTAAGGTTCTTTCTTCCACAAAGTCTCAACCGATGCCTCTCACTGAAGAGATTTTGTGGAATGCTTGGCTCGATTTTGACATCTTGGTGAAGAACCTTCCCCAGGGATCGAGGTTGAGTTTGTCTGTGTACGGACTGGACTCGGACATCTCTGCCTCAAAAGATGGGAAATCCACCCTGCAGAACACTAAAGATGGAGACCTGTACAGAGGTAGAACCAAGCTGCTCTACTTTGTCAATCTCCTTCTGATTGACCACCAATCGGTCCTTCAGCAAGGCGAGCACATCCTTCATATGTGGCCTTACTCAAGTCGTGAGGAAAATCTTATAACTCATGAGGTGGACAAACGCTCATCTAAGACTAACCCAGATATCGAGAGCTCTACAGCAATCTGTATCCTGTTGGACACGTACAATTACCCAGTGGTGTTACCAAGCGGCAGGAAGTCAAGGTCCAGTTGGATTGACCACTCGTCAGAAGATGAGAACACTCCAACAAAAAAGGATGTGAAGCATGAAGAGACTCCGGCCTCCCAGAGCGTTTCTCAGAAGGATATACTGAAACGATTCACAGAGCAGTGTGGCCAATACAGTCTCTCACTGCCCAAGTTCCTCAGCACAGTCCAGTGGGGTGATCTCAAAGCAGTGGAGGAGGTCCACTGGCTCTTTGAACACTGGAATCCTCTGGAACTGGATATTTCCACTGCACTGGAACTCCTCAGCATTAATATTGCTGATGAGAAAGTCAGGACTTTATCTGTTAAACGCCTGGAAGAGTTAGACAATGAACACCTGTTGAGATACCTCCTGCAGCTCGTACAGGTGACACCAGTTTCTCTTTTATACTTCTCTTTCCTCAGTGCTCAGGGACTTGTGCTAGGAAATGGCTCCAGGAGTAAGGATATAAAACCATAAGAAATATGAGCAGGAGGAGACCATTCAGCCACTCAAGCCTGTTCTATCACTCAATATGATCATGTCTGAGCTTTGACCTGGTCTCTACTTTCCTGCCCCATTCCCCCATATCGTCTGATTCCCTTAGAAACCAAAAACCTTTTGATCTCAAACTTGACCATATTCAACAACCGAGCATGCACAGCTCTCTGCGTTGGGTAAATGTTGGGAAGACTGAAGCCATTGTTTTTGGTCCCTGCTCTGAACTCCATTCCCTAGCTATCGACTCCATCCCTCTCCCTGTCAACAGTCTGAGATTAAGGCACCTTGGGATCACATTTGATCCTGAGCTCAGCTTCTGATCTCAGATTCAGGCCATCATTAAGACCACCTATTTCCACCTCCATAATCTAGCCCGACTGGGCTTCTGTCTCTGCTCATCGACTGTTGAAACCCTCACCCATGCCTTCATTACCTCGAGACTCGACTATTCCCACTATTCCGACACTCCAGCCTGGTCTCCCACATTCTCCTTCCGGATCCGAGGTCATCCAAAACTCTGCCACCAGTGTCTTAACTCACACTAAGAGCCATCCACACATCCCCCCACTGTGCTCACTGACCCACACTGGCACCTGGTCAAACAACGACTTGACTTTAAAATTCTCACCCTTGGGATTGAATCACCCCTATGGCTTGGCCCTTCCCAATCTCTGTAATCTCCTCCAGTCCCACAACCCTCCGAGCTCTCTGCACTCCTCCAATTCTGGCTCCTTGACCATCCCAGATTTTAATCTCTCCTCCATTGCCTTCAGCTGCCTGGGCCCCGAGCTCTGGATTTCCCCAACTAAACCTCTCCGCCTCGCTCCCTCACTCTCCTCCTTTAAGACAGACAATGGCGGCATTCTATCTCGAAGGTGACGATTTGTACTGTGCTGTCAACTCTGTGTTAATTAAGCATTGTCCTCTTTGTCCCCCCCTCCCCTCCCTCGCCCTGGCCCATCACATGGGTCTAAAAAGGGCAGCTGATGGATCCACGTTGTGGATTCACACGAACCCCTGATCCAGGGGAAGGGGGGTAAATCTGCCTCCTCCCACCCCCACAACCCCCACCCCCACTGGCCATTCCATTGCCCCTGAACAGTGTGTGTGGACATCAGGGTAGAGCTGAGACCTGGTGCCCGATCCCAGGCTTTGGGAAACGGCTGACCGATCGCGCTGGGTTTCTCAGTTGCTGTTCTGTTTTCTGTTTCTTCAGGCGTTGAAGTTTGAACCGTATCACGACAGCGCCTTGGTGAGATTCCTCATTCGATGCGCCCTGAGGGTGAGTGCCCAATCCGACACAGCGATCTCACTGTAATAACGTTCTCAGAGCAGCTCCTCACTCAGATCTCAAACGTTCAAAAAAAGCACTTGCATTTCGAGCCAGCCTTTCACCAACTCACCAGAACCCAATGCAGTACTTTTTTTGAAGTGTGGTCACTGTTGTAATGTAGGAAACGCAGCAGCCAATTTTCACATTACAAGATCCCACAAATAGCAATGGGCTAATGATCAGATAATCTATTTTAGTGACACTAATTGATGGAGAACTCCCCTGCTCTTCTTCCAAATCATGTCTGTGGGTTCTTTAAGGTCCACCTGAGCGGGCAGGCTGGGCTCATTCACAAGATGGCATCGCCAATAGTGCAGCACTCCCTCAGTACTGCCCTTCCATCATTATAGTGCTCCCTCAGTACTGCACCTCCAATATAGCAGCGCTCCCTCAGTGCTGATGCTCCAACAGTGCAACAATCCCTCTGTACTGACCCTCTGACAGTGCAGCACTCCCTCAGTACTGACACTCTGACTGTGCAGCACTGCCTCAGTACTGAACCTCTGACAGTGCAGCACTCCCTCAGTACTGACTCTCTGACAGTGCAACACTCCCTCAGTACTGACCTTCTGACAGTGCAGTACTCCCTCAGTACTGACACTCTGACAGTGCTGCAATCCCTCAGTACTGACTCTCTGACAGCGCTGCACTCCTTCAGTACTGACCCTCTGACAGTGCAGCACTCCCTCAGTACTGACTCTCTGACAGCGCTGCACTCCTTCAGTACTGACCCTCCAACAGTTCTTATGACTGATACAGTTGGTAAAGCAGAGCTATTTATAAGTCCCAGAGAGAAACTTTAAACAACTATCATAACCTATAATTTTAAGTGTTATGTTTGGGATGCGACTCTAAATTCAGGAATCAGACCACCAGCTCTTGAGGTTTTACATTAAATTAATTGAAACATTTTATTAATTTACACAGGTTAAAATATATACACATGGCTACAAATTACCACTATCATAACTTTTAACACATTCCCAAACTAATCTCCATTAAGGTAACAGCAACCCACAGACTTAACCAAACGTCAGGCAAAGCATTTTCACCTTACAAGTTCTAAATGAGGTTCTTTTCACTGTGCAGCCTGTTGGAGGCTTCCAGCTGCCTTTTGATCTCACATTGTCTCTGCCCTGCACACCCGAAAACTACTGAAGTTATACCTACCACCACTGATTGAATTCAAACTCTCATTGCCTCACCAGCTTCTTTGAACAATGAACCCCCTTTCATTGTACCAATTTTATTAGTAATATAAACATATTGCTCGGTAGCTGCTAGATAGGTGTCAATTTTCACCCCCTTCTTGAATGCTCTATTCAAAAAGTACAAATGCAGCTATCTCTCTTACATATCAAAACTAGTACCCGTCAAAGCATCCAGATTAGCTGGCTTTAATCCAATTAAGACACACCCACAGACTAAACCTCTATTTTAAAAGAAAAATATTTTCCAAAATATTAAATACAGTAATAGCTTCATGACATCCCCCTGTTTATCAGAAAATAAACCGTCAAAATTCTAAAAGACGGCTTCATTTTAATAACCCATCTCACACTATCTCCTATACTCATGACACTGTTACATTATCAGATGCATGCATTAACATAACAATATATACACAAGTTCTTGGTATCAACAGGAATTATTCCAGTTCAGTGTCTAGGTTTTTTTTTAATGTCCCAATTTCCTTTAAGTTTCAAACTCTTGATAATGCATCTACTAACAATTTTTCTCTTCCAGCAAAAGATATAATCTGTAGATTAAATGGTTGGAATAATAGACTCCATATGAAAAGCCTTGCACTTTTGTCTTGAAATTTGTCCAAAAACTTCAAAGGATTAAGGTCTGTGTAAACAATTGTTTCCGATGACTTGTTTGCAACATAAATTTCAAAACGCTGCAATGCTAACACCAAACTCAAAGCTATTTTTCAATCATTGAATATCTTCTCTGTTGTTCATTCAGCTTCCTTGAAAAATAGCCTATTGGGTATTCAATTCCAGTGTCATCTTCTTGTAACAGTACAGCCCCAATGCCCCTATCACTTGTGTCAATGGCCAACTTGAATTGTTTGGCATAATTGGGTACGGCCAACACTGGTGACGTAGTTAATACAGTTTTCAAACTACCAAATGCCTTCTGACACTTCAGTGTTCATTGAAACATCTTGTTCTTTTTTAATAGTTCAGTCAGTGGAGCAACTACTCGGCTAAAGTTTGGTGCAAATTTCCGGTAAAACCCAGAAATCTCAAAGCTTCTTGTTTTGTTGTAGGCACTGGGAAATCCATGATAGCCTTGACTTTCACATCTCTCGGAGCCACCTTACCATGTCCAATGGTATGGCCTAGATATGTAACTTGCGCTTTTGCAAATTCACTTTTAGCCAAGTTCATCACCTAATTAGCTTCTTGTAGTTGAGTAAATAATTCCTCCAGATGCTGTAAATGCTCCTCCCACGTCTGACTGGAAACAATTAGATCATCAATATAAACAGCACAATTGCTTAGATCAGCAATTACTTTGTTTGTCAGTGTTTGAAATGTGGCAGGTGCATTCTTCATATCAAATGGCATGACTTTAAACTGATATAGTCCACTTGACGTTACAAAATCTGATATCTTCTTTGCTCTTTGCAACAATGGTACCTGCCAATATCCGTTAGCAAGTCAATCTTTGTGATAAATTTCAATTGCCCCACTTTCTCAGTGCAATCCTTCAGCCGTGGTATGGGATATGAATCTGCTTTTGTCACCACATTCACCTTTCGATAGTCCCCACACGGTCTTTGTGTTCCATCCGGTTTCGGTACCAGTACAATGGGCAAACTCCAGTTACTGCAACTAGACTCAATGATATCATTTTGAAGCATGAAATCAATTATTTTTTGTACTTGTGATAACTTTGCCAGATTTAATCTATAAGGTTGTTGCCTTATTGAAGATGATATTTCTATACATACATCATGTAAAGCTAAATGTGTCTTCCCCAACTTATTTCCACAAATAGGTTTATGTGACTGCAATAGCTTTTCCAAATCACTTTGACATTTGCTTGGAAGGTAACTCAATATTTGCTTTTAAATTTTAAAGTACCCCCTCATTATCCAATCTGATTAGAGGAAAATCAGTTTCAGAGTCCTGCACTTCTGCCTCTTTCTCATCATCCACCATCACTAACATTTCTTTTTGTTCCTCTTCCCTGTCAAAGTACTTTTAAAGCATATTTACAAAACTGCTTCTTTCTTCTATCTGGAGTATTTATTAAATAATTTACTTCACTCAATTTCTTTTCAATCCTGTAAAGCCCACTAAACCTTGCATTTAAGGATCCCCTAGTACTGGTAACAAAACTAGTACTTTCTCTCCAGAAACAAAACTGTGAATTTTAGCCTTCTTATCTGCTTTCACTTTCATCACTTGCTGTGAGATCTTTAATTGTTCCCTAGCCAGCTCACATGCCCTGTTCAATGTTTCCCTGAGGTTTGGTATATAATGCAGGAGTGTAGTTTCTGAATTTTGACCCACCAATTTCTCATGAATCAATTTCAATGGTCCCCTTACCTCATGACCATAAACTAGTTCAAAAGGGCTAAAACCAGTCGATGCATTTGGAGCATCTCTAATAGCAAATAGCAAAAATAGAATTCCCATATCCCAATCCTGTGGATAATCCTGACGGTATGCTCTTATCACTGTTTTTAAAGTTTGACGCCACCTTTCCAAAGCTCCTTGTGACTCCGGATGAGAAGCTGTAGACTTCAACTGTTTTATCCCCAAACTGTTCATTACTTCCTTAAACAGCTGTGACATGAAAGTTGACCCCTGATCTGATTGTATTTCTTTAGCTAAACCATATCTTGTAAAAAAAAAATTAATTAACTCCTCCACAACCTTCTTAGTTATAGTATTTCTTAAAGGGATTGCTTCAGGAAACCTAGTAGATGCATCCTTTATTGTTAATAAATGCTGATTTCCACTTTTAGTCTTAGGGAGGGGTCCCACACAATCAATCATGACCCTGGTAAAAGGTTCTTCAAATGCTGCTATTGGGATTAAAGGCACCAGCTTAATCGCTACTTGTGGTTTTCCTGTTACTTGACTAGTATGACAGATTCTACAGAACTTGACTACATCCCTATGCAATCCTGGCCAAAGAAAAACCTCTGTATCTTTTCCTGTATTTTCCTAATTCCTAAATGCGCCCCCCACACCCCCAACCCACCCACACACACACCCCCACTGCACCGCCCCCCCCCCCCCAACCCCCCCCCCCCCCACCCACACAATTGAAATCTCATGAGCAATCCTCAGAATATCATTTCTAGACCCTATTGGGATAACAATCTCTTTCCAGCTTTCATTTGCTGAGACATAACCCGATGGCCACTTTCTCATTAATATATTCCCTCAAAGATAATAACATACTTGGATACATTTTACTTTGGTTTCTGAATAAGCTTTCTGATGTAACTGCTTTAATTGCAAATCATTTCTCTGTAACTCCACTAACCCCTTTGAGTTAAACACTTCAACTAAACTGTCCCGCATTCCTTCCTCCTGAACAATGTTATCGAACACAGTGCCAGCTACTTGGATTTCGACACCTTCTTCTTGCCTTTGAACTACCTGCTTATCTTGTTTATTTTGTTCTTCCCGATGGGCCTTAGCTCCACTTATAACACAATCAAGAAACAATCCAGGATGTTCCTTCTGTAGCACTTCTGTTGAAAACACTTCGACTGGCTTCTCAACTACCACAGGTATCACCCATATTTGTGATCCATTTATATCATTACCCAGATTAAATCAAACCTCTGCAATGGACAAATTTTCCACCACTCCAACTATAACTTCACCCAGTTTTTATCTGCTCTTTAAATTTACCTTCCGCAATGGAATAGATTTAGCATCTCCATGAGCCCCACTTTTTATTACCTTCTCCTGCAACACTCCGTCTGAACAAAAAATATCACTATCCCACAACATTAAGGATTGACTAGCCCCTGTGTCTCTTAACATTTTAACAGCTTTACCTACTCCACTCTCTACACATGGAAAGACTTTCCCTTCACATACAAACATTTCTGCAACCTACTCCCCAGAATTCTCTTGAGTAAACTATGAACACAATCCCACTTCTTTACCTTTCACTGATTCTCCCTGTTTCACCTGTACACAAACCACTGTGCCTGAACCTCAGAACCCACAGTACCTTTACTTCCAGGGCATTTTTGTACCCCAATAATTGCTACAGATTTTTCCTGCAACCTCCAACACACTGACTTCGTGTGCCCCACTTTATTACAATGAAAACACCTCAATTTTCGAATGTCACTTCTACCTTCAGCACCTTCCTTTTTATTCTGAGAAAAAACTTGCTGGGAATTTCCAGCTCCCCTTCTCTTCCCTGACTACCTACCTTCCTTTCAACTTCCCATTTTTTACCCTTTACAAAGTTGAAAGGGTGACTGAAAAAAGGTTTTTAGCTCTATGAACTAACTCATAATTATCAGCTATCTCTGCTGCTTGTCTTACAGAATCAACCCTCTGTTCCTCCACATGAGTTCTCACTACCGGAGGGATTGTATCTTAAAATTCTTCCAAAAGAATGACTTGCCCAAGAGCTGCATAGGTTATCTCTATTTTTAACGCCCTTATCCACTGGTCAAAATTACTTTGTTTTACTCTTTCAAACTCAATATAAGTTTTCTGAGGCTGTTTTCTCATATTCCTAAATTTCTGCCTGTATACCTCAGCAATAAACTCATTTGCGGTTAAAATAGTTTTGTTTCACCACATCATAATTCACCGACATTTCTTCTGAAAGCGAAGCATGTATCTCATGTGCCCTACCTAACAACTTAGACTGTAATAATGATGTCCAGTTTTCCTGTGGACATTTCATCTGTTTAGCTAGCTTCTCGAATGGAATAAAGAATGCTTCAATATCTTTTACCCCGAGCTTTGGAAGAGCTTGTGCAAGTTTAAACATCTCCCCACTGGGTTCTACCCTGGAGACAAATTCTTCCTTGCCTACTGAAGTTTCCTTTCTAACTGCCAACATTTTCAATTCTCCTTCACTTTCTCTTTCTCTTTTCTCCTTCTCCATCTTCACAATTTCTGATTCCATTTTAAAAGCCATTTCTCTGTCCTTTGCTTCTAATACAAGCTTTTTCATTTGCAACTGAAGTCTCACCACCTCCAGCTGTGACTCACCAGTGTCAGGTTTCACTTCCAGCTGTAGATGCTGTGCTATACTTCTAACTATATTTGATTCCCTAGTAACCCCTATTGTAACTTATCCGCAAATTCTGTTAACTTACTTTTGGTTATTTTCTCCAACCCAATCAGAGTTATCTCTTCTACTCCCAGACAAGTCTTAGCAATTGCCAAAGCCATCCTGCAGTCTCACCACTTCTAAAATACCTCACCAACTCCTGAATTCAAAGCTTCCCTCACACTCGTAAGCTTTAAGATTCACCAATTCCCAACTAAGCAAGGAATTGGAAATATAATTTATCCCTGTTGAGCACCCATTTGTTTTAACCGATGCAGTTGGTAAAGCTGAGTTATTTAAAAAACCCAGAGGGAAACTTTAAACAACTGTCATAACCTATAATTTTAAGTGTTATGTTTGAAATACAACTCTAAATTCAGGAATCAGATCATCAGTTCTCGAGGCTTTACAGTAAAATAATTGAAACATTTTATTAATTTACATAGGTTAAAATATATATACACACGGCGACAAGTTACTACAATTATAACTTTTAACAAATTCCCAAACTAATCTCCATTAAGGTAACAGCAACCCATAGACTTAACCAGACACCAGGCAAAGCATTTTCACCTACAAATTCAAAATGAGGTTCTTTTCACTGTGCAACCTGTTGGAGGCTTCCAGCTGCCTTTTGATCTCACATTGTCTCTGCCCTGTACACCCGAAAACTACTGAAGTTATACCTACCACAACTGATTGAATTCAAACTCTCATTGCCTCACCAGCCTCTTAGAACTTTGTCTTTTAAAAATGAAACCCCTTTAATAGCACCAATTTTATTAGGACTATAAATATATTGCTTGGCAGCTGCAGGAAAGATATCAATTTTCACCCCCTTCTTGAATGCTCTATTCAAAAAATGCAAATACACTCTACCCCTCTTACATGTCAAAACTAGTACCCATCAAAGCACCCAGGCTAGCTGGCTTTAATCCAATTAAGACACACCCGAAGACTCAACCTCTATTTTAAAAGAAAAATAATTTCCAAACTATTAAATACAGTAATAGTTTCATGAGACAGTGCAGTCCTCCCTCAGCACTGAACCTCTGACAGTGCAGCAGTCCCTCAGTACTAACCCTCTGACAGTGCAGCACTCACTCAGTACAGACCCTCCGAAAGTGCAGCACTCCCTCAGTACTGACCCTCTGACAGTGCAGCTCTTCCTCAGTACTGACCCTCTGACAGTGTAGCACTCCCTTGGTACTGACCCTCTGACAGTGCAGCACTCTCTCAGTACTGACCCTCTGACAGTGTAGCACTCTCTCAGTACTGAACCTCTGACAGTGCAGCACTCCCTCAGTACTGACCCTCTGACAGTGTAGCGCTCCCTTGGTACTGACCCTCTGACTGTGCAGCGCTCCCTTGGTACTGACCCTCTGACAGTGCAGCACTCTCTCAGTACTGACCCTCTGACAGTGCAGCACTCCCTCAGTACTGACCCTCTGACAGTGCAGCACTCCCTCGGTTCTGACCCTCTGACAGTGCGGCACTCCCTCAGTACTGACCCTCTGACAGTGCAGCGTTCCCTTGGTACTGACCTCTGACAGTGCAGCACTCTCTCAGTACTGACCCTCTGACAGTGCAGCACTCCCTCGGTTCTGACCCTCTGACAGAGCGGCACTCCCTCAGTACTGACACTCTGACAGTGCAGCACTCCCTCAGTACTGACCCTCTGACAGTGCAGCATTCCCTCGGTTCTGACCCTCTGACAGTGCGGCACTCCCTCAGTACTGACCCTCTGACAGTGCGGCACTCCCTCAGTACTGACCCTCTGACAGTGCGGCACTCCCTCAGTACTGACCCTCTGACAGGCAGCACTCCCTCAGTACTGACACTCTGAGAGTGCAGCACTCCCTCGGTTCTGACACTCTGACAGTGCAGCACTCCCTCGGTTCTGACCCTCTGACAGTGCGGCACTCCCTCAGTACTGACCCTCTGACAGTGCGGCACTCCCTCAGTACTGACACTCTGACAGTGCAGCACTCCCTCGGTTCTGACCCTCTGACAGTGCGGCACTCCCTCAGTACTGACCCTCTGACAGTGCAGCACTCCCTCAGTACTGACCTTCTGACAGTGCGGCACTCCCTCAATACTGCGCTGCAGTGTGACCCAGATTTTGTTCTCCAGTCAGTGGATTGAGACTTGAACCTACGACTTTGTCCCTGACCAGCGGGTACTGCACCAGGAGGCAGTGCCATTGTGGTATTGTCACTGGGCTAGCATTCCAGAGACCCAGGGTAATGCTCTGTGGACACGGGTTTGAATCCCTCCACGATGGTGACATTTGAATTCAATAAAAATCTGGAATTAAAAGTGTCTGGTCATGACCACGAAACCATTCTCGATTGTTGTAAAAACCCATTTTCTTCTCTAAGGTCCTTTAGGGAAGGAAATCTACTATCCTCAACCGGTCTGGGCCTACACGTGACTCCAGACCCACCGCAACGTGGTTGACTTTTAATTGCCCCCTGATCGAGGGCAATTAGGGATGGGCGATAAATACTGGCCTGGCCAGTGATGACCAAATCCCATAAATGAATTTTTAAAATATTGGGCTAAGGCTTTCAGAGAGGTTGAATTCACGGAGAGGTGGCGAGGTTTAAGAATCAGTGTATTTTCTTGTCCCCCTTCCCCCCTGTCCCCAACGTTTATAAATGCCCCATGTCCTCCGCAGAGTAAGCGAATTGGCCATTTTTTCTTCTGGTACCTGCGCAGTGAAGTGACCGGCTCTCCCTATTTCTGTGACCGTTTTGCGCTGATCCTGGAGGCTTATCTGATGGGCTGTGGAAAGTCCATGCTGGAGGGATTTCGCAAACAGGTTCAGCTGGTCCAAAGTCTTGGCCAAGTGGCCACTGAGATCAAGAAGGTCATCCCAGCAAAGAGCGACCTTCCACCCAATGGTGAGTGGCCTCCCCAGAGAGGCCGGAGGGCAGCTGGCCCAAACCGGAATCGGCAACTCGTCGGGATGGGGAGGAGTAAGGGAGGGCTGGAGAGGGAATGTGGTGGGGTGGATGTGTGGGGTTGGGGTGGGGAGGATAATGGGGAGGAGCAGGGGGGCAGCATAAAGTTTGGATGAGCGTTAGGTTGGCGAGAAAGGGAGGGGCGGGGTGTGAGCAGAGTGGGGAGGGGTTTTTCACCGACTCTAACTCTGCACCCCTGCCAATGAGGCCTTGAGGAAAAGGCCTCACCACCTGCTCTAGTTCCTGACTCACCTGCGGGGAACCAGGCCTCAGGTCTCAGGGGAGACAGTGGCCATAGTGGTAATGTCACAATGCATTGAAATAGGAGACGAATGAGGGGCTGGAAAGATGGAGGACTTTAGAGTCCTAGGACATTGGGACTAGTTGTTGAGGAGGTGGGACCTGTACATGAGACACAGGGATTGAACCACCAGGAGTGGGGAGGGTTGCAAGGAAATGCACTGATCCCTAAATCTCTCCGTATCTCCATTAATTCAGCCTTGCTGAATGCCATAGCCCAGCCCTTACCTCAGAGACAATGTCATGGGTTCAAGTCTCACTCCAGTGCCTGGATGGGTGCAGCTCCAACTCTTGAGTGGCTCAACTCCATCCAGGAGAAAGCAGTCCGCTTGACTGGCACCCCATCTACCACCTCCAACATCCCCTCCCTCCACCACCAACGCTCAGTGGCAGCAGTGTGTGTACCATGCACAAGATGCACTGCAGGAACTCACCAAGGCTCCAGGTGGTTGGTGCCTGAAATTGATCTCACTTTATGGGCATAAAACGGGTGTAATAAGGGCCCAGAGTGAGTGAGACACAGAGAGAGAGAGAGAGGGAGGCAGGAAATTTGTACTAGAGCTAGTGTAAGGCTGACATCTGGAAACGAGAAAGGCTTCAACATGTGTATTTTAACCAGGGATGTGTCAGGGAAGCTACAACAGAATATTCTGAGGAGGTAGGATGAATAGCTAGAGGCCATGCTCCATATTGGTACTGACAACATAGGCAGAAATGTTTTAGGGAGCTAGGAAAGGTATTAATAATGAGGGTGGAGCAGGCTTGAGGGGCCGAGTGGCCTACTCCTGCTCCTAATTCGTACGTTCGTACGAGCTCAAAGTTATAAATCCCCGGATTCCTCCCAGTGCCTTGTAATTATGAATATAGAATAGGATAAAGCAGACAAACGGGTGGCTGGAAAGACTTCAGATTCCGATGACATTGGGACCAGTTCTTGGGGAGGAGAGACCTGTACGTGGTCAAAATAGTGGCCATGGGATCATTCATATCCACCTCGGTTCAACTACTCACCCAAATGACGGCACCTCTGACAGTGCAGCACTCCCTCAGCGCTGCACTAGGAGTGCCAGCCCAGATTATGGGCACAAAGTCTCTGGAGTGCATCTCAAAGCCAAGATATTTTGATGGGTTGAGAAAGAGTACAGCCCATGGGCGGCCGCTGAGACTGGGAGCAGGGCGCAGGTATCAGAAGCATATTTGCAGATGCAAAACGTAGGGGAGGTGAGCGGGGACCCACAATTCCAATGAGCTGAGCGAAGTTGATGTGTCCTTCCTCATTGCAGCAACCAGCCTGGTACAGGAGATGCTGAGAGATGCCGATCTGCCCCAGGACTTCCTGGCTCCCTACGACCCTCGCATCAAGGCCGGCAGCATCCTGGTGAGGAGGCAAACCCACTAAGTGAACCAACGCTCGCGTCTGTTCAGCTACACAACGTGACGCAGAGCCACACAACACAGCCCACACCCCACCCGCAGCTGCTGCTCAGCCCCAATGCTCAAAGGGTTAATATCAGTCAGGATTCCTGCTCCTGATCGCTGCCGGTTAGGGGTCGGGAGCAGAGGGACAGGGACAGGCTCTGAGCACGCAAACCTGTTCCACCATTCAGTTAGCTTCGCGTTGGCGCAGTCAGTCACGCATCAAGGCATCTGTCACCTGCTGGATTCAGAGCCCAGTCAATCCAGGGCTGTGAAACCACTCCGGGATGTCAGTGATGCCTTACCTGGTTGACTGACTTTTGGGCTTCCTCAGTGTTCCCCGTTTGAGGCCGTCATCTCTCCTTGTCTGACCGACCGTGACTCCAGCGATACCTGGATATTAAAATTCTCATCCCAGTTTTCAAATCCCTTCATGTCCACACCCCTCCATCTCTCTGTAATCCCCTCCTGCGAGACCTCTGAGCTCCTCCAATTCCGGCCTCTTGAGCATCCCCGATTTCAATCGCTCCACCATTGGCGGCCGGGCCTTCAGCTGCCTGGGTCCCAGACTCTGGAACTCCCTCCCCAAACCCCTCCGCCTCTCTCTCCCTCACACTCACCCTGTAAAACCTACTTCACCGATCGAGCTTTGGGGTCACCAGGTTCTAATTCCTCGTTTTGTGGCTGGGTGTCCCATTTTGCTTGCTAACCCTCCCTGTGAAGCCCCTGGGGCGTTTTGCAATGTTCAAGGGGCGCTGCATAAATGCAAGTTGTTGTTGTTGTTGTTGTTGATGGCTACAATTCTTCTGCTCCTCAATAGATCGACCACTGTAAGGTCATGGCCTCCAAGAAGAAGCCACTGTGGCTGGAGTTCACCTGCGAAGATCCCAGTGGGATTCACTGCCAACCCGTGGGTATCATCTTCAAACATGGCGATGACCTGAGACAGGACATGCTGATTGTCCAGGTAAGAGCTGCCTTGACCATGGCTTCCCTGAGAAGCGAGAGAGTCCACGGCCAGAGAGCTGACTCCCCCGGCCACCGATCCTAATGTCAGGCGTGGACCCCGCTCGCTGACACTCCGGTCGTTGACATTAGTGCCCGCAGCGCATGTCCAGAGGGTGATGAGTGGACGCTGAGCCAGGGGTCACTGGGAGTTTTAGAGCTGGGCCCAGCTCCTTAGGATACCGCAGGAAACCACCAGAGGGCAGTGCCACATAGCAAACACCAACTGATGGGTACCGGGGTTCAGGGCTGTGCATTTGGTTCTGGGATGTGTATCAGGATTTGGACTGCTTATCAGAGTTTGGACTGTGTGTCAGGGTTCAGACTGAGTATCAGGGTTTGGGGCTGTGTATTAGAGTTTGGAGCTGTTTATTGGGGTTTGGGGCTGTATATTGAGGTTTGGGGCTGTATATTAGGGTTTGGGGCTGTATATCAGGGTTCAGATTGAGTATCGGGGTTTGGGCTGTAAATTGGGGTTTAGCGCTGTTTATTGGGGTTTGGGGCTGTATATTGAGGTTTGGGGCTGTATATTAGGGTTTGGGGCTGTATATCAGGGTTCAGATTGAGTATCGGGGTTTGGGCTGTAAATTGGGGTTTAGCGCTGTTTATTGGGGTTTGGGGCTGTATATCGGGGTTCGGACTGTGTATTGGGTTCGGGACTGTATATTGGGGTTTGGGGCTGTATGTTGGGGTTCTGGACTGTATATTGGGGTTTGGGGCTGTATATTGGGGTTTGGGGCTGTATCGGTTTCAGATTGTGTAAAGGGTAAAGTTCTTTGTATTGACTTTTGGGACGTGTATTGGGATTCAGGGCTGTGTATTAGTTTGGGGCTGTGTATCACAGCTAGGAGTTATGTATTGTAGGTTTGGGCCTGGGTATTGGGCTTCAGGACTGCAAATTGGGGATCACAGCTGTTTACTGAGGTTCAAGGTTGTTTTGGGGGTGTGGGGCTGTGAATTGGAGACTGGGGCCGTGTATTGGAGTCTGGAGCTGTGTATTGGCATTCAGGACTGTGTATTGATATTCAGAGCTGGGTATTGGGTCTTGAGGAGTATTGTGGTTCAGGGCTGTTTATTGGTGTTTGGTGCCGTGTATTTGGATTTGGGGCCATGTATTTGTGCTTGGGTCTGATACTGGTGTTCAGGGCTGTTTATTGGGGTTCAAGGCCATGTAATAGGGTTCAGGGCTGCGTATTGGGGTTCAGGGCCATGTATTGGTGTTCAGATCTGTGTATTGGGGTTTGAGGCTGTGTATTGAGGTTTGGGGCTGTTTATTAATGTTGTGGCTGTGTATTGGGGTTTGGGGACATGTATTAGGGTTCAGGGCAGTGTATTTGAACTGTGTATTGTTGTTCGGAGCTGTACATTGTGGTTCAGGGTGGTGTATTTGGATTTGGGTGTGTGTATTGGGATTCGGAGCTGCGTATGAAGGTCCAGGACTGTACATTGTCATTTGGGGTTGTGTATTGGGGTTTGGGACTGTACGTTGTCATTTGGGGCTGTTTATTGGGGTTCAGGCCTGTGTATTGGGGTTTGAGGTTGTGTATTGGGGTTTGAGGTTGTGTATTGGGGTTCAAGGCCATGTATTGGGGTTTGAGACTGTGTATTATGGTGCAGGACTGTGTATTGGTGTTTGGGGCTGTGTACTGGTATTCGGGCTGTGTGTTAGGGCTCGAGACTATGTATTAGCTTATGGAGCTGTGTATTGGCATTCGGGACTGTGCATTGGCTTTCAGGGCTGTGTAATGGCATTCGGGACTGTGTACTGGGGTTTGGGGCTGTGTTTTGTGATTCAGCAAGAGGACTTGGAGCAGCAGTTGAGGAACAAGGTCACTTTATCAACAACCAGTTAGAGTTTATGTTGCTATGGTCTCTGCCCCACTGTTCTCCCAAGGGTACTGACTAGTTCTGAGGTTATGATTCACCCATCCCCCACTCTCCCAGGTGGGTGTTTCACTCTATGAGCTCAGGCAGCAGCTGGCAATTTGACCATGGAGGCCATCGCAGACTGAGCCGCATCCTGACAGTTACTGCACTGTAACTTCCGGGCTCAGGGCTTGTGGGTTTGGAGTTTGGGGGGGGCGGGGTTGGTGAGGCAGGGAGGGTGATTGGGGATTACTGACCCCAGCAACAGCAAGGGAAGTGGTTGTGGTGTCTGTGCCCTCAGCACCAGCCCTTGTGAGTCAGTCTCTGGGGGTTTTGCTAAGGGAAAGTCCCACATCCTGTCCCAGTGTGAACATAACCCCTGGTTCATTTCTTTCACAGACGCTGGTGATTATGGATTCCATTTGGCAAGAAAATTCACTCAATTTGAACCTCGTACCTTATGGATGCATCGCCACAGGATATAATATTGGTACATTGAACCTCATACACAATCCCTGTCTCTACCTTTCTCTCTCCCCCTCTCTCTCTTTCCCCTTCTCTCTTTCCCCTTCTCTTTCTCCCTCTCTCTCTATCCCCTTCTCTCTCCTCACACGCAGTTTTCCCATCACATTCTCTCCCTCCCTGCCTTTCTCTCTCTCTCTCCCTATCTCTCTCGCTATCTCTCCCTCTTTCTCCCCCTCTCTCCCTTCCTCTCTCCTCTCACACACTCTCTCCATCATATTCCCTCTCCCTGCCTCTCTTTCCCTGTCTCCCTCCCCATTCTTCTCTCTCTCCCCCCTCTCTCTCTCTCTCTCTCTCTCTCTCTCTCTGTCACTAATTCCCATCACACTCATGCCATCACCCAGAAGACCGGGGTGGGGACAATGTGGGTGGGGACGATGTGGGTGGGGACGATGTGGGTGGGGACGATGTGGGTGGGGACGATGTGGGTGGGGATGATTTGGGTGGGGACGATGTGGGGGGGTTGGGATATTCACTGTCCCTGGGGCCCATACCTTTGTCTCAACCAACGTCACTTAAAAAAAATGACTGTTTGTGGGATCTTGCTGTGTGCAAACTGACTGCTGTGGCTCCCCATGTTACAACAGCAAATTACTACTTCAAAAAGAAAGTATTAAGTTGGCCGTCGGGCACTTTGGGATGTTGGTGGTGACAGAAACGCAAGTCCTGGCTATAACGTGGCAGATCCTTGTGTGATCCCACAGGGATGATTGAGGTGGTGAGGGATGCAACAACAATTGCGACCGTGCAGAGGTGCAAGGGTGGGAACACGGGGGCGTTTAAAAACGACGCTCTGTACGACTGGCTCAAATCCAAGCTGCAAGTCGAGGAATCGGTGAGTCCCTGTTGACCTCCTGTTGAACTCTTTCCCTCATTAACCGTTTGTGCCAGAGTTTGTTCCTAGAGGTGGACCTTACCACTTGGTGTCCATGTCATCACCAAGGCCGCCTTTTGTAAAACCTCCGTTAACAGGACCCGGCTTTGCTCCTCAATCAGCTCGTCCGCTGCAGGAACCCTCACCCATGCCTGCATCCTCCCTAGACTCGGCTGGTCCAATGCTTTCCCAGCTGCTCTCGCACTTTCCACTCTCTGGGTCGGTCACAACTCTGCTGCCCATGCCTTAACTCCAGTGACTGCCCCTCCCCTGTCACCCCCTGTCCTCATTGACCTACACTGGCTCCCGCACAAGCAGCGTCTTGGTTTTAAAATTCTCATCCTACCTTTCAAATCCCTCCGCGGCCTCCCCCCTACCTATCTCTGTAACCCCCTCCAGCCCCTACAACCCTCCCTATCTCTGTAACCTCCTCCAGCCCCACAACCCTCCCTATCTCTGTAACCTCCTCCAGACCCTGCAACCCTCCCTATCTCTGTAACCTCCTCCAGCCCCACAACCCTCCCTATCTCTGTAACCTCCTCCAGCCCCTACAACCCTCCCTATCTCTGTAACCTCCTCCAGCCCCACAACCCTCCCTATCTGTAACCTCCTCCAGCCCCTACAACCCTCCCTACCTCTGTAACCTCCTCCAACCCCTACAACCCTCCCTATCTCTGTAACCTCCTCCAGTCCCTACACCTCTCCCTACCTCTGTAACCTCCTCCAGCCCCACAACCCTCCCTATCTCTGTAACCTCCTCCAGCCCCTACAACCCTCCCTATCTCTGTAACCTCCTCCAGCCCCACAACCCTCCCTATCTCTGTAACCTCCTCCAGCCCCTACAACCCTCCCTATCTCTGTAACCTCCTCCAGCCCCACAACCCTCCCTATCTCTGTAACCTCCTCCAGCCCCACAACCCTCCCTATCTGTAACCTCCTCCAGCCCCTACAACCCTCCCTACCTCTGTAACCTCCTCCAACCCCTACAACCCTCCCTATCTCTGTAACCTCCTCCAGTCCCTACACCCCTCCCTACCTCTATAACCTCCTCCAGCCCCACAACCCTCCCTACCTCTGTAACCTCCTCCAGCCCCTACACCCCTCCCTATCTCTGTAACTTCCTCCAGCCCCTACACCCCTCCCTATCTCTGTAACCTCCTCCAGCCTCACAACCCTCCTTATCTCTGTAACCTCCTCCAGCCCCACAACCCTCCCTATCTCTGTAACCTCCTCCAGCCGCTACAACCCACCCTGTCTCTGTAACCTCCTCCAGCACCTACACCCCTCCCTATCTCTGTAACCCCCTACAGCCCCTACAACCCTCCCTATCTCTGTAACCCCCTCCAGCCTCACAACCCTCCCTACCTCTGTAACCTCCTCCAGCCCCACAACCCTCCCTACCTCTGTAACCTCCTCCAGCCCCACAACCCTCCCTACCTCTCTAACCTCCTCCAGCCCCACAACCCTCCCTATCTCTGTAACCTCCTCCAGCCCCACAACCCTCCGAGATCTCTGTAGTCCTCCAATTCAAATCTCTTAACCATCCCCGATTTTAATTGCTCCACCATTGGCGGCCGTGCCTTCAGCTGCTTGGGTCCCAAGCTCTGGAACTCCCTCCCCAAACCTCCCCACCACCTCCCCACCTCTCCACACCTCCATTTCCCTCCTTGAGGACAGTCCTTCACAGCTACTCCTCTGACAAAGATTTTAGTCACCTGACCTAATATCTCCTTATGTGTCTGTGTCCTAGTTTGTTTTAAAATGCCCTTGTGAAGCGCCTCGGAATGTTTCCTTATGCTCAAGGTTCTATATAAATGTAAGTTGTTGTTGTTGCTGCTGCTGTTGTCGCTATGTTTCCAGAGTCTCCAGAAGACGTTCCCAATTCTTGGAGTATCTCCTAATGGTCTACACTCATTCCAGGGGCGTGGGCACTGCCGGACAGCTCAGGATTTAACACTGGTTCCCCTGGGAAGGTGGGGTTGGGGTGGGAGGGCGTAAGGATGGGGCTGGGTTGCCAACTCTCTAGGGTTGGCCTGGAGTCCCCTGGGAATTGAAGACTGATCTCCGGGACCTGGATGGTGAGTGAAAAATCTGGAAAATCATCAGGAGCTTCAAAGCATTTGGTTTAATTTCCTTTCGACTCTGTTGTTAAATAGTTATTAACGTGTCGGAGCTGGGGAAAGCGGTGTTTGACCAGCAATCAAGAATCATCCAATCAGGTAATGAGAAGGCTGTTTGCTTTCTGATTGGCCACTGGGAAGGTGGAGCAATGTGGTTGGCTCTTAAATGCCCTCTGAACTCAGACAATTAGGGATGGGCAATAAATGCTGGCCCAGCCAGCGACGCCCACATCCCATAATTGAATAATTTTTAAAAACTCACAAAGATTGGCCTGCTGGGTGACCCCCTGGTGGGAGTTCAGGGGTGGGGCAAATGGACACAGGAGATCGTGTAATGGTTCCTCCAGGAATACGTCCAACTAGGGCTGGCAACACTAAGGTCCGGAAGGGGTACAGCGCAGAAGGAGGGAGAATGCTAAGGATGGAGGGAGAGAGTGCATGAAGAATAGGGAGGCAGGAAGTGTGATGAAGATGGAGGGAGAGAGAGTACGTGCGTGGAAAAGAGAGAAAGAGGGAGTGTTTCGAGTCCAATGTGTGCAGTGCTTCTCAGTGCTTTCTCATAGCAGGTCTTTACTGAACTGCTCTAAAATGGCAGCCTCCAGAGCGCTAACCTCATGGCAGAGGTCACATGACTACGGCAAGCCAGTTAGGACATATAGCACTGTTGCATTTCAAACCCAAACGGAGGGTGGAGGGAGGGAGGGAAAGTGATGAGGAGGAGGGAGGGAGTGTGGCGAGTAGAAAGAGAGAGAGCAAGTGTGTGTGGGGAAGAGGGAGGGAGAGAAGGCAAATGGTGAGGAGGGAGGGGAAGGGTGCGAAAATAAGAAACGGAGAAGTGTGCTCTGAAGATGATATCCTATGGGTGGAATACTGTGGATTCAGGTGGACACTCCAGGAGCCAATTCATTATGAGATGGACCCAGGAAGGAGCTGGAGGGACAAGATTGTAGCCAAGACTGCAGAGATCAACAATGATTATAGATTAGAATCGAATTCCCCAATTCAAACTCCTCCTTCCCTAAAACTGCCGGAACCAGTCGCACAGAATTCTCCCTGTTTGCTCCAGTCACCTCACCATGTGTGAGTCTAGAACAGTGGCCTGTAACCTGAGACTACAGAACCTCTTTAACATCTTGTTTGCAGCTTCCAACCTTTTCCAGTTGGATCATTAACATGAAAAAAACCGAAAGAAATTAATTCAAGAAAAGTAAGGCCTGTGTTTAGATTGTGGAGATAAAAGATTAACTGTTATGCTGCACTTTAGAGTCTTGAGTGATTATTTTAGTGAAAAGCACTGTGCTGTAAATAAACCTGGTTGAGTGGTATGGATACCCCAGGGCTGTAGATAATGCTTTGAGGTACAGGTTTTATGGATATTGTTTCGAATATAGCTGAGACCCTCTGACAGTGCAGCACTCCCTCAGTACTGACCCTCTGACAGTGCAGCGCTCCCTCAGTACTGACCCTCTGACAGTGCAGCATTCCCTCAGTACTGACCCTCTGACAGTGCAGCACTCCCTCATTACTGACCCTCTGACTGTACAGCTCTCTCTCTTTATGGACCCTCTGACAGTGCAGTACTCCCTCAGTACTGACCCTCTGACAGCGCAGCGCTCCCTCAGTACTGACCCTCTGACAGTGCAGTACTCCCTCAGTACTGACCCTCTGACAGTGCAGCACTCCCTCAGTACTGACCCTCTGACAGTGCAGTACTCCCTCAGTACTGACCCTCTGACAATGAAGTATTCCCTCAGTACTGACCCTCCGACAGTGCAGCACTCCCTCAGTACTGACCCTCCAACAGTGCAGCACTCCCTCAGTACTGACTCTCTGACAGTGTGGCACTCCCTCAGTACTGACCCTCCAACAGTGCAGCACTTCCTCAGTACTGACCCTCTGACAGTGCAGCACTCCTTCAGTACTGACCCTCTGACAGTGCGGCACTCCCTCAGTATTGACCCTCTGACAGTGCGGCACTCCCTCAGTACTGACCCTCCAACAGTGCAGCACTCCCTCAGTACTGACCCTCTGACAGTGTGGCACTCCCTCAGTACTGACCCTCCAACAGTGCAGCACTTCCTCAGTACTGATCCTCTGACAGTGCAACATTCCCTCAGTACTGACCCTTCAATGATGCAGCACTCCCTCAGTACTGACTCTCTGATGGTGCAGCGCTCCCTGAGGGTTGCCCTTCTGACAGTGCAGTTCTCCCTCAGTACTGACCCTCTGACAGTATAGCACTCCCTCAATACACACCCACCGACATGCAAAACTCCCTCAGTTCCAACCCTCTGATAACGTGCACTCCCTCAGTACTGACCCTCTGACAGTGCAGCACTCCCTCGATACTGACCCTCTGACAGTGCAGCACTCCCTCGGTACTGACACTCTGACAGTGCAGCACTCCCTCATTACTGACCCTCTGACAGTACAGCTCTCTCTCTTTATGGACCCTCTGACAGTGCAGTACTCCCTCAGTACTGACCCTCTGACAGCGCAGCGCTCCCTCAGTACTGACCCTCTGACAGTGCAGTACTCCCTCAGTACTGACCCTCTGACAGTGCAGCACTCCCTCAGTACTGACCCTCTGACAGTGCAGTACTCCCTCAGTACTGACCCTCTGACAATGAAGTATTCCCTCAGTACTGACCCTC
Source organism: Carcharodon carcharias (assembly GCF_017639515.1). Classification (NCBI taxonomy): domain Eukaryota; kingdom Metazoa; phylum Chordata; class Chondrichthyes; order Lamniformes; family Lamnidae; genus Carcharodon; species Carcharodon carcharias. Next base: position 7,253,352 of record NC_054473.1, read on the forward strand.
CGACAGTGCAGCACTCCCTCAGTACTGACCCTCCAACAGTGCAGCACTCCCTCAGTACTGACTCTCTGACAGTGTGGCACTCCCTCAGTACTGACCCTCCAACAGTGCAGCACTTCCTCAGTACTGACCCTCTGACAGTGCAGCACTCCTTCAGTACTGACCCTCTGACAGTGCGGCACTCCCTCAGTATTGACCCTCTGACAGTGCGGCACTCCCTCAGTACTGACCCTCCAACAGTGCAGCACTCCCTCAGTACTGACCCTCTGACAGTGTGGCACTCCCTCAGTACTGACCCTCCAACAGTGCAGCACTTCCTCAGTACTGATCCTCTGACAGTGCAACATTCCCTCAGTACTGACCCTTCAATGATGCAGCACTCCCTCAGTACTGACTCTCTGATGGTGCAGCGCTCCCTGAGGGTTGCCCTTCTGACAGTGCAGTTCTCCCTCAGTACTGACCCTCTGACAGTATAGCACTCCCTCAATACACACCCACCGACATGCAAAACTCCCTCAGTTCCAACCCTCTGATAACGTGCACTCCCTCAGTACTGACCCTCTGACAGTGCAGCACTCCCTCGGTACTGACACTCTGACAGTGCAGCACTCCCTTAGTACTGAATTGGGAATGTCTACCTGGATTTTGGGTTTAAGTCTCTGGAGTGTGTCAGGAAGATATAATAATTCTCATAATGTTGTTTGAATTTATTGTAAGATAGTGGTATCTGTGTCCATATGTGTTTGTGTGTGTGTGTGTGTGTGTGTGTGTGTGTGTGACTTAACTGGATTGAAGGCAGCTGGTCTGAAGGCTTTGAATGTTTTAGGAGATAAGCTAGGTTTGAAATGTTAAGTAGGTAAACATGGGGATGTTTAGAATGTAAGGTGTAAAAGAACAGTTGCATTTTTAAATAAACCAGGCTAGATTGTTATCAAAGGAGGAGTGAAATACGTCACCTAGCCAGGTGAACTTTAGAAACAGTATGTTTATTTTTCCTAAAGAGTACTGGCAAAGCTTAGGGCTATGAGAGATTTTTATTATCAGAAAGATAAAGTCCAAAGACATTGTGAAACAATGAGAATTTGCATTCAAAGGGAAAAATATGTAAAAAGGAGGGAAGGCTGCGAGCAAGGGGAGATCTAACAAGCATGAAAAAGCCTTCAGCATTCTATGCCTCAAGCTGCTGCCTACAAAGAACTGAAGTTAAGAAAATTCACTTGGAATTTGACTTGTTCAGGGCATCATGTTTCTTTGACTGGGTCTTTTCAAATCCATTAAAATCTATGGGGAGAATTTTCTCCCTGTGGGGAGGGGGTGTGCTGAGAGGGAGTGGGCACAGGCGGGTACACAGCCAATCACTGAGCACTCCCTGTGCAGGCGGAGGGAGGGGGGGGAGAATCGGGGCCTGTACGACAGTGTCACATGAGCTGGGACACGTCAATGAATTTTAATAAAAAATGTGATTGCATTTAAAAACCCTTCGTGAAACTTCATCCCGCCCGTGGATGAGGTTCCATGAGAAATGCGAAGGCCGCCTGGGCTCTTAGCCTGCCCTCCCCCCCGCCAACCTTAAGGTTGGACAGACAGCCCTGTTAATTATTTTAATTGGTATTTACCTGGCCTTAATAGGCCTTTGACAGATCAGTGTGCACGCGGCTGACTCTGGTGCGCGCTGGTTGAACTGAAGACCTGAATGACGTGCGACGATGTTGGGACACACGCCCAGGGTCACCGCCTGTCATTTTATGCTCTGGTGAGCGGATCCTGGCCCCCACACATCAACGCGAAGATTCTGCCCTATGTGTCTTACTGTTGCTTTAATGAAAGTGTAACTGGGAGTTAGATTGATTAGGGGATAGTAGTAGTTTGTAGATCTATGTATGTACTTCAAATCATTTCTCTTATTAATAAATGTTTAATCTAGTTTTGTAAAAACTATAAGACTTGGTGATCTTATTACTACTGAATTCAAGGCACGCATCTCGAAATTTATACACATTGAAAATTAGTTGTGACAATTATTTCAAGTTTCCCTTTGGGATTTACCATCGGCTGTGCCAGAACAAGTGGAGGTAGGACCCATGTGCCAGTGAAGGAACGGTGATATATTTCCAAGTCAGGATGGTGAGTGACTTGGAGGGGAACTTCCAGGTGGTGGTGTTTCCATCTATCTGCTGCCCTTGTCCTTCTAGATGGTAGTGATCATGGGTTTGGAAGGCGCTGTCAAAGGAGCCTTGGTGAATTCCTGCAGTGCATCTTGTAGATGGTACACACTGCTGCTAATGTGCATTGGTGGTGGAGGGAGTGAATGTTTCACCTGGTGGAGTGCGCTGCCTGAGAGTGTGGTGAGGATAGGCTCAATCGAGACATTCAGGAGGGAATTAGATTGTTATCTGAAAAGGAAGAAAGTGCAGGGTTACGGCACTAAGGGAATTGCTCATTCAGACAGCTGGTGCACCATGATGGGCTGAATGGCCTCCTTCTTCACTGTAACAATTCTGTGATTCTGTGTCTAATGTTGAGTCACACAGACCTGGTGTAGTGCAAGCCCTCACCCCACTCACCTTGAGGATGGTGAACTCAACCCAGGCTGTGGGTTTGGTTGGGCGGGGGAGTGTAATTAAGCCTTTCTATTTCAGACACTAAGTTGAAATCCAGCTGTGTGTCTCTGTGCATCTGACCAATAACCGTTTGCTCTCTCTCCCTCCCTCCCTCCCTCTCTCCAGTATTATCAAGCGATGGAGACCTTTGTGACTTCGTGTGCAGGATACTGCGTCGCCACTTATGTTCTTGGAATTGGAGATCGTCACAATGATAACATCATGATTACGGAGCAAGGTATAACCTTTGTCCTGTTCATACAAAGGAGCATGGTAACTTTCGGAAAGGGAGGAGGTCATTCAGCCCCTCGAAGCTATCATGTTTCTGTTCTTTTTGATGTAAACATACACAAGGATTGGTGAAACAACAATGGGAGTTCTTTATTTGAAGATAAGACTATTTACAAATAATGTTCACTGTGATGCCAAGTATAATACACCTGATCTCCACCCCTGCTGCTTGCAGACTGCCTACAAATCATGGGATTCATATATCCCACCCTGTTGAGGTTGTAATGATTGACAGCAGTTTAAGATACTTCCTTAAAGGTATATGCACATCATGTCACTACATCCCCCTCTTTTCTAAGTGAAGGTTTATCTTTATAGGATCAGGCTCTTTACATGAAAGGAAAACAAAATAACATTACCTCTGAATGTACTTTAACACAGAGGAATAAATTAGGTTGGCTTATCCATCCAGTGTTAGTTCTGGTGGTCTTTGATGGCAGCTACGATATGTTTTCAGAACTGCTGGTTAGGGTCTCTCTGTTTGTGTTGCATCTTAGACCAGGTCCTAGTCACACTAGGGTAACTCGCTGTTTCTGAGTTGGGTATTGTTCTGTTTTGTCAGACTGACAACGCCATTTGGTGTCCGTATTTGGTGTGATTTTGATTCTGGGCTGACGATTTCTGCTGGATTCCGGCTGGTTGTACCTGAACTTTCTGTCCGACATTGAGGTTGGGTCATTTTTTTATCTGTGTGTGGGTTATGGGCATCTTTCATCCCGTGTCTTTCAATCAAGGCATCAGCTACTCATGGGAGTATTGATGAGTGATGACTGGGGAGGTTTGTCCGCACTTGTCAACCGCATAGTAATCCTGTTTTGGCTCCACTGTGTGAAGTTTGGAATGGATTTATGTATCCGGTTCAAATTGTTCCACATAGCCAGTTGCCTGATGATCTGCGTTGGAGAGTTAAGTATTCTTCTCTCAGTGTAAGCACAGGGCTCCCTGTGGTGCTCCCTGTGGTCTCTGATCCTCATTATTATCCAGTGACCAAGGACAGGTCCTTGTACACCGGTGGGCCTGTGATCACTGGACCTGTGGTGTCCACATCATAAGACACCAGGGTGTGTTTTTGTAGCGAGGCTTGAGTGTAATGGATCCCAGGGATGGAATCTCCAAGTCATTGTATGTGGTGAGTTTGGCAGTAGTTGGTCACTTGCCACTTCTATGGGTATGTATATGTCAGTGTGCGAGGTGGACCTGCTCCTGCACTGGTATCCAGTTTTTGCATAGAGGTTATGACCCTTCACCTGTGGGCATATAATTAGGATGATGGCAAAGGTTTCTGTTGGTACCACTGTGCCAGTACATCCCTTGATGTTCATCGTGTGGAATACATGCTCACTTTTTGTGTCGATGGTAAAAGCAAAATACTGCGGATGCTGGAAATCTGAAACAAAAACAAAAATAGCTGGAAAAACTCAGCAGGTCTGACAGCATCTGCGGAGAGGAACACAGTTAACGTTTCGAGTCCGTATGACTCTTCAACAGAACTAAGGAAAAATAGAAATGTGGTGAAATACAAGCTGGTTGGGGGTGTGGTGGGACAGGTAGAGCTGGATAGGGGGCCAGTGATAGGTCGAGGCAAAGAAGAGATTGCCAAAGATGTCATAGACAAAAGGACAAATAGGTGTTGACGGTGGTGATATTAGCTAAGGAATGTGCTAATGGGAACATTAAGGGTAGAAAGCAGGACAAGCTAGTGACAGATAGCCCTAGTGAGGGTGGGGTAGGGAGAAGGCATCAAAATGGGCTAAAACAATGAATGGAAATACATTTAAAAATAATAGAAATAGGTGGGAAAAGAAAAAAATATATATACTTTAAAAATATAAATTATTGAAAATATAAATTAATGGAGTTATATTTTATTTCGTTTCTATATTTCCTTAGTTCTGTTGAAGAGTCATACAGACTCGAAACATTAACTGTGTTTCTCTCCGCAGATGCTGTCAGACCTGCTGAGTTTTTCCAGCTATTTTTGTTTTTGTTTTGTGTTAATGGTCTGGTCATCCTCATCATCTGATTGTATAGCTTGGCTAGATATTTTGTGGATCTTGTCTTGATGCTGTTTGGTTGAATTCTGTGCCAATGTTGGCCTCTGCATTGGCGTTCCCAGTGTCCTCTGGTGCCAGATGCCTTGCATATATACCTTTGAAAGTTGGGCAATTTCTGGGTGCATGTATGAGGCCACATCATCCTCCCAGCTTACCAGGCTTGCCTGTTTGGCTATTGTTCCAATGTCAGTACAATCAGTCTGGATATGCCTTCGTAACTTGTGTCTGCTTTGTAGTGGGGCTTCCAGGCTGTAACCTTTGGGTTGGTTCATGATATCTTGTTGGAATGCTTTCATTGGGATAGATGCTATCACCAGCTCCATTATTCTGTCAGTGAGTCTGCTGCTGTAAAGTCACAATCCAGCCCCTTGTCTAATTATGAACTGATCAATGGTCTGTTGACCGAGAGACATGAATTCCAGACGGCGTATTCACAAGTTGAGTTTCTCTCATAACTGATCTTCGAGTATTGACCATATTTCATCAGGATTTTTCAGGTGGTCATCAGTCTGCGGAGGCCTTCATTGCCTATAAGCAATTTTAATTTTAACAGCTTGCTTACCTGGTTTAGAAATAGTCCTTTGGTAGTACAGAACTTGGATATCGCTGAGAAAAGATAAGTTGTCAAAGATTTTCATCTTGCTCTCATCAGGAAAACGCGCAAGGATACCAAACGAACAGGGAACGATAATTTATAGCTCATGAGAAGACAGTGCTGATTAATTAGCAAGTGGATTCTGATTGGTAGAGGCATTGCCATGGAGAATACACCAGTTAACCGATGACTTTGACCAAGGCATTGCCCTGGGGGATGAACCAGAGAATGGCTGTTGCCTATTTTGTTTAGTTGCAACAGGCGCAATGTGTGTAGCTGTCCTTTCTGTCTGCAAAGAAGAGGGCCTTGTGTATTAACACATGTAGCTTCCAGCACACATAAGTGTGCCACACTGTGAGTCCAACTGATAATCTTAAATTAACACAATGTCGAACATTAGATGTGATTCTGCTATTGGACAACATTAGTTGAAGAATCCTGAGTGTGCTGAGAATTATGCTGACAATCAGTTTAAGATTGTCAGTCAAGTTCCTTGCTACTCAATTTATCTGGGTTGCAGTACCTTTAGTGGCCACAGCCTTAGCTGTTCATAAGTTACTGCTTGGCTGCAATGGTGATGCTGTTGAGGTCTTTCTGATTTTTTCTGGGTTCAGCTCTAAGCTCCGCCCACAAAACAGTAATTTTGCTACAGATTTCAGAAATGAAAGCAAACAGTGAAAAAAACTTTTTTTTACAGGCTTCTTCTAGCTGTTAGGAGCTGTTACTGGATATTTTTTATTCATTCACGGGATGTGGGTGTCACTGGCTAGACCAGCATTTATTGCCCATCCCCAGTTGCCCTTGAGAAGATGGTGGTGAGCTGCCTTCTTGAACCGCTGCAGTCCATGTGGTGTAGGTACACCCACCGTGCTGTTAGGGAAGGAGTTCCAGGATTTTGACCCAGCGACAGTGAAGGAACGGCGATATATTTCCAAGTCAGGATGGTGAGTGACTTGGAATGCAACTTCCAGGTGGTGTTGTTCCCATCTATCTGCTGCCCTTGTCCTTCTATATGGTAGTGGGTTTGGAAGGTGCTGTCTAAGGAGCCTTGGTGAGTTCCTGCAGTGCATCTTGTAGATGGTACACACTGCTGCTTTTGTGCGTCGGTGGTGGAGGGAGTGAATGTTTGTGGATGGCGTGCTAATCAAGTGGGCTGCTTTGTCCTCGATGGTGTCGAGCTTCTTGAGTGTTGTGGGAGCTGCACTCATCCAGGCAAGTGGAGAGTATTCCATCACACTCCTGACTTGTGCCTTGTAGATGGTGGACAGGCTTTGGGGAGTCAGGGGTGAGTTACTTGTCACACAATTCCTAGCATCTGACTTGCTCTTGTAGCCACGGTATTTATATGGCTTGTCCAGTTCAGTTTCTGGTCAATGGTAACCCCCAGGACATTGATAGTTGGGGATTCAGTGATGGTAATGCCATTGAATGTCAAGAAGTGATGGTTGGGTTCTCTCTTGTTGGAGATGGTCATTGCTTGGCACTTGTGTGACGCGAATGTTACTTGCCACTTGTCAGCCCAAGCCTGGATATTATCCAGGTCTTGCTGCATTTGGACATGGACTGCTTCAGTATCTGAGGAGTCGCGAATGGTGTTGAACATTGTGTAATCATCAGCGAACATCCCCACTTCTGACCTTATGATGGAAGGAAGGTCATTGATGAAGCAGCTGAAGATGGTTGGGCCGAGGATACTACCCTGGGGAACTCCTGCAGTGATGTTCCTGGAGCTGAGATGACTGACCCCCAACAACCACAACCATCTTCCTTTGTGCTGGGTATGACTCCAACCAGCGGATGGTTTCCCCCCTGATTCTCATTGTCTCCAGTTTTGCTAAGGCTCCTTGATGTCACACTCAGTCAAATGCTGCCTTGATGTCAAGGGCAGTCACTCTCACCTCACCTCGGGAATTCAGCTCTTTTGTCCATGTTTGAACCAAGGCTGTAATGAGGTCAGGAGCTGAGTGGCCCTGGCGGAACCCAAACTGAGCACAGTGAGCAGGTTATTGCTAAGTAAGTGCCGTTCAATAGCACTGTTGATGACCCCTTCCATTGCTTTACTGATGATGGAGAGTAAACAGATGGGGCAGTAATTGGCCACATTGAATTTGTCCTGCTTGTTGTGTACTGGAAATACCTGGGCAATTTTCCACATTGCCGAGTAGATGCCAGTGTTGTAGCTGTACTGGAACAGCTTGGCTAGGGGCACGACAAGCTCCAGAGCACAAGTCTTCAGTACTATTGCCAGAATATTGTCAGGGCCCATATCCTCTGCAGTATCTAGTGTCTTCAGCCATTTCTTGATATCATGTCGAGTGTATTGAATTGGCTGAAGACTGGCAGCTGTGATGCTGGGGACCTCTGGCGGAGGCCTGTAGTATTGAGCTTTAGCAGTAATGAATTCTCCTATCTGTGGAGTTCCACTTAAAGTAAGACCATCTGAAGCCCGCTATTTAATTTTGGTTCCTGCTTGAGCTTTGCAGCCGGTAGACTTTCACTATCCATGCTCTCCCAAATTCAAGCACTCTTACTGGGACCTGATGTTTGCTGGCTGGAGTGATCTGCGATCCCAGAACAGATGTTATGATGTGTGTAAAATCCCTAAAGCTGCAGAATCTTTACAAGGTGATTCTTCATAGTAGTTCCACTTTCACACCAGTGCTTTTCTTCTGCTGGATGTGAAACAGTTGAGGCTTATATTCTGCTCAGTCAAATCTTCAAAACCACTCTGACACGCTATCACCATGTTATTTTCTTCTCTTTGACATAAATATACTAATCAAACACAAGGATTAGTGAAACAATAGTGTGGGTCCTTTATTTGAAGTTAAGACTATTTACAGATAATGTTCACTAGAAGGCTAAGTATGGTAGATCTGATCTCTGTCTGCTGCTTGCAGACTGCCTACAAGTCATGGGGCTAATTTAACACTTCCTGTCGAGGTAGCAATGATTGACAGTAGTTTAAGATAATCCCTTAAAGGTATTTGCACACATTATCATAACAGAAATTGTCCTGCCATTCAATTAGATCACAGATGATCTGTATCTTAACTCCATTTTCCCTCCATTTCTCTCTATCCTCTCATATACTTACCCAATAAAACCCTCATTCTTGAAAGCTTCAATTCACCCCCAGCATCCACAGCTTTCTGGGGGAGAGAATTCCAGATTTCCACTCCCCTTTGTGTGAAGAAGTGCTTCCTGACATCACCCCAGAACCACTTTGATTTTAATATTGTTCTGGACTCCACATCTACAGGATCTCTGCTTTCCAGAAACCTTCCCCTGTGAAGAAGAGGATTTGGATTTACTTCCCACTGGGTCAATCATGGGCAATTGTGCGGGAGAGAGGGAGCCAGTATTAGGGATGAGAACTCTGAAAGCCAGCTATTCCTGCCCCCGGACCTGCATTAAGACTCAGCATAGTGCTGGCAGCTCCCTTCTCCCCAGATCCCCAATCCCACCTTCTCTCTACATCGCTCATTCCCACCTTCTCTCCACATCGCTCAATCCCACCTTCTCCCCAAATCCCCAATCCCACCTTCTCTCCACATCACTCAATCCCACCTTCTCCCCAAATCCCCAATCCCACCTTCTCTCCACATCGCTCAATTCCACCTTCTCTCCACATCGCTCAATCCCACCTTCTCCCCAAATCCCCAATCCCACCTTCTCTCCACATCACTCAATCCCACCTTCTCCCCACATCTAAATTCTCTTGTTGATTGTAGGGGAGAATTAGCGTCTGTGGACAATCTGACAACCTCTTTTCTGTACTCCCTCTTTTCACAGGTAACTTATTCCACATTGATTTTGGCCACATTCTGGGCAACACGAAACGGATTCTGGGGGTAAACCGAGAGCGGGTCCCCTTTGTCCTGACGCCAGACTTTCTGTTTGTGATGGGGCGAGTGAACAAAAGACCCAGTCTCTACTTCCAGCGGTTTAAGGTGAGAGAATGGCTCTGGACATTGCTACTGCACAGCACAGATGGTCCAATGTGGCAGCTACAGCACACAGCCTCTCTGCTCTCCAGTCCGGGCTGGAACCGCTGCTCATTCCCATTTACAATCTGCACTCGGGAATCAGAAATACAGTTTCAAACTTTGTAGACAGCCCCAGGTTGGGAGATGTGGTTAACACTGAGGGAAAAATGTGACAGAAAGATATTAATGAACTTGGAGAATGGGTGTGTAACTGGCAAATGAATGTCAATGGAGACAAGTGTGAGGTGGTAAATTTTTGTAGGAAGAATAAGCAGGACACATACTCCTTGGGAGAGTACGTGCCCACAAATGGAGCACAGGAGCAGAGAGACCAGGGGGCTGGAGCCATACAAATTAACACAAACTAACAGTGCAGAATAATAAGGCCATAAAACAAACTAAATTGGATTCAATTTGGAGAGGGATGAAATTGGAAAATAGAGAAATCTTGTTGCCCTTGTCTAGAACTTTGGTTATATCACATGTGGAGAGCCGGTGTAGATACGATGGGCTGAATGGCCTCCTTCTGCATTGTAACATTCTGTGATTCCTCTCTGGCCTATCCAATACCAGACAGATATAGAGGCACTCGAAAAGGTACAAAGAAGATTTACAGAACTGAGAGGTTATGACTATAAGAAAAGACTGGACAGATTTGGGCTCTTTACTCTAGACTGAGGGGATGACCTTCTCAAGGTCTTTGTTTTATTTTATTCATTCATGGGATGTGGGCATCGCTGCCTAGGCCAGCATTTATTGACCATCCCTAACTGTCCGTGTTCAGAGGGCATTTTAAGAGTCAACCACGTTGCTGTGGATCTGTAGTCACATGTAGGCCCAGACCAGGTAAGGACGGTAGGTTTCCTTCTCTAAAGGACATTAGTGAACCAGATGGGTTTTTATGACAATCAACAATGGTTTCATGGTCATCATTAGACTTTTAATTCCAGATTTTTATTGGATTAAAATTTCACCATCTGCTATGACAATACCACAGTGCAACAGCCTCCCTTTTATGATTATTCTAGCAGTTTGATTGAATGATCTCAAGGAGTCTCATTGCAGAGATCGCTCCCTAAAGCCCTCACCGTCTCTCTGTCTAACTCTCCATCTTTCAGTCCCTTCATAAAACCAAACCTTTTTGACCAAGCTTTTGGTCACAACTGGGAGCGGAATTCTGGGACTGGACTAGCAACCTCAGAGGTGGAAAGTTCAAATCCCATCAGGTCACATTTGGAAAGTGATTTGAATAAATCTGACGACTTGTGGAAAGTGACATGGTGGGAATGGCACTGGGTTAGTAACTCAGAGACCCAGGCTAATGCGTGGGGACATGGGTTCAAACCCCAACATGGCTGCTGGTGGAATTTAAGTTATCCTCAGTACTGACCCTCTGACAGTGCAGCACTCCCTCAGTACTGACCCTCTGAAAATGCAGCACTCCCTTAGTACTGACCCTCTGACAATGCAGCACTCCCTCAGTACTGACCCTCTGACAGTGCAGCACTCCCTTAGTACTTACCCTCTGACAGTGCAGCATTCCCTCAGTAATGCTGCTCTGACATTGCTGCGCTCCCTCAGTACTGCAGTGGCAATGTTGACCTGGATTGTGAGCTCAAGTTTCCAGGATGGCACTAGAACCATCTGTCTGAGAGGCCTGAGAGAGTGCCACCCAATGAGTCACAACTGACTGCATTTCATGGAATTGCTATGGGGTTTTTCTCGATGGTAAAGATGCGACAGCATTCAAGGAACTGGTAAATCTGTAGATCTGAATGCCTCACTCTTTGATTCGCAGGATATTTGCATTCAGGCCTACATGAGCCTTCGTAGTCACTCCAACCTCCTGCTGACACTTTTCTCACTGATGATGTTAACTGGAATTCCTGAACTGAGCTGTATGAAGGACATCCTGTACCTGCGAGAAGCACTAGCTGTTGACAAAGAGGAGAAGACAGCGCATGAACACTTCCTGAACCAGATCAACATCTGTGAGAACCTGGGCTGGACTGTTCAAGCTAATTGGTGGATTCATATGTTTATGGGTATTAAACAGACATGAGCAGAAAGATGGGCTGAATGAAGATTGGATCATTCTGGCACAGAAGGAAGCTGATTGAGTCCATGTTGACCCTTACATTCCCCCTACAGTTCTTACCTAAAACCTTAAATCTGTGTCCCCAGTCCCTGGACCATCAGCCAATGGGAACAGCTTTTCTTCATCTAACTTATCTAAACCTGTTATCATCTTGTCCCCCTCTATCAAATCCTCCCTCAATCTCCTTCACTCCAACAACCCCAGCTTCTCCAGTCTAATCTTGTAGCTAAATACCCCCATCCCTGGAACAATTCTGGTAAATCTCCTCCACACCTTCTCGAGGACCCTCTCATGCTGCCTAAAGTGTGGAGATCAGGACTGGGTGCAATACACTTTATTTCCTACAATCCAGCCTTAAAATTTCACCCTTAACCACCCAAGCCCCCAGAAATAAGTCGCCTTGTTCCGGTGAGGAAGATGAAGAGAAAAATTCACTTGATGAAGACGTTATCCCTTTAATATAAGCACCAGCTTAATTTGGAAATTGACTTGTGCCTAATCCTGGTTCACTGCACAAGCTCCACGCACCTGGTGTCTCACTGGGATAGCACCCACAATTTCGGATGCCCATATGTGGCCCAGAGACAACAGGTGGGTCCTGGGGAGGGGACGGGAATCTATTGGCGGCACCTTGGATTGTCCGGCTCAGATGCTGGCTGAGACCTTTGGGAGAGTCCTGGGGCGGGGCAGTGGTCGTGATCTCGGGAGGGTGGGGAGGGCGGTGGTAGGGTTAGGCGAGAGAGAAATGAGAACAAACGTAGGCCGTTGGCAGCCCGCAGTTGTAACGTGGAAGCCGAGAGGGGCCATGATGAGGCCAGTGGGGAAAGTTCAAACTTGCCATTCAGGTGGGGTGGTTCCTTTAAGGGGGCACTGGCTCGGCAACCAGGTCCCGGGTGCACATGCATGGTGTGCGATGCAATTACGTAAGGTCGGATTCTGGAAGGGGGCCTCCAACCAGTTTTAGAACCTTCCATGTATGTAAATGGGGGTTGAATGCCTGATGAGATGTGTGCCACCGGTGCCCACAGGTAGCCTTCACCAATATGGCTGACGGTTCTGGGCGCACACTCTCCACCATATTGAACATGCCCCAAGTGCCACATAATCCAATTTCCAGGCCATTGGCACCTTCTTCCTTTGTTCTAGACCAGGTACTGGTTTCATAGAGAGATGTCAATGAACCCAGCAAGCCTGTACCGACTGTTTGAAAGATTTATCCAATTAGTCCCACTCCTCTTGCCCTAATTCTGCATTTTAGTTCCTTTTCAAGTATTTATCCAATCCCATTTTGAAGGTTCCTATTGAATCTGCTTCCACCGCTCTTTCAGGCAGCGCCTTCCAGATCACAACAACCCACTGTCTAAAAGAAATATTCTCCTCATCTCACCTCTGGTTCTTATGCCAATTTTCTTCAATCTGTGTCCCTCTGGTTACTGACCCTCCTGCCGCTGCAAACAGCTTCTCCTTATTTACTCTATCCAAACCCTTCATGATTTTGAGCACCTCTATCAAATCTCCCTTTAATCTTCACTCTGTAAGGAGAAAAATCCCAGCTTCTCCACATAACTGAAGTCCCTCAGCCCTCAAACCATTTGGTAAGTTTTCTCTGCACCCTCTCCAAGGCCTTGGCACTCGCCAGCTGGAGTATGATCAGTGACTGATAATGATTTAGTCTAACTCTCTGGCTTTTGTATTCTGTTCCTCTATTGATAAAGTGATTATTAAAGCTTACCATAACTTGGCATAACTGCCTCGTTTTTGTACTCGATGCTTCTATTGGCTTCTCAATTTGTCCTATCATTTTCAAAAATTGTGCACGAACACTCCCAGGCCTCTCTGTTCCTGCAGCATCTTTGAAATTATAGTTTTAGGTTATATAGCCTCTCGCTGCTCTTTCTTCCAACACTTCTCTGCATTTAATTATATCTCCCACATCTCCCCATTCTTTCATGGGATGAGAGAATGAGGAGACACGTGGAAACATGACTTGGAAATATATCGCCATTCCTTCACTGGGTCAAAATCCTGGAGCTCCCTCCCTAACAGCACTGTGGGTGTACCTACACCACAGGGACTGCAGCAATTCAAGAAGGCAGTTCACCACCACCTTCTCAAGGGCAATTAGGGATGGGCAATAAATGCTGGCCTAGCCAGCGACACCCACATCTCTTGAATGAATAAACAAAAGTGTTGGCATCACTGTCAAGGCCAGTGTTGCTGCCCATTCCTTGCTTGGCCATTTCAGAGTCAACCACAATGCTGTGGGTCTGGAGTCATGTGTAGGCCAGACCAGGTAAGGATGGCAGATTTCCTTCCTTAAAGGGCATCGGTGAACCGGATGGGTTTTTATGACAACAACATTAGTTTTATGGTCATTATTACTAAGACTAGCTTTCAATTCCACAATTTATTAATGGAATTTAAATTCCACTAGTTGCCATGGTGAGATTTGAACCCATGTCCCCACAGCATTAGCCTGGGCCTCTGGATTACCAGTAGTAGAGACATTATCACTACACCAACATCTCCACATTTAACCAGTCTGTGTCCTCCTGATGTCTATCACCATTCTCCTTATTGTTCACTACATTTCTGAGTTTTTTGTCATCTAAAAACTTGGAATTTATCTCCTGTATGTCCAAGTCCAAATCATGAATATACATTAAAAATAGCAGGGGCCCAAATAACAATGCCTAGGTGACACCACTGTATACTTCATAGAATCATAAAATGGTTCCAGCAATGAAGAAGGCTATTTGGCCCTTTGTGTCCATGCCAGATCTCTGCAGGAGTAATTCACCAAGTCCCACTACCCCACCTTTCACCATAGCCCTGCAAATCTTTTCTCTCCAGATATTGATCCAATTCCCTTTTGAAAACCACGATTGATCCTGCCACTTCACATTCAAGCAGCACATTCCAGATTCTAACCATTCGCTGCATGATAAAGCTTTACCTCAAGTCACTTTCATGTCTTTTGCCAATTACCTTAAATCAGTGTCCTCTGATTCTCGTCCTTTCCACCAATGGGAACGTTTTCTCCCTATCTACTCTGTCCAGATGTGGGGAATACCTCTATCAAATCTCCACTCAACCTCCATTTCACCAAGGAAAACAGTCCCAATATCTCCAATCTATCCACGTAACTGAAGTCCCTCATCCCCGGAACCATTCTCGTGAATCTTTTCTGCACTATCTCTAAAGCCTTCACATCTTTCCTAAAGCCCCCCAGCCTGAAAAATAATCAGTTCAATCCAGTTTATTGGTATAAATCGAAAGATATGGTTTAGTGTTGTCTGGCTTTAAGCCAGTATGAATCAACAGGGCACTGACTCTGCAAACCCCTCCCTTCAACTTTCACACATTATGTTCCACATTGAGTCCAGTCAACCCTTGGAGTCCCACAACGAGAAACCCAAAGGTTTAAGACTCGGGGCTCATTCTGTGAAGCCCCTTGGGCCAATTTACTTCATTAAGGGTGCTATATAAATGCAAGTTGTTGTTCATTAGCCCGGGTGCAGAATCTCAGGCAGTGAATTAATGGTGGACGAAAGGAATTACAGCTCTTCCTCCATTTAATTAATCATTACTCAGGATCCAAGTGGGAGAATAATACAGTTGTCATGACAACTGTGGGGGAGGAGAAGGGCCCGGGGGCGGGTGGGGGGGTGGTTTCCAAATACAAAACTAAGAGTTAGTCAGACACTCGGGGAGAGAGCAGAACCCAAGAGAGAGAGGGCACCGCAACTTGCCAGGTAGATGAACGGTTAGATTTCCTCGATGAAAGGAGGCAAAGGTTTATTTCTGTTGATTAAACTGCCTCACACTTTGCTCCAATTTTGCGGACGGTCATTCTTTGACTGAGAGTCGTGAGGGGGAAACCTGAGGCTAAAAAGAAGCGCAGCAAATCTCGGAAGTCTGAAATTCAAAATAAGAAAGGTACTGGGAATACAGAGCCAGGTCCAGCTCAGTCCTGAACGGGAGGGTTAAAGGAAACGAGGAGAGCATCGCATTCTCACCCTCCTCAGGAAAAGAGCAACAGCTTGCAGTTAGATCAGAGAGAAAGGCCCCAAGGCAACTGCCCAAGGGTGATGATGGATGCTGGGCCAGGGAAACAGATATTGGGACTGGGTGAGGCAATACGTAAGGAGCATCTTAAAGAGAGAGAGGGGGCGACGATTAAAGAAGAGAGGCCTGTATTTCAGTAGCATCTTTCATTACCCCAGATTGTCCTAAAGCATTTCCACAATGAGCGAATTACTTTTTGAAGTGCAGTCACTGTTGTATTGTAGAAAACTCAGTAGCCAATTTGCGCACAGCAAGATCCCAGAAACAGCACTGTGATATTTATCAGATAATCTGTTTTTTGTGATGTTGATTAAGGGATAAATATTGACCAAGGCACCAGGGAGAACTCCCATGAACTTCTTTGAAATAGTGACCATAGGATCTTCCACCTCAGAGGGGCAGACCTGCACTTTAACATCTCATCTGAGAGGCGCTACCTCTGAATGTGCAGCCCTCCTCCAGTACTGCACCAGAAGTATTAGTCTGCATTTTGTGCTCACAGCTCTGATGTGGGTCTCAAACTCCTGAACTTCTGGTTCAGAGTGGGGGGAGCTACCCAATGGAGCCCTGGATTGGGGAGGGAATTCCAGAGCCTTGGACACCAGTGCCTGAAGGCATGGCCACCAATGGTGGAGCAAAGGGAGTCGGGTGTTGGGGAGGGTTTCACAGGCCAGAGCTAGAGGAATGGAAAGGTCTGGAAGGAGGTGGATTATAATAGTGTAATGAATAACATTAGGGTGTAGAACTGTTGTTCCATAGGTATGGCAATCAGCAAGATGCTCAATCAGCAATGAGACAAACGACCATTAATTGGATTTTGGCGATATAGGTTGAGAGAGGAATGTTGACCAGGACAGAGTTTCAGACATTGAGTTTTGATGAAAGTTCCTGCCATGTCTTTCATTTAGACACTTGACATGTTTCCAGCTTGTCCAGTTCAGGACATGGACCGGGGCCTGTTACTGAGGCCGGATGTGCAATAAACACTCATGTCAGTGTGGGAATGTAAAAGTTGCTTCTAGTCCAGCCTCACTGGAGCATTCTGTATAGATACAACATTCAGTATAAGAGGAGACCCTAGAATGTCATTGCTCCAGTGTGCTTGTGAGTAATTCCCCTCTTGACTCCCCAAAGTCTGTCCACCATCTACAAGGCACAAGTCAGGAGTGTGATAATATTCTCCACTTGCCTGGATGAGTGCAGCTTCCACAACACTCGACAAGCTCGACACCTTCCAGGACAAAGCAGCCTGCTGGATGGAGAATAATACATTTGTCATGACAACTATGGGGTAGGAGAAGAGCCCAGGGGGGTTTCCAAATACAAAAAATAAGAAGTAGTCAGACACTTGGGGAGAGAGCACAACTCAAGAGAGAGGGTTTTTCACCCACCACCCTCAACATTAATTCCCTGCACCACTAATGCATAGTGGCAGCCGTGTGTATCATCTACAAGATGCACTGCAGCAACTCACTAAGCCTGCTTACACCCTTAGACAGCACCTTCCAAACCCATGACCTCAACCACTTAGAAGGACAAGGGCAGCAGATAGGGATGGGCAATAAATGCTGGCCCAACCAGTGAAGCCCACATCTCGTGAATGAATAAAAAAAGATACATGGGAACACCACCACAAAGTCACTCACCATCCTGACTTGGAAATATATCACCGTTCCTTCACTGTTGCTGGGTCAAAATCCTGGAACTCCCTCCCTAACAGCACTGTGGGTGTACCTACACCACATGGACTACAGCGGTTCAAGAGAGCAGCTCACCAACTCCTTCTCAAGGGCAATTAGGGATGGGCAATAAATGCTGGACCTAGCCAGCGACACCCACATCCCATGAATGCATGGGTTAAAAAGTTTTGAAATTAAATTCAGTAAGTTGAATAGTGAAAGCTGCTGGATCGTTGTAAGAACCCAACTCAATCATTAATGTTCTTTAGCAAAGGAACCAGCTGCTAGGGTTGCCAACTGTGATTCCTGGACGTTCCTTCACATGACTTTCCCCCACACTCCAGGCAACACATCCATCCTTGTAACATACTGACTTCCTTCACCAATTGGACAGCAAACAGATTCATTATCCAATTGGATGATGCTCGACTATCAGAAAATCAGCCTTTTTCCCACCCCCACCATTTTCAATATTTTTTACATCTGGTAAAGAGAAACATTCAAAGAAAATGACAAGAAAAATTATTTTTTAATGTCCCAATGGTTTTTCTTGGGAGTTGCACACAGCAGTGTCTTGGGGATTGCTCTTCAATTCCTGGAGAGTCCTGGAGGGTTGGAAATCCATACTGCTTCCCCTTACCTGGTTTGGACCAGCACATGACTCCAGGAAATTGATAGGGAGGTGATGGTGTAGTGGTATTGTCGCTGAACTAGTAATCGCGAGACCCAGGGTAATACTCTGGGGACCTGGGTTCAAATCCCGCTATGGTAGATAGTGAAATTTGAATTCAATAAAAATTTGGAATTAAAAGTCTAATGATGACCATGGAACCCATCTGGTTCACTAATGCCCTTTATGGAAGGAAATCTGGGCTACATGTGATCCCAGACCCACAGCATTGTGGTTGATTCTGAAATGCCCTAACAAGCCACTCAGTTGTAATAAACTGCTACAAAAGAATGGAACTGGATGCACTGCCTAGCATCAACCTAAGCACTGGAAATGACAACAGCAATTGTAGGCCTGTTGACCCTGCAAAAGGCCCTACAACTAGTGCCAAAATTGGGAGAGCTATCTCACTGACTAGTCAAGCAACAGCCTGATATAGTCATCCTCACAGAATCATACCTTACAGATAATGGGTATGTCCTGTCCCACTAGCAGGACAGAGGTGGTATACAGTGGGGAGGGAGTTGCCCTGGGAGTCCTCAATATTGAAAACAAAAACAGAATTACCTGGAAAAACTCAGCAGGTCTGGCAGCAACGGTGGAGAAGAAAAGAGTTGATGTTTTGAGTCCTCATGACCCTTCAACAGAACTAGGTGAATCCAAGGTAGGGGTGAAATATAAGCTGGTTTAAGGTGGGGGGGAGAGAAGTGGAGGGGGTTGGTGTGGTTGTAGGCAAAAGCAGTGATAGAAGCAGATCGTCAAAAGATGTCACAGACAAAAGAACACATAGGTGTTGAAGTTGGTGATATATATCTAAACGAATGAGCTAATTAAGAATGGATGGTAGAGCACTCAAGATATAGCTCTAGTGGGCGTGGGGGGAGCATAAAAGATTTAAAAGTATTTCAAAATAATGGAAATAGGCGGGAAAAGAAAAATCTATATAATTTATTGGAAAAAACAAAAGGAAGGGGGAAGAAACAGAAAGGGGCTGGGGATGGAGGAGGGAGCTCAAGACCTAAAGTTGTTGAATTCAATATTCAGTCCGGAAGGCTGTAAAGTGCCTAGTCGGAAGATGAGGTGTTGTTCCTCCAGTTTGCGCTGGGCTTCACTGGAACAATGCAGCAAGCCAAGGACAGACATGTGGGCAAGAGAGCAGGGTGGAGTGTTGAAATGGCAAGCGACAGGGAGGTTTGGATCATTCTTGCGGACAGACCGCAGGTGTTCTGCAAAGCGGTCGCCCAGTTTACGTTTGGTCTCTCCAATGTAGAGGAGACCACATTGGGAGCAACGAATGCAGTAGACTAAGTTGGGGGAAATGCAAGTGAAATGTTGCTTCACTTGGGCCCTTGGACGGTGAGGAGAAAGGAAGTGAAGGGGCAGGTGTTACATCTTTTGTGTGGGCATGGGGTGGTGCCATAGGAGGGGGTTGAGGAGTAGGGGGTGATGGAGGGTGGACCAGGGTGTCCTGGAGGGAACGATCCCTACGGAATGCCAACAGTGGGGGTGAAGGGAAGATGTGTTTGGTGGTGGCATCATGCTGGAGTTGGCGGAAATGGCGGAGGATGATCCTTTGAATGCGGAGGCTGATGGGGTGATAAGTGAGGACAAGGGGTACCCTATCATGTTTCTGGGAGGGAGGAGAAGGCGTGAGGGCGGATGCATGGGAGATGGGCCGGACACGGTTGAGGGCCCTGTCAACGACAGTGGGTGGAAAACCTCGGTTAAGGAAGAAGGAGGACATGTCAGAGGAACTGTTTTTGAAGGTAGCATCATCAGAACAGATGCGATGGAGGCGAAGGAACTGAGAGAATGGGATGGAGTCCTTACAGGAAGCGGGTGTGAGGAGCTGTAGTCGAGGTAGCTGTGGGAGTCGGTAGGCTTGTAATGGATATTAGTGGACAGTCAAT
Source organism: Carcharodon carcharias (assembly GCF_017639515.1). Taxonomy (NCBI): domain Eukaryota; kingdom Metazoa; phylum Chordata; class Chondrichthyes; order Lamniformes; family Lamnidae; genus Carcharodon; species Carcharodon carcharias. The sequence goes on from NC_054473.1 coordinate 7,273,303, forward strand.
CACCTGAGATTGAGACAGAGAGGTCAAGGAAGGGAAGGGAAGTGTCAGAGATGAACCATGTGAAAATGATGGATGGGTGGAAATTGGAAGCAAAATCAATAAATTTTTCCAAGTCCCGATGAGAGCATGAAGCAGCAACGAAGTAATCATCGATGTACCGGAGAAAGAGTTGTGGAAGGGGGCCGGAGTAGGACTGGAACAAGGAATGTTCCACATACCCCATAAAGGCATAGCTGGGGCCCATGCGGGTACCCATAGCCACACCTTTTATTTGGAGGAAGTGAGAGGAGTTGAAGGAGAAATTGTTCAGCGTGAGAACAAGTTCAGCCAGACGGAGGAGAGTAGTGGTGGATGGGGATTGTTCGGGCCTCTGTTCGAGGAAGAAGCTAAGGGCCCTCAGACCTCAATATTGACCCTGGACCGCGTGGCATCAGGCCAAACTATGGGCAAGGGAACCTCCTGCTGATTACTATGTACTGCCCTCCCTCAGCTGATGAATCAGTGCCCCTCCATGTTGTACTCTGGGTGAGGGACTTCAATGTCCATCACCAAGTGTGGCTCGGTAGCATGACTGCTGGCCAAGTCCTAAAGGAGATAGCTGCTAGACTGGGTCTGTGACAGGTGGTGAGGGAACCAACAAGAGGGAAAAACATACTTGACCTCATCCTCACCAACCTGTCTGCCACTGCATCTGTCCATGTCAGTATCAGTAGGAGTGACAGTCATTGTGGAGATGAAGTCCTGTCTTCACATTGAGGATACCCTCCATCATGTTGTGTGGCGCTACCACTGTGCTAAATGGCGAAACTCATTTTGAACAGATCTAGCAACTCAAGACAGGATATCCATGAGGTGCTGTGGGCCATCAGCAGCAGCAGAATTGTACTCGAACACAATCTGTAACCTCATGGCCTGGCATATCCCCCACTCTACCATTACCATCAAGCCAGGGGATCAACCCTGGTTCAATGAAGAGTGCAGGAGGGCATATCAGGAGCAGCACCAGGGATGCCTAAAAATGAGGTGTCAACCTGGTGAAGCTATAACACAGGACTACTTGTGTGCCAAACAGCATAAGCAGCACGTGATAGACAGACCTAAACGATCCCACAACTAATGGATCAGATCTAAGCTCTGCAATCCTGCCACATCCAGTCATGAATGGTGGTGGACAATTAAACAACTCACTGGAGGAGGAGGCTCCACAAATATCCCCATCCTCAATGATGGAGGAGCCCAGCACAGCAGTGCAAAAGATAAGGCTGAAGCATTCGCAACAATCGTCAGCCAGAAGTGCCGAGTGGATGATCCATCTCAGCCTCCTCCAGAGGTCCCCAGCATCACAGATGCCAGTCTTCAGCCAATTCAATACACTCCATGTGATATCAAGGAACGGCTGAAGACACTGGATAGTGCAAAGGCTATGGGCCCTGACAATATTCCAGCAATAGTACTGAAGACTTGTGCTCCAGAACTTGCCGCAGCCCTAGCCAAGCTGTTCCAGTACAGCTACAACCCTGACATCTACCCAGCTGTGTGGAAAATTGCCCAGGTATGTCCTGTACACAAAAAGCAGGACAAATCCAACCTGGCCAGTTACCGCCCCATCAGTCTACTCTCCATCATCAGTAAAGTAATGGAAGGGGTCATCAACAGTGCTATCAAGCGACACTTGCTTAGCAATAACCTGCTCACTGATGCCCAGTTTGGGCTCCGCCAGGTCACTCATTACAGCCTTGCTTCAAATATGAGCAAAAGAGCTAAATTCCTAACGTGAGGTGAGAGTAACTGTCCTTGACATCAAGGCAGCATTTAACCGAGTGTGGCAACAAGGAGCCCTAACAAAACTGGAGTCAATGGGAATCAGAGGAAAACCCTCCGCTGGTTGGAGTCATACCTAGCACAAAGGAAGATGGTTGTGGTTGTTGGAGGTCAGTCATCTCAGCTCCAGGACATCACTGCAGGAGTTCCTCAGTGTAGTGCCCTCAGCCCAACCATCTTCAGCTGCTTCACCAATGACTTTCCTTCCATCATAAGGTCAGAAGTGGGGATGTTCACTGATGATTGCACAATGTTCAGCACCATTTGTGACTCCTCAGATACTGAAGCAGCCCATGTCCAAATGCAGCAAGACCTGGACAATATCCAGGCTTGGGCTGACAAGTGGTAAGTAACATTCATGCCACACAAGTGCCAGGCAATGGCCATCTCCAACAAGAGAGAATCCAACCATCACCCCTTGATGTTCAATGGCATTACCATCACTGAATCCCCCACTATCAACATCCTGGGGGGTTACCATTGACCAAAAACTGAACTGGGCTAGCCATATAAATACTGTGGCTACAGAGCAGATCAGAGGTTAGGAATCGTGCGATGAGTAACTCACCTCCTGACTCCCCAAAGCCTGTCCACCATCTACAAGTCACAAGTCAGGAATGTGATGGGATACTCCCCACTTGCCTGGATGAGTGCAGCTCCCACAATACTCAAGAAGGTCAACACCACCCAGGACAAAGCAGCCCATTTGATTGGCACCACATCCACAAACATTCACTCCCTCCACCACCGACATACAGTGACAGCCGTGTGTACCATCTACAAGATGCACTACAGCAACTCACCAAGGCTCCTTAGACAGTACCTTCCAAACCCATGACCACTGCCATCTAAAGGACAAGGGCAGCAGATGCATGGGAACACCACCACCAGGAAGTTCCCCTCCAAGTCACTCACCATCCTGACTTGGAAATATATCACCGTTCCTTCACTGTCACTGGGTCAAAATCCTGGAACTCCCTCCCTAACAGCACAATGGGTGTACCTACACCACATGGACTGCAGCGGTTCAAGAAGGCAGCTCACCACCACCTTCTCAAGGACAACTAGGGATGGGCAATAAATGCTGGCCTAGCCAGCGACGCCCACATCCCATGAATAAATTAAAAAGAAGGACAATGAATATTCCCTTTGCCCAGGGCTGTCCACACCCTGCTGCAGAGTGTTGCTGTGCACTGAGCTCATTCCTTCAACAAACCCTGACTCAGAATGTACAGCCAAAATGTCAATTCTCAATACACATTCCCCAAACATACCACATCAGTCATTACTTCAATAACCTGACTAAACAAAAACAAGGGTCCAATTTAAGAAACAAAATGCGATTAACCACATCTGAGGTCTTCAAAGAGCTGATAGCAATCTTACACCTCACAGCCTATAGGTCTGGGGTTTTCAGTTGAACTGGTGATTGTAATAATTGCAAGGCACCAGCTAGCTGATTCATTAGCTCAGTTATTCCACAGGTAAGGCTTTCTCGATTCTGTTACCCCTTGGTTTCTTCGGATGACTTACTGAGATCCAATTCCATCAGTGCTGGGGTACAGGTCCAGTAGCTCTTAGTCACAGGTCCATGATCAATAGGGTATATCTCTACTGGTTGCTGGGGTACAGGTTCATTGTTGATGGAGTACAGGCCCACACAGTTCTGGGGTACAGGTCTACTGGTTCCTGGGATACAGGTTCTTGGTTGCTGGAGTACAGGCCCACACAGTTCTGGGGTACAGGTCTCCTAGTTACTGGGGTACAGGTTCTTGTTTGCTGGAGTACAGTTCCATGAGTCTGGGGTACAGGCCCAAGGCTGATGCAGTACAGGTTCATGTCCACTGGTTTCTGGATGACAGGTCCTTGGTTGGTGAGATACAGGTCCACTGGTTGCTGGGATACAGATCCTTGGTTGCTGGAGCTCTCCAATAACTCATCCATGTTGGGCACTCTTCAGACCTGTTTAACAAAGCTTGCTAAGTGTGGTTCTGTGCTCAGACAATATCCAAATACCCTTGAGCTGAAGCTAACTGAATAGTGATCCAGAGCTGAAACTCAGGCAGATCACCTCCACCTATCTTAGGGACACAGGGACAGAAGGAGGTTATTCGGCCCCTCCAGCCCATCATTCAATTAGATCATGGCTGATAGTTATCTTAACTCCATATACCTGCCTTAGCTCTAATCCTCAATCCCCTTACCCAACAAAAATCGATCAATCTCAATTTGGAAATTTTCAATTGGCTCCCAGCCTTGTGAAAAAGTGTGGTAGTTGTGGTTTTATTTAGTGTGTAATATGCCTTTAAGAATAATGCTTGTTAAGGAAGATCACATAATCTTTAGTAGCTGATAGGAGAGCAGTGTGGGCTACCTCTGCAGTTAGTGGTGTTGAGACAGAGTTTGAAGTGAAAGCACATGTGTAGTTTGTAAATAAACTAAAAGTTTACACCTAAGAAGTGGCTGCTGATCAATTCTATCAATAGCACCAACTCAGCCACCACTCACAACAAACTGGCAATGAGGATAAAACAAGTTCAACAGAAGAAATCAAGTGAAATTAAATCAGCAATGTACCTTGCACAGTAATTGTAAGTGGAAGTTCCATTCGAATCGAAGAAGTAATTCCCTCTCAGAATGCTGCAATTCATAAGACCTGATCCTTTCGATCCAGCCACAGATGATTGGTCTCATTACATTGAACGCCTCATGTTCTTTTTCCAAGCGAACGAGATTACAGGGGAAGAGAAGAGGCGAGCGATCCTCTTAAGTACACGTGGGAATAAAACCAGCGCCTCAGAAGCAAAAAATTTTGATGAATTGGTAGACCTGGTGAAGGGTCATTATCAGCCACAGCCCTCAGTAACGATGCAACAGCTTAAGTTTAACTAGAGAAATAGAGGCCCAGGGGAGACAGTTGCTTGTTACGTGGCAAGTTTGAACACTGTGAGTTTGGTACATCCCTAAATGACTTACTCAGAGATTGTTTGGTGTGTGGTGTGAACAAGGGCACTACTTAGAAGAGATTATTGTCCGGAGTGAATCTGAATTTCAAGAAGGCGCTAGAGATAGCGCTGGCCGTGGAGAGTACAGAAAGAGATTCAAAAGCCATACTCCACATCAGGCAGGAAACACCGTCCAAAAAGGACGTGAAGATGCAAGACTCTGTCGAGAAGCAGGAAGTCAGCCGGAAAATGAAAAAAGTGACTTAGCGGCGAGAACAATTAATAATTTCAATAGCAATGGAAACAAGCAGCCTTTTAACGATTGGCAGTTTAAATAAATCAAATATTATTGTCACAGAAATGGACATATAATGAGACAGTGCAAGGACAGATACACAAGCAGGCTTTTAAACAAAAGAAAAAAACCCAGTGAGATCTACAATGTAGAAGAGACTGAAACCAATTCAAATATTTATTCATTGTTTAATCTGAAAGTTGGAGAGATAGAACCAATGCTTGTAACAGTGAAAGTAAAGGGCAGACTTGTTACAATGGAAGTGGACTCAGGAACTTCCACAACAGTAATCGGAGAACATACCTTCGGATATCTGAATAATGGTGAACATCAATTAAATTTAGAAGAATCAACTTCCCAATTAAAAACATATACGGGTGAAGACATTCAAGTCAGAGGGATAAGCAGAGTAACTGTCCATTATGGAAGCCAATCGGTAAAGCGACCCTTGGTGGTGGTAGCAGGTGAGGGGCCAAGCTTCCTGGGGTGAAACTGGTTAAAGGAGGTTAAGTTAGGATGGGCTGAGATTTTCCAGTTGAGAGCAAGTGGGTTACCAGAGCAACTTCGAAAGTACGCCACAGTCTTCAAGGACAAACTTGGGGAGATCCAGGGGCTGCAGACAAAAACTCATGTGAATCCGGAGGCAACCCCCCGATCCATGAAGGCGAGACCAGTATCTTACACACTGCAAGAACAAGTCGACACCAAACTGGACAGACTAGAAAAACTGGGTGTTATACAACCTGTGCAGTTCTCAGAATGGGCGGTGCCCATAGTCCCCATCCTTAAACCCAACCAAAACATCCAAATTTGTAGAGACTATAAACTGACAGTTAACAAAGTAGCTAAGCTAGACTGATACCCCATACCAAAAATCAAAGACCTGTATGCTAAGCTAGCAGGCGGAACCACCTACACAAAGCTTGACATGAGTCATGCTTATCAACAACTACAGTTGGATAATGCCTCCCGGGAATTTGTCACAATTAATACCCATGAAGAATTGTACCAATGTACACAATTGCCTTTCGGCATCTCCTCAGCTCACGCCATATTCCAGAGAACAATGGAAAGTTTACTGCAGGGCCAGCCCCACATTGTTGTCTATTTAGATGATGTTTTGGTTACAGGATTCACTGAAAAAGAGCATTTAGGAAACTTAGAAGAAGTCTTAAAACATTTCTTGCAGGCTGGAGTGCATTAAAAAAAGAAAAGTGCACGTTCTAAGCGAGGGAGGTAATTTATTTGGGTCACTGGGTGGATTCACAGGGCCTCCACCCGGCTGAGGCGAAAGTGAGAGCCATAAGAGAGGCACTTGCATCAAAGAAACCTCAGAGCTCAAATCATCCCTAGGAATGATCAATTATTATGGATAGTTCTTACCCAATTTGTCTGCAGAACTGGCACCTTACCGACTCAAAAAGAACCAACGTTGGACTTGGGAGGTGCCTCAGAAAGAAGCTTTCATAAAGGTGAAAAAATTGTTGCACTCATCCAATCTATTGGTGCATTATGACCAGGTGAAAGAATTGGTGCTGACATGTGACACATCTCTCTATGCACTGGGAGCACTGCTCTCTCATCGGATAGACGATGGCATGGAACGGCCTATAGGTTATGTATCAAGAACACTTATCACAGCAGTAAAGAGATGCATGCAGATTGAAAAAGAAGGCCTGTTAATCATCAGCAAAATATTTACATTAGTAAGTAATGTCCAAAATCAATCTTTCTGGGGGTTTCCTTATGTGTGTAGAGCGTCTCAGTTCCACAACTTCAGATGCCTCGTCAGGAACTTCCTTTTCCGGAGTTGCCTGAACATCAGGTGTTTCAGTGGCACCTGCAGATCTGTATCCTCAACTCTCACAGGTACATCAGACACATCAGATACGTCTGTACTGGGTTGAGTTCTCTCAACAGGAAACGCTGACCCAGTCATGAACAATGGTGGAATCATTTCTTGGTGATTTCTTTCTCTCTTCCTTAGATGATCCACATGACTCTGTATGATTCGGCCTTTCACCTCCACATGGTAAGATAGAGGTCCAGTCACTGCACTTATTTCACCCGGTAACCACTTTGGTCCTTCTCCAAAGCTCTTCACGTAAACCATCTCTCCCACGGTAAATTTCCTCTCACGACTATGCCAGTTGTGTCTAGTTTTTTGGCTTCCCTGACTCCTTTCTACCTTCCCCTCTAGATTCAGCATTATTCAGCTCAATCTCATCCTGAGACAGCATTTCATCAATAATTCTGCAGGTGTGACACCTGTTGTTGTGTGAGGGGTGGTCCTGTAATGAAAGAGAAAGCGTGCTAGCTTGGTTGCTAAGGAATCACCAGTTAGCTTCTTCATGCCTGTCTTGAACGTTTGAACTGCCCTTTCAGCCAGTCTGTTTGAGGAAGGGTGGGTACGGTGCAGTTTTTACACGAGTGATACCGTTGAGACTGATAAACCGTTGAAATTCATCACTCATAGTTGCCGTGCCGTTATCAGAAACCGCTACTTCTGGGAGTCCGTTAATGGCAAAACTTTGACGTAACTTCTCAATTGTAGCAGAAGAGGTTGGCGACTGTGCCTCATATATCTCCATCCATTTCACCCACCGCGGGCAAGGTGTTGCTCCAGCCAGAAGTCCATTGACTTGTGGCAGGACCGGAAGATACCGGCAGCGGGCAGGCGGGTACACAAAATCCCGTCCATTATTCCCGTGAAAGGTCCCACATAGTCAATGTGTAATCATATCCATGGTCTTCCTGGCCACTCCCAAGGGTGTAACGGAGCTGTTGAAGGTAACTTTTGCAGTTGCTGACATTGCACACAATTCTTCAATAAACTCTCTATATCTCCATCCATCCCAGGCCACTATAGATATCTGCGAGCCAAGGTCTTCATTCGGGATATTCCTGGATGGGCACTGTGTAGTGCAATTAACAGCGGCTGTCTTCCCTTTGGAGGAACAATCACTCGTGCTCCCCATGATAAGATGCCATCCTGACTGGTTTTTTCATGTCTTCTGTTGAAGTACAGTTTCATTTCATCAGACACAGGCTCTTATGACCAACCATGAAGCACTTGTTCTCATAATTGAGATGGGACTGGGTCCCGACTTGTCCAGTCTCTGATCTGTTGAGCACATACCGGTGAGGAATCTAAGAAATTTAACAGTAAAACAGGTTCTTGTGGAACTGGGACTTGCTCATCATTTTCTTGTAAGGGCATCAACATTTGCAATTGCCTACCAGACCTACATCCGAGAGTATACTCATACGCTGCCAGGATTAAAGCCTTATTTGTGTTTCTGTGCCCTCTTTCTATGGGCCTTCTTCTTTCTAGCCCTGACATTAATATCGTCCTTCTTTTTGACTTCAATATTGACCTGACTACTCTCAGATGTAAGTTCGACTTGAGTGAACTCGGTGGCTGAGTCTCCCAGAATTTCCTCATCTGTCTGCTTCTTCAGGAAATTCTGTGACTTTTGCCTCCAAAGCCTCTTTGGCTTCATTTAGCTGATTCTTCAGCTCTTCCATCTCTTTTTTGTATTTATTTGCTGCCTCCTAGAAAATTGAACATTGTTGTATCTTCTCTGCCAGCTCATCCTTCAGTTTATTCAGGGAAGTGCTGAATTCTTTCTGTTTCTCTTCATACTTATCCAGAGGTACAAACTATGACCTGAGGGAATCTTGTCGTGTGTGAAGGTCTTTCAGCAGGTTTCCTTTTTCCTTTTGGAGGTTGCTTACCTCGTCTTGAACTCTGTCCTCAAGCAGGGTCTATTCCAGTTCCTTCTGCTGTTCTACCAGGTTTTGGTTCAATGCAGCCTGCATTTCTTCAGGTTGTTGAGTCTTTACACACTCCTTTTCCAAAACAGAAACACGTCCTGCTTCCTTTTGGCATCTCAGTGGCCACTTAAGGTTGATTTCCCTCAGCCAGTTTCTCCCTAGGAGGCTGGGTCCTCTGTCTCTCGATACCAACACTGGTAGCTTTATCGATTGGCTTCCATAATGGACAGTTACTCTGCTTATGCCTCTGACTAGGATGGCTTCACCCATGTATGTTTTGAATTGGGCAGTAGCTTTTCCTAAATTTAATTGATGTTCCCCATTATTCAGATATCTGAAGGTATGTTCTCCAAGTACTGTAGCGGAAACTCCTGTGTTCATTTCCATTTGAACTGGTCTGCCATTCACTTTCACTGTTACATATATTGGTTCTGTCTTTCCAACCTACAAATTAAACAACGAGTAAATATCTGAATTTGTTGCTTCAGACTCTTCTACATTGTAGATCTCACTGGGTTTTCTCTTTTGTTTAAAAATCGGCCTGACTCTTTCCTTGCTCTGTCTCATTATGTGTCCATTGCAATGACAATAAAAACATTCTATTTTTTGATTGCCCATTGTTAAAAGACTGATTGTTTCCACCTCTATTGAAATTATTCCTTGTTTTCGCTGCTAAGTCATTTCTTCTCATTTTCCAGCTAGTTTCCTGCTTCTTGGCAGAGTCTTGCATTTTCCCGCCCTTTTTGGCTGGGGCTTGCCACCCAATGTGGATGATGGGGCCATGTTGCGCTCCCTGTCTGGCTTTTGAATCCCTTGCTGCACTTTCCATGGCCGGTGCTACCTCTAGTGCCTTCTTGAAATCCAAATTCGCTTCGGACAACAATCTCTTCTGAATCGAGTCCTCATTCACACCTCACACTAAACAATCCCTGAGAATGTCATTTGGGATGTACCAAACTCACGATGTTCCATTAACTGTTTCAAACTTGCCACATAACAAGCAACTGTCTCCCCCGGGGCTCAATTTCTTTAGTTAAACTTGAACCGTTGCATGGTTACTGAGGGCTTTGGTTGATAATGGACCCTTCACGAGGTCCACCAATTCATCAAAATTTTTCAAATCGGGGCACTGGAAGCTGTCAAACTTCGAATCAAACCATAGGTTTTATTCCCACAAGTACTTAAGAGGATCGCTCGCCTCTTCTCATCTCCTGTAATCTCTCTCTCTTAGAAAAAGAACCCAAGCTGTTCAATGTAATGAGACCAATCATCTGTTGCTGGATCAAAAAGATCAATTCTTCCAAACTGTGGCATTCTGAGAGGGAGTTATTTCATCGATTAGAGCAGAGCTTCTACTTACAATTATTGTGCGAGGTACAGCCCGATCTCTTCTGCTAAACTTGTTTTATCCTCATCGCCAGTTTGTTAGATCCTGTAGATCCTCATCTCCAGTTTGTTGTGAGAGGTGGCCGCGTTGGTATTATTGTTAGAGTTGATCAGCAGGCACTTCTTATGTGGAAATTTTCAGTTTATTTACAAAGGTCCTCAGAAGCCACTAAACATGTGTTTTCACTTCAAAATCTATCTCTACATTACTAACTACTAATTGCTGAGCTAGCCCACACTACTCTTCTATTGGATACTAAGATCTTGTGATCTTCCTTAATAGCATTCTTCTTAAAGGTATATTACACATCAGAAAAAAACATAATTACCATACTCTGTAAATAAACTAAAAGTTCCCACCTCAGAAGTGTCTGCTGATGCACCAACTCAGCCACCACTCACAACAGAAAGCTTCTTTAACATTAGAAGCTATTAATGTCAAAGCGAAATAGGAACAGGAGGAGGACATTCAGTCCTTCGAGCATGTTCTGCCATTCAGTGAGATTGTGGCTAATCTGTATCGTAACTCCATCCAGCTGACTTGGCTCCATTTCCTTTCCCAGCAAAAATAATCTATCAACCTCAGATATAAAGTTATTAATTCAACATCACTCTGGAAGAGATCACTTGGCACATATCAGGAGCAGCAACTTTTCAGGGATGGCAGTTGGATTTTAACATAGAGAAGTGTGAGGTCATACATTTATGGAGGTCAAACAGTTACTAGGATTACACAATAAATGGGAATATACTTAGAGGGGTAGATAAAGTGAGACATTTTGGCGTACAAGTACACAGGTCCCTGAAGGCAGCAGTTCAAGTAGACAAGGTTGTAAAGAAGGCATATGGAATGCTCTCCTTCATTGGCAGAGGTATAGAACATAAAAGTAAGGATATAATCTTGGAAATGTATAAAACACTGGTGAGGCCACAACTGTAGTATTGTGTGCAGTTCTGGTCACCACATTACAGGAAGGATGTAATAGCTCTGGAGAGAGTGCAGAGGAGGTTTACAAGAATGTTGCCAGGGTTAGAAGAGTGTAGCTACGAGGAGCGATTGAATAGGTTGGGGTTATTTTCCTTAGAACAAAGAAGGCTGAGAGGTGACTTGATCGAGGTGTACAAAATTATGAGGGGAATAGAGTGGACAGGATAAAATTGTTTCCCTTGGTGGAGAATTCTAGAACCAGGGGACATAGATTCAAGATAAGTGGCAGAAGTTGTAGGGGGGACATGAGGAAGATGTTTTTTACACAGAGGGTAGTGGGTGTCTGGAATTCGCTGCCCAAGTTGGTGGTAGAGGCAGAAACTCTAAACCCTTTTAAAAAGTACCTGGATCTGCACCTAAAGTGCTGTAAGCTGCAGGGCTATGGGCCGGGTGCAGGAAGATGGGATTAGAAAGGGCACCTGCGTTTCCTTGGGCTGGCATGGACAAGCTGGGCCGAATGGCCTCCTTCTGTGCTGTAACTTTTTTATGGTTCTATGGCACTTGGGCCCATATTGTCTCTGCACCACACTGGGCGGGGTATTATTGACAGTTAAAATTTTATTGGTGCAATGAGCAATCACTGAGCCTCCTGACTTCTCCCAGTCTCTGGTGTGGCTGCTTTGGATTTGGATATGTAAATGCCGGACCGCCTGGTCTTCTCCTGCATTCACTGCAAGATTCTATGAACCATTAAAATGTTCAAACCCTTGCTAATCCTTTACTAACACAAACTTGGGAACCATCAATCAGTTCCTTCTGTAGATGATTAGGCAGCACTTGGTGTGAGGTGGAGACAGATACCAAAACTGAGAGGTTTTAACCATCAGTAAAGATTGAACGGGCTGAGGTTCTTTACTCTAAAAACACAGAGAAAGCTGAAGGGTGAACTGATAGAGGTCTTTAACATTATAAAAAGGGTTTGATATTGTAGATGTAGAGAAGATGCTTTCTTTTGTGGGTGAGTCCAGAACTTGGGGGCCATCAATATAAGTGTTACTAATAAATCCAATCAGGAGAAACTTCTTGACCCACAGAGTGTGGTGGTGAGAATGTAGAACTCACTACCACAGGGGTTGGGAGTGCTTGAGGTGAAGAACTGTCTTCTTCAGTTCTTTGCCTGAAGGCAAGTCCAACTCACAGCACCACAATCTCCACTAAGGCAAGGAGGAAGGCCCTGAATCCACCCCAGCCAGAACCAGGATCATACCCAATGCCATTGGCACCAGTCTAATCCACAATGGCCATCCAGCTAACTGGCATCTACCCTACCCAATTGCTGTGGCAACATATACTTTTACTTGCATGTTGCAGTCTGGACCTATGGATAGTGATGGTAGAGGCTCCAATGTTCTTTCCATCACATGACTGACCCATAATCCCTCCCTCTCTTACCACCTGCCATTGTCATGTGTTGGAAAGATTTGCCAGTTGACACTTAGCTTGTTTGGCTGCATTGCGAACACACCTTCCTTGGCCATCAAGTCCTGGGGTGGGACTTGAACCCAGAGCTTCTGGCTCAGAGGCAGGGACGCTACCCACTGTGCCACAGGACCTCCTCACTGAGAGAGATTACAGTATAGATTCAGAAGGATATGAACATACGAACAAGGAGCAGGAGTAGGCCATTCAGCCCATCGAGCCTGCACTGACATTTAATAAGGTCATGGCTGATCTGATAGTAACTGAAATCTGCATCCTACCTACTGCCGATAACATATCACACCCCTTGCTTACCAAGAATTGACCCACCTCTGCCTTAGAAATATTCAAAGACTCAGCTTCTACCAACTTTTCAGGAACAGAGTTCCAAAGATTCACGAACCACTGAGAGAAAAAAATTCTCCTCATCTGTTTTAAATGGGTGACTCCTCATTTTTAAACAGTGAACCCTAGTTCTAGATTCTCCCACAAGAGGAAACATCCTCCCCACATCCATCCTGTCAAGACCCCTCAGGATCTTATGTGTTTCAATCAAGTAAAATCAAGAATGATATCTGGACTCCAAGGGATGAATTACAAACAGGCATTACACAATCTAGAGTCCAATTCCCTGGAATTTGGAAGGTTAGATGTTGATTTGATCCAAGTTTTCAAGATACTAAGGGGAACTAGGGTAGGTAGAGAGAAAGTATTCCAGCTATTTGGGGAGTCTGGGTCTAGGGGGCAAAGTCTAAAAATTGGAGCCAGATTTAAGGAAACAGTGACCCAGCCTCCACAGCCTTCTCTGTGGGAGAGAATTCCACAGGTTGGCCACCCTCTGGGTGAAGAAATGTTTCCTTATCTCAGTCCTAATGGCCTGTCCTGTGTCCTGAGACTGTGGCCCCTGGTTCTAGACTCCCCAACCAGGGGAAACATCCCCCCTGCACCCAGTCTGTCTAGTCCTGTTAGAATTTTATACGTTTCAATCAGATTCCCTCTCATTCTTCTAAACTCCTATCAATACAGGCCCAGTCAAACCAATCTCTCCTCATATAACAGTCCTGCCATCCCCAGTATCAGCCTAGTGAACCTTCGCTGCTCTCCCTCTATGGCAAGTATATCCTTTCTTAGGTAGGGAGACCAAAACTGCACACAATACTCCAGGTGTGGTCTCACCAAGGTCCTGTATAACTGCAGTAAGACATCCTGATGTCTGAACTCAAACCCTCTTGCAATGAAGGCCAACATACCATTTGCCTTCCTAATTGTTTGCTGCAGCTGCCTGTTTACTTTCACTGACTGGTGTACAAGGACAGCCAGGTCCCCTTGAGAAAGGAATAGACTGCTGATAGGGTGAGAAAAAGAGGGGGTGGGAGGATGTTCATGTGCAGCTTGGACTTGATGGGCTGAATGGCCTGTTTCTGTGCTGTAACGTTCAATGTAAGATTCTGAGGTGAGAAGGCGTCATGAGCAAAACAAACCCTGTTGTCCATTGTTCTACTGAATGATCCCAACAAGTGCAGTCAAGCCACACACCCTCAGAAAGATCAGAGAAAGCAATGGTGCGTGTGCAGGAATATTATCGGGATAGAATGACTCCAGAGTTTTGACGGTTATTTTCAAATCCCCATCTCTTTAACCATCCTCCACTACCCTCCACCAGAGCCCCTTCAACCCTCCCTATCCTCATAACCCCCTCCCACCTCTACAACCCTCCCTATCCTCTTAAACCCCTCCCACTTCTACAACCCTCCCTATCCTCTTAAACCCCTCCCACCTCTACAACCCTCCCTATCCTCTTAAACCCCTCCCACCTCTACAACCCTCCCTATCCTCTTAAACCCCTCCCACCTCTACAACCCTCCCTATCCTCTTAAACCCCTCCCACTTCTACAACCCTCCCTATCCTCTTAAACCCCTCCCACCTCTACAACCCTCCCTATCCTCTTAAACCCCTCCCACCTCTACAACCCTCCCTATCCTCATAACCCCCTCCCACCTCTACAACCCTCCCTATCCTCTTAAACCCCTCCCACTTCTACAACCCTCCCTATCCTCTTAAACCCCTCCCACCTCTACAACCCTCCCTATCCTCTTAAACCCCTCCCACTTCTGCAACCCTCCCTATCCTCTTAAACCCCTCCCACCTCTACAACCCTCCCTATCCTCTTAAACCCCTCCCACTTCTGCAACCCTCCCTATCCTCTTAAACCCCTCCCACCTCTACAACCCTCCCTATCCTCATAACGCCCTCCCACCTCTACAACCCTCCCTATCCTCTTAAACCCCTCCCACCTCTACAACCCTCCCTATCCTCTTAAACCCCTCCCACCTCTACAACTCTCCCTATCCTCTTAAACCCCTCCCACCTCTACAACCCTCCCTATCCTCATAACCCCCTCCCACCTCTACAACCCTCCCTATCCTCATAACCCCCTCCCACCTCTACAACCCTCCCTATCCTCATAACCCCCTCTCACGTCTACAACCTTCCCTATCTCTGTAAACTCCTCCAGCCTCACAGCCCTCTGAGATCTCTGCACTCCTCCAATTCTGGCCTCTTGCGCACCATCGATTTGAATTTCTCCCCTATTGGCGGCTGTGCCTTTAGCTCCCTGGGCCCCGAGCTCTGGAATGCCCTCCCTACACCTCTCCGACTCTCTACTTTGCTTTCCTCCTTAAAACCCACCTCCTTGACCAAGCTTTTGACCTAATATTGCCTTATGTGGCTCATATACTTTGTTTTATAATACCCCTCTGAAGCACCCTGGGGGATTTCATTTTGTTAAAGGTGCTTTATAAATATAAGTTGTTGTTGTTGGTGGTGGTGGTTACATGATGAGGACAAGTTACATAGGCTTGGTCTTGTATTACCATGAGTTTAGATGATTGAGAGCTGGTCTGATCGAGGTGTTTAAAATTTTAAAAGGATTGATAAGGTTTCAAAAAACCCTTTCCTTTGGACTTTGGGGGGGTTTGCGGTGTATTGGGGGGGCGGTGTTGGGGGGGAGTGTTGGGGGGGCGGGGTTGGGGGGGCAGTGTTGTGGGGGGTGTTGGGGGGTGTGGTTTTGGGGGGGAGCAGTGTTGGGGGGAGTGTTGTTGGGGGGGAGCAATGTTGGGGGGAAGGTGTGTTGGGGGGGAGCGGTGTTGGGGGGAGTGGTGTTGGGGGGAACAGTGTTGGGGGTGGTGTTGGGGGGAGTGGTGTTGGGGGGGAGCAATGTTGGGGGGAAGGGGTGTTGGGGGGAGCGGTGTTGGGGGGAGTGGTGTTGAGGGGGGAGTGGTGTTGAGGGGGGAGCAGTGTTGGGGGGAAGCAATGATGGGGGGAGTGGTGTTGGGGGGGCTATGTTGTTGGGGGGGCGGTGTTGGGGTGAGCGGTGTTGGGGGTGAGCGGTGTTGGGGGTGAGCGGTGTTGCGTGGGGAGTGGTGTTGGGAGGGAGCAGAGTTGGGGGGGAGTGGTGTTGGGGGGGCTATGTTGTTGGGGGTGGCGGTGTTGGGGGGAGTGGTGTTGGGGGGGAAGCGGTGTTGGGACGGGGTGCGGTGTTGGGAGGGAGCAGTGTTGGCGGGGGCTATGTTGTTGGGGGTGGCGGTGTTATGGGGGGAGCGGTGTTTGGGGAGAGCGGTGTTGGAGGGGGCGCGGTGTTGTTGTGGGGGGTGGGGGGGGGATGGAGTCTAGAACAGAAGGGCTAAATCTTCAAATTGGAGCCAGGCCATTGAGGTGATGTCACAAAACAATTGTTTACACAAAGGGCAGTGGAAATCTGGAACTCCAACCCCCCCCCCCAAAAAACTGTTGAGGCTGGAGATCAACTGAAAATTTCAAAACAGAGATTTTTAACGGTGGGTAAGTGGGTAATGAAGGGAATATAGGGTAAAGGCAGATAAATAAGGCTGAAATGCAGATCAGACATGATCTGATTGAACAGGGAAACAGCCCCATAGTGCTGAATGTTCTCTTCCCATTCCTCTGTGACAGGCTCAAGGGGCTGAATGGCCTCCTCCTGTTCCCGTGTAACAAGCTCAAGGGGCTGAATGGCCTCCTCCTGTTCCCGTGTAACAAGCTCAAGGGGCTGAATGGCCTCCTCCTGTTCCTGTGTAACAGGCTCAAGGGGCTGAACGGTCTCTTCCTGTTCTTATATAACCAGCTGCAGGGGCTGACTGTCGTTCTCATTTCCCGCGTAACAATTGAGGGGCTGACTGGCCTCCTCCTGTTGCTATGCAATGGGCTCGATGGGCTGAATGACCTCCGTCCATTCCTATATCTGTACGTGCTGCATGCTGATGGAAGCCAAGACTGAGTTAAAGTTGAACAATCACAGGCAAACTATTTATAAACCACCAAAGAGATAGCACAGTCAGCCAAGTCCTCACAAGTATCAGCCTTGGATCAGTGGGTAGCACTGTCATCTCACATCTGTCATCATATTTCATTATACACTCAGAATCATGTATTGTCTGATAAGGATTGAGTTAATTTTTTAAATTCTTTCTTGAGATGTGGGCTTTGCTGACTAGGTTAGCGTTTATTGCCCATCCCTAGATGCCCTTGAGAAGGTGGTGGTGAGCTGCCTTCTTGAATCGCCGCAGATCCATATGGTGTAGGTACACCCACAGTGCTGTTAGGGAGGGAGTTCCAGGATTTTGACCCAGCGACAGCAAGTTAGAATGGTGAGTGGCTTGGAGAGGAACTTGCAGGTGGTGGTGTTCACATTCGTCTGCTGCCCTTGTCCTTCTAGATGGTGGAGGTCATGGGTTTGGAACATGATGTCAAAGGTGCCTTGGTAAGTTACTGCAGTGCATCTGTAGATGGTACACACTGCTGCCACTGTGTGTTGGTGGTGGAAGGAATGGATATTGAAGGTGGTGGGTGGGGTACCAATCGAGCGGGCTACTTTGTCCTGGACGGTGTCAAGCTTCTTGAGTGTTGTGGGAGTTGCATTCATCCAGGCAAATGGGGAATATTCCATCACACTCCTGACTTGTGCTTTGTACATGGTGGACAGGCAGAGAATCAGGAGGTGAGTTACTCGCTTCAGGATTCCTAGCATCTGACTTGCTCTTGTAGCCATAGTATTTATATGGCTAGTACAGTTCAGTTTCTTGTCAATGATAACCCCCAACTTGTTGATAGTGGAAGATTTAGTAATAGTAATGGCACTGAACAAGGGAAGATGGTTAGATTCTCTCTTCTTGAAATGACTATTGCCCGGCACTTGTGTGGTGTGAACGTTACTTTCCACTTGTCAGCCCAAACCTGGATATTGTCCAGGTCTTGTTGCATTTGGACATGAACTCCTTCAGTATCTAAGGAGTTGCGAATGGTGCTGAACATTGTGCAATCATCAGCGAACATCCCCATTTCTGACCTTATGATGGAGGGAAGGTCATTGATGAAGCAGCTGAAGATAGTTGGGCCTCAGACACTACCTTGAGGAACTCCTGCAGTGATGTCCTGGAGCTGAGATGACTGACCTCCAACAACCGCAACCATCTTCTTTTGTTCTAGGTATGACTCCAACCAGAAGAAAGTTTTCCCCCAGTTCCCATTGACTCCAGTTTTACTTGGGCTCCTTGATGCCACACTCAGTCAAATGCGGCCTTGATGTCAAGGGCAGTCACTCTCACCTCGCCTCAGGAGTTCAGCTCTTTTGTCTATGTTTGAACCAAGGCTGTAATGAGGTCAGGAGCTGAGTGGCCCTGGCAGAACCCAAACTGAGTCATTGAGTAGGTTATTGCTGAGTAAGTGCCGCTTGATAACCCCTGTTGATGACCCCTTCTATCACTTTAGTGATGATCAAGAGTAGACCGATTGGGTGGTAATTGGCCAGGTTGGATTTATCCTGATTTTTGTGGACAGGACATACCTAGACAATTTTCCACATAGCCGGGTAGATGTCTGTGTTGTAGCTGTACTGGAACAGCTTGGCTATGGGCGCGGCAAGTTCTGGAGCTAGTTTGCAAGTTGAATTCTTCAACACTATTGATAGAATATTGTCAGGGCCCATAGCCTTTGCAGTATCCAGTGCCTTCAGTCGTTTCTTAATATCATGTGGAGTGAATCGAATTGGCTGAAGACTGGCATCTGTGATGCTGGGGAGCTCTGAAGGAGGCCGAGATGGATCATCCACTCGGCACTTCTGGCTGAGGATTGTAGCAAATGCTTCAGCCTTATCTTTTGCACTGATGTGCTGGGCTCCTCCATCATTGAGGATGGGGATATTTGTGGAGCCTCCTCCTCCAGTGAGTTGCTTAATTGTCCACCAGCATTCACAACTGGATGTGGCAGGACTGCAGAGCTTAGATCTGACCCGTTGGTTTGGGATCGCTTAGCTCTGTGTATCACTTGCTTCTTTCTCTGTTTGGCACACAAGTAGTCCTGTGTTGTAGCTTCACCAGGTTGACACCTCATTTTTAGGTGTGCCTGGTGCTGCTCCTGGCATGCCCTCCTGCACTCTTCATTGAACCAGTGTTGATCCCCTGGCTTGATGGTAATGGTAGAGTGGGAGATATGCCGGGCCATGAGGTTTCAGATTGTGTTCAAATACAATTCTGCTGCTGCTGATGGCCCACAGCAGCTCATGGATGTCCAGTCTTGAGTTGCTAGATCTGTTCGAAATCTACCCCATCTAGCACGGTGGTAGTGCCACACAACATGATGGAGGGTAAACTCAATGTAAAGGTGGGACTTCATCTTCATAAAGACTGTGGTAGTCACTCCCACCAATACTGTCATGGACAGATTCATCTACAACAGGTAGATTAGTGAAGATGAGGTCAAGTATGTTTTTCCCTCTTGTTGGTTCCCTCACCACCTGCTGCAGACCCAGTCTAGCAGCTATGTCCTTTAGGACTCGGCCAGTTTGGTCAGTAGTGGTGCTACTGAGCCACTCTTGGTGATGGACATTGGAGTCCCCCAACTAGAGTACATTCTGCACCCTTGTCACCCTCAGTGCTTCCTCCAAGTGGTGTTCAACATGGAGGAGCACAGATTCATCAGCTGAGGTAGGGCGGTACGTGGTAATCAGCAGGAGGCTTCCTTGCCCATGTTTGACCTGATGCCATGAGACTTCATGGGGCCCAAAGTCGACGTGGAAGACTCCCAGGGCAATTCCCTCCCATCTGTATCCCACTGTGCCCACACCTCTGCTGGGTCTGTCCTGCTGGTGGGACAGGACATACCCAGGGATGGTGGTGGTGGTGTCTGAGACATTATCTTTAAGATGAGGATGACTATGTCAGGCTGTTGCTTGTCTAGTCTGTGAGACAGCTCTCCCAATTTTGGCACTAGCCCCCAGATGTTAGTAAGGGGGACTTTGCAGGGTTGACAGGGCTGAGATTGCCGTTGTCGTTTCTGGTGCCTAGGTTGATGCCAAGTGGTCCATCTGGTTTCATTCCTTTTTGTAGACTTTGTAGTGGTTTTGTTACAACTGAGTGGCTTGTTCAGCAATTTCAGAGGGCATTTAAGTAGCACAATGGCACTGCCTGACCTCCATTACCTACCCCCTCCATATCTCACTTACCTCCTCCAGCCCCAAAATCCTCCAAGATATCGGTGCTTCTCTCATTCTGCCCTCTTACATATCCTGATTTTAACCACTCCACAATCAATGTTCATGGCTTCTGCTGCCTGGGCCCCTACATCCCTACCTAAACCTCTCCATCTCTCTTTCCTCCTTTAAAACGTTGCTTAAAACCCACCTGTGTGACCAGGCTTTTCACCACCTGTTCTAATAATATCTTTACAGGGCTCATTGTCAAGTTTTATTTAATAACGTTGTGGCGAGGCACCTTTGGGCAGGTTTTACTGTGTTAATATTGTAAACAAGTACAAATTGTTGTTGTTATTAGGTGGACACACTTTCCAGCTCTCGATAGAACCTTCCAGAACTGGCCTACATGCAAATGAACAATGAAATACAGCAGAGGGGCAGCGAATCCCCATTGGATACAGTAGGCCCAGACTCGCAGAGTTGGGCCTCGAGAGAGGATCCAGACAGGAAGCAGGAGTTTGACAATGAACCCGAATACAAGAAGCAACTCTACAGGCAAGTGTAGGGGAGCTAGTGACATAGAAACATGACCTCATTCATTATTAGAGGGCTTTGATAGTGTTGTGGTGTCGGAGGCCCTGTCTGCCCTCTCAGGTGGATGTAAAGATCCCACAGCCACTATTTTGAAGAAGAGCAGGGGAGTTCTCCCCGGTGCCCTGGCCAATATTTATCCCTCAAACAACATCACTAAAACAGGATTGTACTGTCATTATCTCATTGCTGTATCTGGGATCTTGCTGTGCACAAATTGGCTGCCACATTTCCTACATGACAACGGTGACTATACTATTTCAACTATTTCAAGCGTTTTGGGACATTCCAAGGTTGGGAAAGGAGCTATTGAAAATTCATTCTTTTTTCTTTTCTGGGTGACTTTTATTAAGGGGATGGATACTCCCTTCCTGTAGGCTAGACCCTACCTATCGAAACGCAAACAAATGAAGCATTGACTGGCATGAGTCATAGTTTAGGGACCCCTCTCCCACTGTAAAATTGCACCGGTGTCCTACTGGAATTGAACTGGAACCTTGTTACCTCCTTCCCCCTAAACCCTATGGGATCTCGAACACCCAGTGACCATTCAAGAGCTCCTGCTAGACCTCACTCCTTCCAGCTTCGGTGTAAAGAATCTGGGATTCGGGGGAATGTGGCTATTTGGCTGCTTCACCCTCTCACCCCACCCCTGCTACCCCTGCTGCTGAGCTGCTGAGAATTACTGCAGCCCTTTAAAGGCTGCAGCACAGGTAGTTTCTCCCTCCCAGCCAGCGGTTAACCAACCGAAAAGGCGGGCTTTCTGTAATTCGAACCTGCCACTTGAGGCATTCTGGGAGATACTTTTGGTTTCACGGTGACAGTTGTTTGGAGAAACCTGTCCTCAAGTCACCAATGAGCGGAGAATCCAACCCAGACTCTCTATCAGGCACATCTCCCTCCCAATATAACAAAATTGTTTGCAATGCATTTTTATACGCGCCTGTGAGATCCTATATTTACACTGAGAATACAAGAGATAGGAGCAGGAGTAGACCTTTTGGCCCATCTAGCCTGCTCCACCATTCAATACAATCGTGGCTGATTATTAGTCTTAACTCCAATTTCCTGCCCAACTCCTCATACCCTCAATTCGCTGAGAAACCAAAAATCTCGGCCGTAAAAATATTCAACAATGAAGCATTCACAACCCTCTGGGTAGAAAATTCCAAAGATTCCCTTTGAGTGAAGAAATTTCTCCTCATCTCAGCCCTAAATGATTGGCCCCTTATCCTGAGACTGTGTCCCCGCGTTTTAGATTCCCCCGACCAGCAGAAACAATCTCTCAGCGTCCACCCAGTCAAACCCCCTCAGGACCTTGTAGGTTTTAGTGAGATCGCCTCTCATTCTTCCAAACTTCAGACGACAGCACAACGACTCGCTGCGTAGAATTTATTTTCTCCAGTATGGCCAACTCAACTTGACTCAATACCTTTCACCTCATCAGAATCTGCCAACCTGTGTCCAGAGGTGTGAGCATGTGGGGCATTTTCCCACCGGAAGGCTGATTTTTGGATACTAAAAAGACTGGATAATGTCAACTATAACCATAAGACCATAAGACATCAGAGCAGAAATTAGGCCATTCGGCCCATTGAATCTGCTCCGCCATTCAATCATGGCTGATAAGTTGCTCAACCCCATTCTCCCCGTAACCTTTGATCCCCTTACCAAGTCACCTTGCCGATCAGCCAATCATTTAGGACTGAGACAAAGAGAAATTTCTTCAATCAAAGGGTTATGAATCTTTGGAATTTTCTACCCAGAGGGTTGTGGATGTTTCGTATTATATTTACGGCTGAGATTTTCAGTCTCTCAGCGAATCGAGGGTATGGGGAGTGGGCAGGAAATTGGAGTTAAGACTAATGATCATCACAAGTCATCTCATCTTTTCCAGAACAATAAAACCAGAGGGTACGGCCTGTACTTGAAGGGGGGGAGTTCTGAACTAGTCAGGGGAAACAATATGTCAGTGAGAGTGTCGTCAATCAATAAAACAAGTTCCTTCTGTAAGAGGAAACACCTTCTCTGAATCTACTCTACCAAACTCTTTCACTGTCTTAACGATCCCTATTCAGTCTCCCTCAGCCTTGCCTTTTCTGGAGAAGCGAATCCAGCCTTTCCTGATAAATATAACCTCTCGGTCCCAGAGGGTGGATTCCGTTCACGTTTGACTTCCCTTTTTGTTTTCCCACAGGATTTTCAGCCCCCGGGTAGCCGAATCCTTTCTTCAACCAGAGCTCAGAAACCCGCTGGCAAACCCCTGGATTCAGCAGATCCTGGAGAGGATGGGAGGTGAGTGAAGGACGTTCCTCAGGGACTGTTTTTAAAGAAGTGCAGTCACAGGATGTGGGTGTCGCTGGTTGGGCCAGCATTTATTGCCCATCCCTAGTTGCCCTTGAGAAGGTGGTGGTGAGCTGCCTCCTTGAACCGTTGCAGTCCATGTGGTGTAGGTACACCCACAGTGCTGTTAGGGAGGTAGTTCCAGGATTTTGACTCAGCGACAGTGAACGGCCAATATATTTCCAAGTCAGGATGGTGAGTGACTTGGAGGGGAACTTCCGGGTGGTGGTGTTCCCATCTATCTGCTGCCCTTGTCCTTCTAGGTGAGTTTGGAAGGTGTTGTCTAAGGAGCCTTGGTGAATTCCTGCAGTGCATCTTGTAGATGGTACACACTGCTGCTACTGTGCATGGATTTGGAAGTTGCTGGGTAATAGCATCAGTCTCAGTACATTCCAGAGCCCTGTGACAGACACTCCGTTTATTATAGTTCACACCTTAATCGGTTATACAAATTGTAAAGATACAGATCGGAGAGCTTGGGATTTACTTTGAAATAGAGAATCACAACTGTCTTTACTGAAAAATATCTGACATACCATCCACCCCAACCCAGTTACTTTTGACACTATTTCTCTCTGGTTCATTTGCCCCAGCAGCTAAAGACAGGGACTGTCCAATCCTACACCATCCATGGAGAAACGTAGAGACAGTGAGGTGATAAAACACCAAATTCTATCCAGTCCACCTCCTACCATCCTTGTCCTGACATGTTAGAATGATTATTGAGAAGAGCTGGGGAGTTCTCTCCATGTCCTGGTTAGTATATATCCCTTTATCAACATCACTAAATATAGATTATTTTCTACACTACAACAGTGACTACACTTCAAAATTACTTCGTTGGCTGCAAGGCACTTTAGGGTTACCTAAGGTCGTGAAAATTGCCATAGAAACACAAATCCGCAGTTTTTTTGTTTTTATCTTTTTTCTGTTTGTTGACCAATCACAGTGATCAATCTCTATCAATGAGTCTACAACAGAACCAGACCTGAGGTGAGGAAATCCCCCAGTGGGGGAGAGATTTGGGAACCATAGGTCCAATCACCTGTTCCTCCATCGCACACTGCACTCAGCACCTCGTGTCCCAAATTACTCAGATACCGGATCCCAAAATGTTATTTTCTGATCGAGCCTCTAATTGACATTTGAATGAATCAATATTAACCTCTCCACTATAGACAACAGTCTCACTGACATATTGTTTCCCCAGATTAGTTTAGAGGCTCCCCCCCCACCACCACCCACTTCAAGTACAGGTACTGGATTTTACTGTTCTGGACAAGATGAGACGGCTTGTTACAGTCAACATTATCCAGTCCCTTTAGAATGCAAAAATCAACATTCCAGTGGGAAAATGCCCCACATGCTCACACCTCCGGACACAGGTGGGCAGATTGGGATGAGGTGAAAGGTATTGAGTCAAGTTGGGTTGGTCACATTGGAGAAAATAAATTTTTACGCAGCGAGTGGTTGTGATCTGGAACGCGCTGCCTGAAAGAGGGGGGGTGGAAGCAGATTCAAGAGGACCTTGTTAAAGGGAATTAGATCGAGAAATGAAAAAGCAAATTACAAGGCTCTAGGGGAAAGAGCAGGGGGAGTGGGATTGATTGGATAGCGCTTTCAAAGAGACAGCATTGGCACAATGGGCTGAATGGTCTCCTCCTGTGCTGTAAGATTTTCTTTTTATTTGGGGCCTGGATTTTACAGTCCCTCCCGCCCGGTGGGACATTATGGTCCTGCCGG
This sequence comes from Carcharodon carcharias, assembly GCF_017639515.1. Taxonomy (NCBI): domain Eukaryota; kingdom Metazoa; phylum Chordata; class Chondrichthyes; order Lamniformes; family Lamnidae; genus Carcharodon; species Carcharodon carcharias. Next base: position 7,298,098 of record NC_054473.1, read on the forward strand.
ACGAAATGGAGATTTAAGTAGCTCACCACACCCACCCCCCCTGCCCGGGGAGGGGTGGGGGGAGACACACCGATGTGGGGGCCATAAAACCCTGGCCATGGGGTCACCCAAGCTGAGATCAGCTAAATTGGTTCTAAGAAAAAGGATTGTGTTTACATATTGAGCTATTTCTGTTGGAGGTGTGAATGGCATACGGAACAGGGAATTTATTTTTAGGCATGGATTGACATAAGCCGATTGGTCCTCCATCTTGTGAGGTGTAGTTTGCTCCAAGCTGCTCAATGCTCAATTCTCTTGAGACAGCCTCACCTCTTGTCTCATTCGTTTTGCTCCCTCAGGGCAGGTGACTGCTGAAGATCTATGGCAAACCATCAGAGAAGATTCCAGAAGCCACTGGTCTCTGGCCTGTTCACAACAATTGCAGGTAAAAGAACGATACAGGGTACGAGAAAAAAGCTGCTCAGTCCATCAACCAGCTCCTTCTCCAAACCAATCAGAATCAACCTCATCTCCCGGGAATCTCCCCGACTACACCCACTGTATGAGAAACAAGACAATATCAGGAAGGTATTGAATGATGTGGGCACCATAACCATGCCTGATCCTGCCTCACCCCTCACAAACTTGTAAACAGGTCCCTGGGCAGTGACCAGAAACAAAGGCTGGACTTTAATGCCCTCCCCCTTGGTGAGTTTGGTCATGACGGGGCATTTAGTTAGGTGGGAGGGTGATGGGTGAGGACCCTGGTACCTTCCCACCTCCACCCCGATTAAATCAGTGGTGGGAAAGTTCCATCACCAATTGGACCCTCAGTGGGCAATTAATGCCCAATTTGGGGCTTCATCCCAACGCTGCTGCTATTAACCCAGCAGCAGGCAGGGGGGGCTCTCGCAGCGAGTACGAGACATAAACCTGTATGGAGTTGCCTCCGGGCTCCCAACGGGGGGTCCCTTGTTCAAAGGCAATGCCTGATTGAGGGTCCTGAGGTCAGGAAGATGGGGGATGGGGGGGGTGTTGCTGCTGGGAGCTACCCATTGCCCTTCCTGCTGAACCCCTTCCCCCCAAACCTTACACCGGGGACGCCCCTCCCCCCATCACACACCTGTGGGTGGGATCCAGCGATGATCCTAGGCCTTGGGTGGGTGCTCCCTTGCGGCACTGCCGTTCAGTAGAGCTGCTGGCTGCTGATTGGCCGACAGCTCTTGGAGGGCAGGATCTCAGCCCCTGGGCTCCTTGATTCCAGGCAAGGCCGGTCACTGGCCTGTCAAGTGCCTGGTTGGCACTTAATTCAGTGGAGGCCTTCCCCAAAGGGAAGCGACATGGGGATCTCGCTGGCTCTTCAACCGGCGGGCAAGACCCTCCTTGCCCCCCATCTAATACTGCCCAGAAACTCAGGGTAATTATCACAAAGCTACAGGTGCCAGCTGTGGCTCAGTGAGTACCACACTCTCTCTCTATCACCTTGGAGTCAGAAGGTTGCAGATTCGAGCCTTGGTCACTCCAGAGACTTGAGCCCATAATCCAAGCTGACATGCACAGTGCAGCACTAGGGGGAGTGCCACACTGTCGGAGGTGCTGTCTCTCAGGCGAGATGTTAAACTGAGGCCTTGTCTGCCTCAGGGGGAGGTAGAAGGTCCCCGGTCACTATTTGAAGAGCAGGGAAGTGTATATCCTTCAACCAACATCACTAAAGCAGATGATGTGGTCATTATCACATTACTGGAGTTCTATGATCGATTATGAATCCCTGGTATGAGCTTAGGTTCTCTCAGTAACACTTGCGCATTCAGCTGGCTTGAGTTCTGCTGAAGCCTAGAGAGGGCCTGAAAGGTGGAATTCATGGGGTAAAGCCACAGACTCTTTCAGACACTCCACCATAGGCTGGATGATTTGGCCATCGCTCTTCCACACAGGAGTGTATAGGCTCAAAGCAAGGGGAGTGCTGGGGATAGGTTAGGAAATTAATAACCCACAGAAGCTCAAATCCTATTGGTGCAAATTGAAACTTGGTTCAAAAAGGTCTGGGAATGAAAAGATGTTTCAATTGAAAATGACCATGAATCTGTTGGATTAACGTAAAAACACATCTGGTTCACAAATGTCCCTCTTCAGGAGAAATCTACCGTCATTACCCGGTCTGGCCTACATATTACTTCAGATTCACAGCCGTGTGGTTAACTCTTAACTGCCCCTCTGAAATTGAATCAAAAGCCCCTACCAGGGGGTCCAGAAGGCAGCTCACCACCAGCTACCGCTGGGGGCAACTAGTGATTGGCAGCAAATGCTGCCCTTTTGGGGGTGGAAAGGTACTTCCTGACATTCCAGGTGGGAATCGGCCGTTCTGTCCCTGCTGGGAGCCTGGGATGTTGGAGGATATTTTACTCGCTCCGGGCTGACTTGAATAAAAGTCTTTAGGCTGCTTTGACTAACGCCCCTGTTGCATTGCTCCCCATGTCAGGGTGAAGGCTGGGACAAGTGGGATGGAACAAGGGCCCTTAAACACTCGTGGCACGGGGTTGGCAGAATGCACAGAGCTGCACAGATACAGCAAGGACACGCCGCTGCAATGCTCAGCGCAAATCCGTTGCACGACTTGAACGACAGCGTGGGGCAGGAGGGGCCAAGGAGGTTCCTGGTACCAGGACTCATGACCATTCTGACCGGCTCCTGTGACAGGAACGACGAGGTACAGGTTGGGGCTTCCCAAAAGGATGGGGGTGGGGTAGGGAATTAACAATGTGGGGGAGGGGTGGGGGCTCAAATGAAATCAACTTCTTTGATGAAGCTAAAATAGATTGCATTACGGTGTCCGCTATGACTCGGGGTGAAGCACATTCTCCCTCGCTCAGGCCTGAGTCATATGATCGTAAGTGCAGTCACACTCCAGAGATTTGAACACAAAGTGTTTGAACGCTCCAGTGCAGTACTGAGGGAGTGCTGCATTGTCAGAGGGTCAGTACTGAGGGAGTGCTGCACTGTCAGAGGGTCAGTACTGAGGGAGTGCCACACTGTCAGAGGGTCAGTACTGAGGGAGTGCTGCACTGTCAGAGGGTCAGTACTGAGGGAGTGCCACACTGTCAGAGGGTCAGTATTGAGGGAATGCTGCACTGTCAGAGGGTCAGTACTGAGTGAGTGCTGCACTGTCAGAAGGTCAGTCCTGTGGGATTGCCACACTGTCGGAGGATCAGTACTGAGGGAGTGTTGCACTGTCAGAGGGTCAGTACTGAGGGAGTGCCGAACTGTCAGAGGGTCAGTACTGAGGGAGTGCCACATTGTTGGAGGGTCAGTACTGAGGGAGCGCTGCACTGTCAGAGGATCAGTACTGAGGGAGTGCTGCACTGTCAGAGGGTCAGTACTGAGGGAGTGCTGCACTGTCAGAGGGTCAGTATTGAAGGAGTGCCGCACTGTCAGAGGGTCAGTACTGAGGGAGTGCTGCACTGTCACAGGTCAGTACTGAGGGAGCGCTGCACTGTCAGAGGGTCAGTACTGAGGGAATGCTGCACTGTCAGATGTTCAGTACTGAGGGAGTGCTGCACTGTTAAGGGTCAGTACTGAGGGAGTGCCGCACTGTCAGAGGGTCAGTACTGAGGGAGTGCCGCACTGTCGGAGGGTCAGTACTGAGGGAATGCCGCACTGTCGGAGGGTCAGTACTGAAGGAATACCAATGAAACAGGGTCAGTGATGTGGGAGTGCCGCATTGTCGGAGGTTCAGTATTGAAGGAGTGCCGCACTGTCGGAGGTTCAGTACTGAGGGACTGCTGCACTGTCAGAGGGTCAGTATTGAAGGAGTGCTGCACTGTCGGAGGGTCAGTACTGACGGAGCGCTGCACTGTCGGAGGGTCAGTACTGAGGGAGTGCCACACTGTCGGAGGGTCAGTACTGAGGGAGCGCTGCACTGTCAGAGGGTCAGTACTGAGGGAGTGCCGCACTGTCGCAAGGTCAGTACTGAGGGAGTGCTGCACTGTCAGAGGGTCAGTATTGAAGGAGTGCCACATTGTCGGAGGGTCAGTACTGAGGGAGTGCTGCACTGTCAGAGGGTCAGTACTGAGGGAGTGCTGCACTTTCACAGGTCAGTACTGAGGGAGGGCTGCATTGTCAGAGGGTCAGTACTGAGGGAGTGCCACACTGTCAGAGATTCAGTACTGAGGGAGTGCTGCTTTGTCAGAGGGTCAGTACTGCCATGCTCCCTCAGTACAGCACTGGGCTGTCAGCCTGGATTATCCAGCCTGGAGTGGGAGTTGAGCCTATGACCTTCTGACTCTAAGGCGACAGTGTTCATCTGTGTGATAGAGAATGGAAAAACTGAAAATAAAACAGTCGGACTGCTGTACAATACCAATTGTTCACCGGCTTCCCTCTTGAGAGGGATCCTGCCTCCTTAATCATGCTGCACACGGACATGACTGTCGTCCATATTCATGCCTGGCTGAGTACAGCCTCATATTAATACAGTGACCGTCAGCCTGGCTCCTACCCTGTAACATAACAATGTCTGTGATTAAATTAACAACAACCTCATAGAATGAAGCAACTCTGCTGGACACCATTCAGCCCATCATGCCTCTGCTGGAAGTTTGGTAGAGGGTACGGTTCCAGGGTCAAGGGTCTTCAGCTATGTGGATAGATTGGAGAAGCTGGGACTGTTTTCCTTGGAGAAAAGAAGGTTGAGAGGAGATTTGATAGAGATATTCAGAATCATGAGGGGTCTGGACAGAGTAGATAAGGAGAAACTGTTCCCACTGGCGGAAGGATCGAGAGCGAGACAGCACAGATTTAAAGTGATTGGCAAAAGAAGCAATGGAGACATGAGGAGCGACACAGCGAGTGGTTAGGATCTGGAATGCGCTGCCTGAGAGTGTGGCAGAGGTAGGGTCACCCAAGGCTTTCAACAGTGAATTGGATAATTATCTGGAAAGAAAAGATTTGCAGGGCTGCAGGAAAGGGGTGGGGTTGTGAGACGAGGTGAGCCAGCAGGGAGACAATGGGCTGAATGGCCTCCTTCAATGCTGTAACCACTCTCATTCCATTCTATGAATTTCCTTTTGAAAGTTACTGTTGAATCTGAGATCTGACAGCACATTCCAGATCACAACAAATCGCTGTTTAAAATCGCCCCCCCCCCCCCCCGACCCTTTAGCAATTATCTTGAATCTGTGTCCTCTAGTTACAGACCCTCCTTCCACTGGAAACATCTTCTCTTCATTTAGTTCATCAAAACTAAAGGAATGTATAAAAGTCCAATAACATTACATGGCGGTTGAGTGAATACTACTTTTGCTTAAAGCAGCAATTTTTGAGATTGCTTGGAAATATTTAAGTCCCAGCAAGCGGCACACTTGGCTGGAAGGAAAGGCGTTGGTATCTTCTTTACACTGAGAGATGTTGAGTGACAGGAGATCTTTGCACCCAGCACCTGTGTGAAATGGTGTACACTTTGGATTGGCGGATTATCTTTCGGGACAATCCCTTAGCTCACTGACATTTCCTCCTTCAGCTCCAGGAATTCAATACGGAACCGAAATATGAGAAAATGACTCGACAATCATTGACACCGACTCCAGCTGGAATCAATTGGGATGGAAAAAACTATCGGTATGGAAGGGGAAAAGGGAAAGATTCCCATGATACAGATTGTGAAATGTTGTCAACCTTTAGGATGCATCCTGACTGCAGATAGGCTCCCAACCTCAAGGGCGACGGAATAATTTTCAACAGGCTTCCCAGTTGGTGCTGTGTTTGTCCTGGGAGTGTTTGATGTGGACAGTGTAGAGGGAGCTTTACTCTGTATCTAACCCCGTGCTGTACCTGTCCTGGGAGTGTTTGATAGGGACAGTGTAGAGGGAGCTTTACTCTGTGCCTAAACCTGTGCTGTACCTGTCCTGGGAGTGTTTGATGGGGACAGTGTAGAGGGAGCTTTACTCTGTATCTAACCCCGTGCTGTACCTGTCCTGGGAGTGTTTGATGGGGACAGTGTAGAGGGAGCTTTACTCTGTATCTAACCCCGTGCTGTACCTGTCCTGGGAGTGTTTGATGGAGGCAGTGTAGAGGGAGCTTTACTCTGTATCTAACCCCGTGCTGTACCTGTCCTGGGAGTGTTTGATGGGGACAGTGTAGAGGGAGCTTTACTCTGTATCTAACCCCATGCTGTACCTGTCCTGGGAGTGTTTGATGGGGACAGTGTAGGAGGAGCTTTACTCTGTATCTAACCCCGTGCTGTACCTGTCCTGGGAGTGTTTGATGGGGACGGTGTAGAGGGAGCTTTACTCTGTATCTAACCCCGTGCTTTACCTGCCCTGGGAGTGTTTGATGGGGACGGTGTAGAGGGAGCTTTACTCTGTATCTAACCCCGTGCTTTACCTGCCCTGGGAGTGTTTGATGTAACAGTTTAGAGAGAATTTTATCCTGTATCTAACCCTGTGCAGTACCTGTCCTGGGAGTGTTTGATGGGGACAGTGTAGAGGGGTCTTTACTCTGTATCTAACCCCGTGCTGTACCTGTCCTGGGAGTGTATGATGGGGACAGTGTAGAGGGAGCTTTACTTTGTATCTAACCCCGTGCTGTACCTGTCCTGGGAGTGTTTGATGGGGACAGTGTAGAGGGAGCTTTACTCTGTATCTAACCCCGTGCTGTACCTGTCCTGGGAGTGTTTGATGGGGACAGTGTAGAGGGGGCTTTACTCTGTATCTAACCCCGTGCTGTACCTGCCCTGGGAGTGTTTGATGGGGACAGTGTAGAGGGAGCTTTATTCTGTATCTAACCCCGTGCTGTACCTGTCCTGGGAGTGTTTGATGTGGACAGTGTAGAGGGAGCTTTATTCTGTATCTAACCCCGTGCTGTACCTGTCCTGGGAGTGTTTGATGGGGACGGTGTAGAGAGAGCTTTACTCTGTATCTAACCCCGTGCTGTACCTGTCCTGGGAGTGTTTGATGTGGACAGTGTAGAGGGAGCTTTACTCTGTATCTAACCCCGTGCTGTACCTGTCCTGGGAGTGTTTGATGGGGACGGTGTAGAGAGAGCTTTACTCTGTATCTAACCCCGTGCTGTACCTGTCCTGGGAGTGTTTGATGTGGACAGTGTAGAGGGAGCTTTACTCTGTATCTAACCCCGTGCTGTACCTGTCCTGGGAGTGTTTGATGTGGACAGTGTAGAGGTAGCTTTACTCTGTATCTAACCCCATGCTGTACCTGTCCTGGGAGTGTTTGATGTGGACAGTGTAGAGGGAGATTTACTCTGTATCCAACCCCGTGCTGTACCTGTCCTGGGAGTGTTTGATGGGGACGGTGTAGAGGGAGATTTACTCTGTAACTAACCCCGTGCTGTACCTGTCCTGGGAGTGTTTGATGGGGACAGTGTAGAGGGAGCTTTACTCTGTATCTAACCCCGTGCTGTACCTGTCCTGGGAGTGTTTGATGGGGACAGTGTAGAGGGAGATTTACTCTGTATCTAACCCCGTGCTGTACCTGTCCTGGGAGTGTTTGATGGGGACAGTGTAGAGGGAGCTTTACTCTGTATCTAACCCCGTGCTGTACCTGTCCTGGGAGTGTTTGATGGGAAGGTGTTTCCAGATTGTTTCCTATTTTTCTCACAATATTCTCTTCTCTAGTTTTCTAACGGACGGTGAGATTTCTACTATTCAACCTTCAGCTTGGTGGAGACACATAAAAGGGGAGAAACATTCGGAGCTCAAACCAGTCAAAAGGGCTCAATTGCCCTCACACTGCACCCACACTAGAAGCTCTGAGACACACAGGGTCTCGCTTCAACCCATCCAGTTAAAAACAATTGGCATCAGTTGCTTTGGTAGCCATTAGCACTGACTGCCTCTGCATTCCTGGAGAAGTAGCCTAGGTACAGCTTTAACAGTGACTGGCCCTTAACACAATGAATCTCAGAAGGATTGTGACTATCATCGCTGATACTGATGAGATTCCACTTTAGCAACAATCCGATTTTTCAGTTGCCTTATTTAGTTTAGGCTTCACAATTGTGCTAAAGTTTATTTGCATAATCACAATGTAACACCCACCCAAATCAGAATGGACACGAATCACTTCTGTATTATCATCATTCCATTATAAAGTGTTCCTGGATGTATTTGAGAACAGGAACCTGGTTCAGTTTTGTGAATTCAGTTGAAAATTAGTTTGTCAGCCAGAGTAGGCGTTTTGCATCATGCTGTTTAGCCCTCAGCCAGTGAGTAACCTGATTTAACATCACGGGAATAACTTTAGAAGACCATACTGAACCGTTCAACAGTTTCATTGGTAGACACCCAACGGTTTCTTCTTGAATTAAAGGTCTGCCTGACAGGATAAATCTTTTAACCCGTGTGGACTCATATGTGTGTCTCAGAAAGTGAGCAGAGTTTGAACAGTGTTCCCAAACCAGCATAATCTGCGGAACCTCACCTGAGGGAGCACAGCTGTCTCTTGTCCCAGCCTAAAACACACACCACCGTGGGCCTTTTTGAGAACTCACTTGTCTTCACCTTTTGGTGCCTGTCCATGCTGATTGCACACTCCCTGCTCTGATTTGATTCATCCACAATGTGAGTACTGCATTTCAGAGTGCTCACTGCAACCCCTGAATCAAGCTGCTTTCTCCAATATGAAGCACAGTTTGCAATGATAGTCGCTCCAGTTTTATACTCTGCTCAGTTAGCTACTGGACAGCGGCGAAAATAGGACAAAGATAACTTGTATTTCTATAGCGCCTTCTATAGCTTCAGGGTGTTCCAAAATGCTTTGCAGCCAATGAAGAGCTTTTGAAGTGTAGTCACTATTGCAATGTAGGAAATGCAGCAGCCAATTCGCACACAGCAAGATCCCACAGAAAACAATGAGATAAATGAAAGATCACCTGTTTTTGGTTGGTTGGGGATTAAATATTGGCCAAGGACAGTGGGGAGAACTCGTCAGCTCTTCTTCAAAATAATGGCCAGGTTTTCTTTTATCTCTATTCCCTATCTCGCAAAAAATTGGTCATCTGACCTAATATCTCCCAATGTGACTCGGTGTCATGCTTTGTTTTATAATGCTCCTGTGAAATGCTTTGGAAACATTTTATTATATTAAAGTCACTATATAAATATAATTTGTTGCTGTTCTCCAGCTGATATAACAGGTGTGGCCTCAGTTCAACACCTCACCAACAGTGCAGCACTCCCTCAGTACTGACCCTCCAATGCAGCTGCACTCCCTCAGTACTGACACTTCAACACTACAACATTCACTCTGTACTGACCCTCCGACAGTGCAGCACTCCCTCAGTACTGACAGTTCAGCACTATAGCACTCACTCACTACTGACCCTCCGACAGTGCAGTGCTCCCTCAGTAATGACCCTCTGACAGTGCAGCACTCCTTTAGGTGACCCTCCGACAGTGCAGCACTTCCTTAGTATTGACCCTCTGACAGTCAATTGCTGCCTCAGTATTGACTCTCCGACAGTGCAGCACTTCCTCAGTACTGACGCTCTGACGGTGAAACATTCCCTCAGTACTGACCCTCTGACAGTGCAGCACTCCCTCAATACTGACCCTCCAACAGTGCAGCACTCCCTCAGTACTGGCCCTCTGACAGTGTGGCACTCTCTCTGTACTGAACCTTCGACAGTGCAGCACTGCCTCAGTACTGACCCTCCGACAGTGCAGCATTCCCTCAGTACTGACCCTCCAACAGTGCAGCACTCCCTCAGTAGTGACCCTCCAACAGTGCAGCACTCCCTCAGTACCAACCCTCCGACAGTGCAGCACTACCTCAGTACTGACCCTCCGACAGTGCAGCACTCCCTCAGTACTGACCCTCCGACAGTGCAGCACTCCCTCAGTACTGACCCTCTGACAGTGCAGCACTCCCTCAGTACTGACCCTCTGACATGCAGAACTCCCTCAGTACTGACCCTCCAATGCAGCTGCACTCCTTCAGTACTGACACTTCAACACTACAGCCTTCACTCTGTACTGACCCTCCGACAGTGCAGCACTCCCTCAGTACTGACAGTTCAGCACTATAGCACTCACTCACTACTGACCCTCCGACAGTGCAGTGCTCCCTCAGTAATGACCCTCTGACAGTGCAGCCCTCCTTTAGGTGACCCTCTGACAGTGCAGCACTTTCTTAGTACTGACCCTCTGACAGTCAATTGCTGCCTCAGTATTGACTCTCCGACAGTGCAGCACTCCCTCAGTACTGACGCTCTGACGGTGAAACATTCCCTCAGTACTGACCCTCTGACAGTGCAGCACTCCCTCAGTACTGACCCTCTGACAGTGCAGCATTCCCTCAGTACTGACCCTCTGACAGTGCAGCTCTACCTCAGTACTGACCCTCTGACAGTGCAGCGCTGCCTCAGTACTGACCCTCCGACAGTGCAGCACTCCCTCAGTACTGACCCTCTGACAGTGCAGCACTCCCTCAGTACTGACCCTCTGACAGTGCAGCACTCCCTCAGTACTGACCCTCTGACAGTGCAGCACTCCCTCAGTACTGACCCTCTGACAGTGCAGCACTCCCTCAGTACTGACCCTCTGACAGTGCAGCGCTGCCTCAGTACTGACCCCCTGACAATGCAGCGCTGCCTCAGTACTGACCCTCTGTCAGTGCAGCACACCCTCAGTACTGACCCTCTGACAGTGCAGCACTCCCTCAGTACTGACCCTCTGACAGTGCAGCACTCCCTCAGTACTGACCCTCCAACAGTTTGCCCATAGGAATACAGTCCGTAACCTGCCTATGACAAGCCTGCCAATTCTCAGCCTGTGCAGCCTGTACCCCTGATGCCTGTCAGCACCTTGAGGAGCGAGCGAGAGAGAGAGAGAGCGGGGAAAACTTGGCTTGAGGTTTCTCTGGGAGGAACGGTCTGCCCCTTTAAAAACCACATTGACTACTGCTGTCTGTAATCTTAAATGTCCTCAGGGCTTAAAGGAAGCTCACTTTTTGGGAACATGCAAACTGACTGTAACCTGAAGCTGCAAACTCAGTAACTGGAATAAAAATAACCGGTGTCCTATCACACTGGGACTGAACTGTGTGGGTGTCTGACACACCAGCTCGTGAACAGCCTGGTAGAAATCCCAAACTTCACCAAAAGGTATTCAAACTTTTCTTTATTTTTAAGAAAAATATATTAGTTTGGACTCCTTGTTAAATCTTCCTAATTAGCTTGGATTATGTTTCAAACCAAACTATGCATCAGAGGGCTGAGCAAAGATTCAAGTTGAACCACTTAAACTGTTTATTTAACTGAAGGAAGAACAAACTTGCATTCATATAGCACCTTACACCACCTCAGAACATTCCAATGCGTTTCCCGTGAACTCACGTCTCTCGATCAGTCGTGCAGGCCTCCATAGGATCTATTAGGTCCACCTGAGGTGGGTGGGGAGGGGTGGTGGGTGGGGGTGCGGTGCAGACAGACCTTGGCTTTAATGTCTCACCCCAATTTGTGCTCAGGTCTCTGGAGTGGGACTTGAACCCATGACCCTCTGACTCAGAGGCAACAGTGTTCCCCACTCAGGGACACAGGTCAATGACCAAGCCAGAGCCACAGTGCAGGGCTGAGGCTGTGGGAGGGAAGAGGAGGTCATTGAGCAACGGTGATAGTGAGTTTGGGTTGAGAGAGAGGCTGGGGGGGCAAAAGTGAAGTCTGGGGGGCAGGAGGAGTTCCTGGCTGTGAAATCCTGGGAAAGAGTGAGATAGAGGACATTCCTCAGTTTCAACATGGGGAGGATGAGGACATATTTGGAGTTCACAAGGGTCAAGAGGGGAGACTTCAAAGGAGCACTGACCAGACTAGCCTCAAGGAAGTGAAAAGAAGCTAGACACTGACAATTGTCAGGGGCAAATTAATTAAAGCTGCAAGATTTGAGGGAACCAGAGGGGGAGATGAGGAGTGTTTTTTTTTACAGTGTGAGTTGTTGTGATCTGGGAGATGCTGCCTCTAAGGGCGGTGGATGCAGATTCAATCGGAACTTTCAAAAGAGAATGGAAGAAACACTCGAAAAGGAAACAGGTTCACAAGACCCAAAGGGAAAGAGCAGCTGAACGCAGCGAATCAGATAACGCTTTCAAAGAGCCAGCATTACACACGATGGGCCGAGTGGCTTCCTGGTGGTGCCGTTTCGTTCTGCGTTTCGGTAAACCCTTCTCATCGGAGATGATTTGTGGCGGAAAGGAGACAGGACAATGAAGTGGATTTCGTAAGGAAACAGACACTGGGATCGAGCTCTGTAAAAACATGTTAGCAGCTTTGGGGCTGGAACGGTCACTGCCGAGGGTCTGTAGCCCTGCATTCGGCTGGTTGGCTGGGAGTTTGCTGAATTCAGCAGGTGCTTTGCTGAGAGTTTGCTGCAGGGTTTACTGATGTGTAGCAGGCGGAAGGGGCGGGTGATGTCCCGGAACCCGAAGCCGGAGGAAGTTTCCCCGAAGTTTAGAAACTTTTCTGGAAGTCCGGAGTTGACGTTGCTCGTCCTGCCCTCACTCTCCGCCCCCCTCCCCTTTTTTGTTATTTTGACCCATTCCCCTCCGCTCCTTCCTGATTTCGAGCCCCCGGAGTAAGAGCTGGTTGACTGTGGAAGGCATCACAGAGACCGGCCGGCATCAGGACACCCAGACCTGGGGCAGGGGTCCCGAGAGATTCTCTCTCCCAGTCTCATTAACCCAGGGCACTGAGGCCAAAGGGTAGCCTCCCCACCCCCCATCCCCAGCTTCCTGAGTATAGGCTGGGGATTGAACCCTCCCTTCCCACACCAGGGGTTCCAGTGAATCACAGGTCTACACTAGAGTAAAACAAATTGGATTCAGAGCATCCAAATTATAGGAACGTTGAGACCATCCATTCTAGGGGTGAGTTAAACACCTTTAAAGAAAAAAAGATTTGCATTTCACATCCTCAGGAGATGCCAAACTCCTCGGCAGCCAATCAAGTACTTTTTGAAGTGTAGTCACTGTTGCAATTGAGGAAATGCAGCAGCCAATTTGTGCACAGCAAGCTCCCACAAACAGCAATGAGATTGTGACCAGATAATCTGAATTCAGGTGTTAGTTAAGGGTTTTATTGACCTCAGGACCCTGGAGTAGACTCCCCCTGCTCTTCTTTGAAACAGTGGTCGAGATTTTTTTCTCCCCAGTGTCCTGGGGCCAATATTTATCACTCAGCCAACATCACTAAAACAGATTATCTGGCCGTTAGCACATTGCATTTTATGGGATATTGCTGTGCACAGATTGACTCCTGAGTTTTTCTTTATTCATTCATGGGATGTGGGCTTTGCTGGCTGGGCCCAGCATTTATTGCCCATCCCTAATTGCCCTTGAGAAGGTGGGGGTGAGCTGCCTTCTTGAACCGCTGCAGTCCATGTGATGTAGGTACACCCCACAGTGCTGTTAGGGAGGGAGTTCCAGAATTCTGACCCAGCGACAGTGAAGGAACGGTGATATATTTCCAAGCCAGGATGGTGAGTGACTTGGCGGGGAACTTCCAGGTGGTGGTGTTCCCATCTATCTGCTGCCCTTGTCCTCGAAAATAGTGGTCATGGGTTTGGAAGGTGCTGACAAAGGAGCCTTAGTGAATTCCTGCAGCGCATCTTGTAGATGGTACACACTGCTGCTACTGTGCGTCGGTGGTGGAGGGAGTGAATGTTTGTGGATGAGGTGCCAATCAAGCGGGCTGCTTTGTCCTGGACGGTGTCGAGCTTCTTGAGTGTTGTTGGAGCTGCATTCATCCAGGCAAGTGGAGAGTATTCCATCACACTCCTGTCTTGTGCCTTGTAGGAAGTGGACAAGCCTTGGGGAGTCAGGAGGTGAGTTACTCATCACAGAATTCCCAGCCGCTGACCTGCTCTTGTAGTCACAGTATTTATATGGCAAGTCCAATTCAGTTTCTGGTCAATGGTAACCCCCAGGATGTTGATAGTAGGGGATTCAGTGATGGTAATGCCATTGAATGTCAAGGGGCGATGGTTGGATTCTCTCCTGTTGGAGATGGTCATTGCCTGACACTTGTGTGGAATGAATGTTACTTGCTAGTTGTCAGCCCAAACCTGGACATTATCCAGGTCTTGCTGCATTTGGACATGGACTGTTTCAGTATCTGAGGAGTTGCAAATGGTGCTAAACATTGTGCAATCATCAGCGAACATCCCCACTTCTGACTTTATGATGGAAGGAAGGTCACTGATGAAGCAGCTGAAGGTGTTTGGACCAAGGACATTACCCTGAGGAACTCCTGCAGTGATGTCCTGGAGCTGAGATGACTGACCTCCAACAACCACAACCATCTTCCTTTGTGCTGGGTATGACTCCAACCAGCGGAGAGTTTTCCCCCTGATTCTCATTGACTCCAGTTTTGCAAGGGCTCCTTGATGCCACACTCGGTCAAATGTTGTCCTGATGTTAAGGGCAGTCACTCTCCCCTCACCTCGGGTGTTCAGCTCTTCTGTCCATGTTTGAACCAAGGCTGTAGTGAGGTCAGAAGCTATGTGGCCCTGGCGGAACCCAAACTGGGCGTCAGTGAGCAGGTTTCGTAAATTACAGCAGTGGCTACGCTTCAAAAGCGCTTCATTGGCTGTAAAATGTGTGTTTTTTTAATTCATTCACATGATGTGGGAGTCCAGCATTTATTGCCCATCCCTAATTGCCCTTGAGAAGGTGTTGGTGAGCTGCCTTCTTGAACCGCTGCAGTCCGTGTGGTGTCGGTACACATTCCTTATTGACTCTCGAGCGGTTTGATACAGCTCATTAGCTGGCTGGGCTGTTTCACAGTCGACCACATCACCGTGGGTCTGCAGTCACATGTAGGCCAGACCGGGTAAGGTCGGCAGATTGTCCTGAAGAGTGCAAGGCAAAAAGCTTCAACAAAAATGTCTTTTTTTTCCAGCAATACTCAAGTTCTACCAAACGACTACATCTAATTAGTCCTCCTCCCCAGGGCTCAGCAAGGTTTTCTTTCTGATTATACACGGGAAAGCCTGGATAAGTGCGTGTGTCGCACAGTTTATGTGTATTGTACAGTTGGTGGTTTTCTATTTCATATTTTAACCGTCTGATGTTCTTTATTTTTAATTTGTTCCTTTTCCAAGAGTGAGATGGACGAAGGGAGGTTACAGAGAAGGAAAAGGGAACGGAGGTGGAGGGAAATGGAGCGGACGCAGCAGAACCTGCGAGTGAGAGGCGAGGGCAGGGAGATCGATGAGAAGGTCGCGAGGGGGCTGGAGCGAGGGAGGGAGAAAGTGGCTGTGGTGAAATGGAAGGAGGAATCGTCCCTGAAAGTCTGCACCCAGGTCCTCCTGCCCTATCTACTCGCTGGCTTAGGGATGGTACTGGCTGGACTGGTCCTCGGCATCGTTCAGGTTAGCGATTGGAGAACTGTTCAGGGTCTCTTTCTCTCTCTCTCTCTCTCTCTCTCGCTCCATCGGAACCTGCTTCTCGCCCTGTGCCCAGAGGGTCTCCAGGAAAAGGCTGCTGTAAATTGGCCTCGAACACCCAGAGAGGGGCAGAGGACGGTGTTAAGGACAAGCAGCAGGATTAGAGGACAGAGGATACTTGGAGCCAGGTGGGGCAAAGGGGGAATAGGTGGAAAGTAGGAGTGGGGAGGGGGGAATACATTGAGGGGGGAGGATTGCAGGGGAGGGGGTGGTGGAGAAGTTGGGAAGGTGGGGAAGAGAAACAAAAGAGAGAGAGAAGACCAGAGGAAATAAAGTTCCCAACACCTTGAGCTCAGTAAGAGAGGGTTTGTCCCATCCCTCCCTCGAGTGTCCCTCCCTCGAGTGTCCCAGTCCCAACCTCGAGAGTCCCAGTCCCTCCCTCGAGTGTCCCAGTCCCACCCTCGAGTGTCCCATCCCTCCCCCGAGTGTCCCAGTCCCTACCCCGAGTGAACCAGTCCCTCCCTCGAGTGTCCCATCCCTCCCCCGAGTGTCCCAGTCCCTACCCCGAGTGAACCAGTCCCTCCCTCGAGTGTCCCAGCCCCCCTCCCCTCCCTAACACACCCCTCTCCTCCCCCTCTCCTTTCCACTCCCCTCCTCCCCTACCACCTACACCACTCTACGCCCCTCTCCTACACCCCTCCCACCTCCTCCCCTAGCCCCCTCCCCTCCTTCCCTCCCCTCAACATCCCCTCCCCTCCCTTCGCCCCTCCCCTATCCCTCCTCCCCTCCCCTCGCACCCTCCCCTCTATCCCTCCTCCCCTCCCCTCGCATCCTCCCCTCCTCCCCTCTCCCCTCCCATCACTCCCAACTCCCCCTCCAGTACCCTCCCCTCCACTCCTCCCTCCGCTCCTCCTTCCCGGTCCCGCCTCCCTTCCCACTGTCCATCCCCTCGCCTCCCCCACACCCCTCCCACCTCCGCTCCACCCCTCCCACCTCCCCCACACCCCTCCCACCTCCCCCACACCCCTCCCACCTCCCCCACACCCCTCCCACCTCCCCCACACCCCTCCCACCTCCCCTCACCCCTCCCACCTCCGCTCCACCCCTCCCACCTCCCCCACACCCCTCCCACCTCCCCCACACCCCTCCCACCTCCGCTCCACCCCTCCCACCTCCCCCACACCCCTCCCACCTCCCCCACACCCCTCCCACCTCCCCCACACCCCTCCCACCTCCCCCACACCCCTCCCACCTCCGCTCCACCCCTCCCACCTCCCCCACACCCCTCCCACCTCCCCCACACCCCTCCCACCTCCCCCACACCCCTCCCACCTCCGCTCCACCCCTCCCACCTCCCCCACACCCCTCCCACCTCCCCCACACCCCTCCCACCTCCCCCACACCCCTCCCACCTCCCCCACACCCCTCCCACCTCCCCCACACCCCTCCCACCTCCCCCACACCCCTCCCACCTCCCCCACACCCCTCCCACCTCCCCCACACCCCTCCCACCTCCCCCACACCCCTCCCACCTCCGCTCCACCCCTCCCACCTCCCCCACACCCCTCCCACCTCCCCCACACCCCTCCCACCTCCGCTCCACCCCTCCCACCTCCCCCACACCCCTCCCACCTCCCCCACACCCCTCCCACCTCCGCTCCACCCCTCCCACCTCCCCCACACCCCTCCCACCTCCCCCACACCCCTCCCACCTCCCCCACACCCCTCCCACCTCCCCCACACCCCTCCCACCTCCGCTCCACCCCTCCCACCTCCCCCACACCCCTCCCACCTCCGCTCCACCCCTCCCACCTCCCCCACACCCCTCCCACCTCCCCCACACCCCTCCCACCTCCCCCACACCCCTCCCACCTCCGCTCCACCCCTCCCACCTCCGCTCCACCCCTCCCACCTCCCCCACACCCTCCCACCTCCCCCACACCCCTCCCACCTCCCCCACACCCCTCCCACCTCCGCTCCACCCCTCCCACCTCCCCCACACCCCTCCCACCTCCCCCACTCCCCTCCCACCTCCGCTCCACCCCTCCCACCTCCGCTCCACCCCTCCCACCTCCCCCACTCCCCTCCCACCTCCCCCACACCCCTCCCACCTCCCCCACACCCCTCCCACCTCCCCCACTCCCCTCCCACCTCCGCTCCACCCCTCCCACCTCCACTCCACCCCTCCCACCTCCCCCACTCCCCTCCCACCTCCGCTCCACCCCTCCCACCTCCCCCACACCCCTCCCACCTCCCCCACTCCCCTCCCACCTCCGCTCCACCCCTCCCACCTCCCCCACTCCCCTCCCACCTCCGCTCCACCCCTCCCACCTCCCCCACACCCCTCCCACCTCCCCCACACCCCTCCCACCTCCCCCACACCCCTCCCACCTCCCCCACACCCCTCCCACCTCCGCTCCACCCCTCCCACCTCCCCCACACCCCTCCCACCTCCCCCACACCCCTCCCACCTCCCCCACACCCCTCCCACCTCCGCTCCACCCCTCCCACCTCCCCCACACCCCTCCCACCTCCCCCACACCCCTCCCACCTCCCCCACACCCCTCCCACCTCCCCCACACCCCTCCCACCTCCGCTCCACCCCTCCCACCTCCCCCACACCCCTCCCACCTCCGCTCCACCCCTCCCACCTCCCCCACACCCCTCCCACCTCCCCCACACCCCTCCCACCTCCCCCACACCCCTCCCACCTCCCCCACACCCCTCCCACCTCCGCTCCACCCCTCCCACCTCCGCTCCACCCCTCCCACCTCCCCCACACCCCTCCCACCTCCCCCACACCCCTCCCACCTCCCCCACACCCCTCCCACCTCCGCTCCACCCCTCCCACCTCCGCTCCACCCCTCCCACCTCCGCTCCTCCCCTCCCACCTCCGCTCCTCCCCTCCCACCTCCGCTCCTCCCCTCCCACCTCCGCTCCACCCCTCCCACCTCCGCTCCTCCCCTCCCACCTCCGCTCCACCCCTCCCACCTCCGCTCCTCCCCTCCCACCTCCGCTCCTCCCCTCCCACCTCCGCTCCACCCCTCTCACCTCCCCCACACCCCTCCCACCTCCGCTCCTCCCCTCCCACCTCCGCTCCACCCCTCCCACCTCCGCTCCACCCCTCCCACCTCCGCTCCTCCCCTCCCACCTCCGCTCCACCCCTCTCACCTCCCCCACACCCCTCCCACCTCCGCTCCACCCCTCTCACCTCCGCTCCACCCCTCCCACCTCCGCTCCTCCCCTCCCCTCCCCCATCATCCTACCCACCCCTCCCCTCCTCCCATTCCCTCTCCCCTCCTCCTCCACTCCCCTCCTCCTCCACTCCCCTCCCACCTCCCCTCACCCTCCCCCTCCTCCCCTCCGCACCTCTCTCCTCCCCTCCCCATTCCCACCTCTCCCCCTCCCCGCCACTCCTCCCCACCCCTTCCCCTCAGCTCCTCCACATCCCCTCCCCTCCTCCACTACCCCCTCCCCTACCCTCGCCCCTCCCCTCTGCTACCCCTCCTCCCCCTCCCTCCCTCCCCTCGCACCCTCTCTCCTCCTCTTCCCTACTCTCCTTCCATTCCCTCCCCTCCCCTCTCCCCCTCCCCCCTCCACTCTCCCCTCCTCCCTCCGGTCCTCCTCCCCAGTTCCGCCTCCCCCTCCCACTGTCCATCCCCTCGCCTCCCCCTCCCCCACCAACTCCCCCTCCCTCCCTCCCCCATCCCCCCTCCACTCCACCTCCCCATCACCCTGCCCACCCCTCCTCCCACTCACCTCCCCCTCCACTCCCCTGCACTCCAGCTCTCCCCACCCCCCTCCTCCCCTCCCCCTTCATCCCCTGCCCGCCCTCCCCTTCCCTCCCCCCACCCGTCCCCTCCTCCACTCTCCCCTCCTCCACTCTCCCCTTCCTCCTTCCCCACATCCCCGCCCCCTCCCCACTTGACCGTCCCCTCCCCCTTCCATCTACCCCTCTCCCTCCCATCCCCTCCCCCTCCCCCTTCCATCTACCCCTTCGCCCTGCCCCCCTCATCCCCTTCCCACCCCACCCCTCCCGCCTCCCCATCCTCCCATCTCTCCTCCCGTCTCCTCCCTCCCCTCTCTTCTTCCCTTCCCTCACTTCCCCTCCCCTACCCTCCTCTCACTTCACCTCCCCTCCCCCCACCTCCCCTCCACTCCTCCATTCCCCTGCTCCCCTCTCCTCCCTCATCCCCTCCCCCCTCAACACGTCCCATCCCCTCCAGCCTCTTCCCCTCCCCCACTTCCCTCCTCCCCCTCCTCCCTCCTCCCCTCCCCCAACACTTCCCCTCCTCCCCTCCACTCCCCTCACTTCCCCTCCCCCTGTTCTCCACCCCTCACATCCCCACCTCCGCCTTCCCCTCTCCCCTCCTCTCTTCTGCTCCACTCCCCCTCCTCCACTCTCCCCTCCCCACCCCCTCACCCTACCCCGTCTCCCACTCCCCTCACTCTCCCTCCCCCTACACCCCTCCCCTTCCCACCCCTCCTGCCTCTGCCCACCCGCCTCTCCCCTCCCCCTCCCTCCTCCCATCACTTCCCCTCCCCATCTCTCCTCTTCCCCAACCCCGTCCTCCCTCCTCCACTCCCTCCTCCCCTCCCAATCCCTACCGTCCCCTCCTCCTCCCTGCGTCCCCCTCCCTATCCCCCTCCCCACTCCCCTCCCTCCTCCTCTCCCCCCTCGCCCTCCCCTCCGCCCCACTCCCTCTTCCCCCTCTCTTCTCCCCTCCTCCCATTCCCCTCTCTTCCCCTCTCCCTCTCTGCCCCTCTCTTCTCCCCTCCTCCCACCGCCCTTCCCCTCCCCACCCCTCCCTTCCCTTCCTTCCTACCCTCCTCCCCTCCTCCTTCCCGTGTCCCACCCCACCCCCTCCATCCACTAGGCCACCATTTCAACCCCAACCTGCAGTCCCCAACAATTTCTCTAGGGTCCCAGTCCCTCCCTCCCTCCTTCCAGTGTCCCCTTCCTCCCTCCCTCCCTCCAGTGTCTCAGACCCTCCCTCCTTTCCTCCAGTGTCCCAGTCCCTCATTCCCTCCCTTCAGTGTCCCAGTCCCTCTCTACCTCCAGTGTCCCAGTCCCTCCCTCCCTCCAGTGTCCCAGTCCCTCCCTCCCTCACTCGTGTCCCAGTCCCTCTCTACCTCCAGTGTCCCAGTCCCTCCCTCCCTCACTCGTGTCCCAGTCCCTCTCTACCTCCAGTGTCCCAGTCCTTCACTCCCTCCAGTGTCCCAGTCCCTCCCTCCCTCGCTCGTGTCCCAGTCCCTCTCTACCTCCAGTGTCCCAGTCCCTCTCCACCTCCAGTGTCCCAGTCCCTCCCTCCCTCCAGTGTCCCAGTCCCTCCCTCCCTCGCTCGTGTCCCTGTCCCTCCCTCCCTCGCTCGTGTCCCTGTCCCTCCCTCCCTCGCTCCAGTGTCCCAGTCCCTCCCTCCCTCGCTCCAGTGTCCCAGTCCCTCCCTCCCTCGCTCCAGTGTCCCAGTCCCTCCCTCCCTACCTCCAGTGTCCCAGTCCCCCTCTCCCTCCAGTGTCCCAGTCCCTCACTCCCTCCCTCCAGTGCCCCAGTCCCTCCCTCCATCCACTGTCCCAGTCCCTCCCTCCCTCCAATATCCTGTCCCAGTCCCTCCATCCAGTGTCCCAGTCCCTCCCTCCCTCCAGTGTCCCAGTCCCTCCTTCCCTCCCTCCAGTGTCCCAGTCCCTCGCTTCTTCCATCCAGTGTCCCAGTCCCTTTCCACCTCCAGTGTCCCAGTCCCTCTCCACCTCCAGTGTCCCAGTCCCTCCCTCCCTCGCTCCAGTGTCCCAGTCCCTTCCTCCCTCGTGTCCCAATCCCTCCCTCCATCGAGTGTCTCAGTCCCAGTCCCTCCCTCCAGTGTCCCAGTCCCTCCCTCCCTCCACTGTCCCAGTCCCTCCCTCCATCCATTGTCCCAGTCCGTCCCTCCCTCCAATGCCGAGTCCCAGTCCCTCCTTCCAGTATCCTGTCCCAGTCTCTCCATCCAGTGTTCCAGACCCTCCATCCAGTGTCCCAGTCCCTCCCTCCAGTGTCCCAGACCCTCCTTCCAGTGTCCCAGTCCCTCCCTCCCTCCCTCTAGTGTCCCAGTCCCTCCTTCTCTCCCTCGTGTCCCAGTCCCCCCTTCCCTCCCTCGTGTCCCAGTCCCTCACTCCCTCCCTCCAGTGTCCCAGTCCCTCACTCCCTCCATCCAGTGTCCCAGTCCCTCACTCCCTCCCTCCAGTGTCCCAGTCCCTCACTCCCTCCCTCCAGTACCCCAGTCCCTCCCTCCTTCCACTGTCCCAGCCCTTCCCTCCCTCCAATGTCCTGTCCCAGTCCCTCCCTCCATCATCCCAGTCCCTCCTTCCCTCCCTCCAGTGTCCCAGTCCCTCCTTCCCTCCCTCCAGTGTCCCAGTCCCTCCTTCCCTCCCTCCAGTGTCCCAGTCCTTCCTTCCCTCCCTCCAGTGTCCCAGTCCCTCCCCCCATCCACTGTCCCAGTCCTTCCCTCCCTCCAGTGTCCTGTCCCAGTCCCTCCCTCCATCATCCCAGTCCCTCCTTCCCTCCCTCCAGTGTCCCAGTCGCTCCCTCCCTCCAGTGTCCCAGTCGCTCCCTCCAGTGTCCCAGTCTCTCCCTCCCTCCAGTGTCCCAGTCCCTCCCTCCATCCACTGTCCCAGTCCCTCCCTCCCTCCAATGCCCAGTCCCTCCCTCCCTTCAATGTCCTGTCCCAGTCCCTCCATCCAGTATCCTGTCCCAGTCCCTCCATCCAGTGTTCCAGTCCCTCCATCCAGTGTTCCAGTCCCTCCCTCTCTCCGTGTCCCAGTCCCTCCTTCCCTCCCTCCAGTGTCCCAGTCCCTCCTTCCCTCCCTCCAGTGTCCCAGTCCCCCTTCCCTCCCTCCAGTGTCCCAGTCCCTTACTCCCTCCCTCCAGTGTCCCAGTCCCTCCCTCCCTCCAGTGTCTCAGTCCCTCCCTCCATCCACTGTCCCAGTCCCTCCCTCCCTTCAATGTCCTGTCCCAGTCCCTCCATCCAGTATCCTGTCCCAGTCCCTCCATCCAGTGTTCTAGTCCCTCCATCCAGTGTCCCAGTCCCCCTTCCCTCCCTCCAGTGTCCCAGTCCCTCACTCCCTCCCTCCAGTGTCCCAGTCCCTCACTCCCTCCCTCCAGTGTCCCAGTCCCTCATTCCCTCCCTCCAGTGTCCCAGTCCCTCACTCCCTCCCTCCAGTACCCCAGTCCCTCCCTCCCTCCAGTACGCCAGTCCCTCCCTCCATCCACTGTCCCAGTCCTTCCCTCCCTCCAATGTCCTGTCCCAGCCCCTCCTTCCCTCCCTCCAGTGTCCCAGTCCCTCCTTCCCTCCCTCCAGTGTCCCAGTCCCTCCTTCCCTCCCTCCAGTGTCCCAGTCCCTCGCTTCTTCCCTCCCGTGTCCCAGTCCTCGCTCCCTCCCTCCAGTGTCCCATTACCTCCCTCCACCCACTGTCTCAGTCCTTCCCTCCTTCCAATGTCCAGTCCCTCCCTCCCTCCAGTGTCCCAGTCCCTCCGTCCCTCCCTCCAGTGTCCCAGTCCCTCCCTCCCTCCAATGTCCTGTCCCAGTCCCTCCCTCCCTCCAGTGTCCCAGTCCCTCCGTCCCTCCCTCCAGTGCCCCAGTGCCTCCCTGCTTCCCTCCTGCGTCCCAGTCCCTCGCTCCCTCCCTCCTGCGTCCCAGTCCCTCGCTCCCTCCCTCCTGCGTCCCAGCCCCTCCCCCGGGTCCCAGCCCCTCCTCCCTCGTCCCAGCCCCTCCCTCACTCCCTCCCTCCCGTGTCCCGGCGCCTGCCTCCCTCCCTCCCTCTCTCCTGAGTCCTAGTGCCTCCCTCCCTCCTGCGTCCCAGCCCCTCCCCCCGGGTCCCAGCCCCTCCTCCCTCGTCCCAGCCCCTCCCTCACTCCCTCCCTCCCTCCCTCCCGTGTCCCAGCCCCTCCCCCCCACCCCACCTCCCTATCTCCCGTGTACTAATCTGCTTCCTCCTGCCCCAGTCCCTGTTGCTGACTCTGTGCCCAGTCGATGATGCTGCAGAACAGGCTGAGGTTCGAGAGCATTGGCCCTCAGCTCAGGGTGATGACAACTGATAAGCTAATCTGGTTCATAGCCCTGCAGCGTTGAGCGTAATGGAATTCTGTGAGTCATGAGGTAGCAGCGTTGTAGAGAGTAAGCAAGAAAATAAATAAAATAAGTGCAGCTCGATTTCACAGAGCGAGGAGCCCGTTGGTGCCTGAGCAGCATCTGTGTTTCTGACAGGTTTAACTCTGGCCTTTTGGAGGAGAGGATTCATTCACTTCCCCCGTTCGGTGTGACTCATCACTCCCGAGGACAGCTTATCCGGCCAGGAAGGCTCAGGGATGATCCGGAATGAGGGATTTGTCGGAGACCGAGATCCCGGGCTCCCTCTGGGGATAAGCTCCTGGAGCAGTGAATGAGCTGCACCGTCGCCAGGGGACAAATCCAACCCGGCCCACCCCCAACCCCCAACCCCCAATCCCCCAATCCCCCAATCCCCACCCCCCTCCCCAAACAAACTGGACGTTACAGCCCGGACCGCGTTCTCTCTTACCTCCGGAGCGCCGCTGGATCCTCCGCGCTGGGACAGAGACTCGGAGGCGTCGGACCCCCTTCCGAAAACGCTCCCCCCCACCACCTCCCCCCACGCCCCACCCCCCCCTCCCCACCAACGCCCGCCCACCGGTTATGGGTTAGCGCGGTGCAGCGCGCCGTCACTGCCACGAGAGGGCCATGGTTGTCACCCAGGTCGAGCTGGAGTTCTGGATTTCCGGGGACAAGCTTCGCCGGTTCACCTGCAAGCTCACCAGGTTCCCGTACGGGTTCTGGCCGGAGACCGGCCTGTCCATCGTCTCCCAGGTGCTGCTCCCCTGCCTGATCGCCGGGCTCGGCATGGTGGCCGCCGGATTGGTCATGGACGTCGTTCAAGTGCGTACCCACTAACCGACAGGACGGGCTGTCCGAGGCCAGGCCTGTGTCGGCCAAGACCAGGGTGCGACCTGTTTAGAAGGGTTTAAAAGGGGGGCTGGTTGGGTCGAGGGGAACTGGGGCGGTGGGGGTGGGGGTGGGGGGGGCGTGTGGACCCTTCTTGAGGGGGTTTGGTGGGGGTGGGGGTGGGGGGGGGTGTGGACCCTTCTTGAGGGGGTTTGGTGGGGGGGGTGGGGGGGGGGTGGATTTGGTTGCGGGGGGGGGGGGTGGACCCTTCCTGAGGGGGTTTGGTGGGGGGGGTGGGGGGGGGGGTGGATTTGGTTGCGGGGGGGGGGGGTGGACCCTTCCTGAGGGGGTTTGGTGGGGGGGGGGGGGTGGGGGTGTTGACCCTTCCTGAGGGGGTTTGGTGGGGGGGGGGGTGTGGTGTGTGGACCCTTCCTGGGGGGATTTGGTTGGGGGGGGGGGGGGGTGGGGGGGGGTGTTGACCCTTCTTGAGGGGGTTTGGTGGGGGTGGGGGTGGGGGGGGGGGGGTGGACCCTTCTTGAGGGGGTTTGGTGGGGGTGGGGGGTGGGGGGGGGGTGTGGACCCTTCTTGAGGGGGGTTTGGTGGGGGGGGGGTGTGGGTGTGTGGACCCTTCCTGGGGGGATTTGGTTGGGGGGGGGGTGTGGACCCTTCTTGAGGGGTTTGGTGGGGTGGGGGTGGGGGGGGGGGGGGTGGACCCTTCTTGAAGGGGGTTTGGTGGGGGGGGGGGGGGGGTGGATTTGGTTGCGGGGGGGGGGTTGAACCTTCCTGAGGGGGTTTGGTGGGGGGGGTGGGGGGGGGGGGTGGATTTGGTTGGGGGGGGGGTGGGGGGTGGACCCTTCCTGGGGGGGGGGGGGGGGGGTTTAGTGGGGGTGGGGGAGGGGGCAGAACATTAAAATTGGAGCCAGGCCATTGAGGGGGTGATGTCAGGAACCCCTCCCTCACACAAAGTGGGGGGTGGGGGTGGGGAAGGGCGGATAAGTCTGGGACCCTCTTCTCCCCCCCCCCCCCCCACCAAAACAGCTGTTGGGATTGTGGGGGGGGGGGGAACAATGTCCAAACTGAGCTGGGTTGGGTTGGAGGTGGTGAGGGGGGGGGGGGGGAGATATAGACCGGCCGTGATCTGAGTGGACGGTACAACAGGCTGGATGGGCTGAATGGCCTCCTCCTGCTCCTGGGACCATTGCGGGATCGTTGTTTTTTTTTTCTTTTAAAATCAGCTCCCGGGGCACAGAACAAACCGGGGCCGGCGTTTCTATAGCGCCTCCCCCCTCCCCGCTCCCCGCTCCCCGCGTACTGTGGTAAAGCGGGAGGCGGCGGCAACTCCGTTTCCGCACAGCAAGATCCCGCCGACAGGCGCGCGCGCGCGGGAAAAATGAAAGGACGGAAAATTCTGGAAGCGGCCGGTAGGTCAGGCGGCCTCTAACTTGGGGGGGGGGGGGGGGGGGGGGGGGGCGGGGGGCGGGGCTGAGTGGATGGGGAGGGGCGGGGCTGAGTGGATGGGGAGGGGCGGGGCTGAGTGGATGGGGAGGGGCGGGGCTGAGTGGATGGGGAGGGGCGGGGCTGAGTGGATGGGGAGGGGCGGGGCTGAGTGGATGGGGAGGGGAGGGGCGGGGCTGAGTGGATGGGGAGGGGCGGGGCTGAGCGGATGGGGAGGGGAGGGGCGGGGCTGAGTGGATGGGGAGGGGGCGGGGCTGAGCGGATGGGGAGGGGCGGGGCTGAGCGGATGGGGAGGGGCGGGGCTGAGGGGCGGGCGGGAGATGTGTCGGGAGCGGGGCCGCTGCCGTCCGAGGGCCGGAGAATCAGAGAAACAAAACAACCAAATGGAGCGGGCGTTAGGGTCTGAAACTGGTCAATCAGGTGCTGACCCCCCCCCCCCCCCCCCGGGGACTGGGCCGTGCTGACCCCCCCCCCCGGGGACTGGGCCGTGCTGACCCCCCCCCCGGGGACTGGGCCGTGCTGACCCCCCCGGGGACTGGGCCGTGCTGACCCCCCCCCCGGGGACTGGGCCGTGCTGACCCCCCCCCCCCCGGGGACTGGGCCGTGCTGACCCCCCCCCCCCCCCGGGGACTGGGCCGTGCTGACCCCCCCCCCCCCCCGGGGACTGGGCCGTGCTGACCCCCCCCCCCCCCCGGGGACTGGGCCGTGCTGACCCCCCCCGGGGACTGGCCGTGCTGACCCCCCCCCCCGGGACTGGGCCGTGCTGACCCCCCCCCCCGGGGGACCTGGGCCGTGCTGACCCCCCCCCCCCCCGGGGACTGGGCCGTGCTGACCCCCCCCCCCCCCCGGGACTGGGCCGTGCTGACCCCCCCCCCCCCCCGGGGACTGGGCCGTGCTGACCCCCCCCCCCCCCCGGGGACTGGGGCCGTGCAGGAACCCCCCCCCGGGGACTGGGCGTGCTGACGCCCCCCCTACTCCCCCACCCCCAACCCACCCCCCCCCTGACCCCCCCCCCGGGGACTGGGCCGTGCTGACCCCCCCCCCCCCCCCCCCGGGGACTGGGCACGTGCTGACCCCCCCCCCCCCACCGGGGACTCGCCTGCTGACCCCCCCCCCCCCCCGGGGACTGGGCCGTGCTGACCCCCCCCCCCCCCCCGGGACTGGGCCGTGCTGACCTCCCCCCCCCACCCCCCCCCCCGGGGACTGGCCGTGCTGACCCCCCCCCCCCCCCCCCCCGGTGGTGTCGGACCCGCTGAGTTTCTGCAGCTTCCCAGCCTCAGCCTCCCGCATTATTTTGCTTTTCTCCTTTAAGGGGTTAATTGACGGCCGCCCCTCCCCAGGAATACCTCACCCCCCCTTAACCCCCTCCCCCCACCCCACCCTTACCCCCCTCACCCCCACCCTTACCCCCACACCCCCTCCCCCCACCCTTACCCCCCTCCCCCCACCCCACCCTTACCCCCCTCACCCCCACCCTTACCCCCCCACCCCCACCCTTATCCCCTCCCCCCACCCCCCCTTACCCCCTCCCCCCACCCCCCACTCCAGCCTCACCCCCCTCCCCCCACCCCGCACTCCAGCCTCACCCCCCCTTACCCCTCCCCCCACCCCACCCTTACCCCCCTCACCCCCACCCTTACCCCCCCACCCCCTCCCCCCACCCTTATCCCTCCCCCACCCCCCCTTACCCCCCTCACCCCCACCCTTACCCCCCCACCCCCTCCCCCCACCCTTATCCCCTCCCCCCACCCCCCCTTACCCCCTCCCCCCACCCCACTCTTACCCCCTCACCCCCACCCTTACCCCCCTCACCCCCACCCTTATCCCCTCCCCCCACCCCCCCTTACCCCCTCCCCCCCACCCCACCCTTACCCCCCTCACCCCCACCCTTACCCCCCCCACCCCCTCCCCCCACCCTTATCCCCTCCCCCCACCCCACCCTTACCCCCCTCACCCCCACCCTTATCCCCTCCCCCCACCCCACCCTTATCCCCTCCCCCCACCCCACCCTTACCCCCCTCACCCCCACCCTTATCCCCTCCCCCCACCCCACCCTTACCCCCCTCACCCCCACCCTTATCCCCTCCCCCCACCCCACCCTTATCCCCTCCCCCCACCCCACCCTTACCCCCCTCACCCCCACCCTTATCCCCTCCCCCCACCCCACCCTTACCCCCCTCACCCCCACCCTTACTCCCCCCACCCCCTCCCCCCACCCCACCCTTACCCCCCTCACCCCCACCCTTACCCCCCTCACCCCATCTCACCCTTACCTCCCCTCCCCCCCACCCCACCCCCAGGAATACCTCCCCCCACCCCACCTCACCCTTACCCCCTCACCCCCCTCCCCCCCACCCCCAGGAATACCTCACCCCCCCTCCCCTCACTAGCCCTCCCCCCCCCACCCTACCCCCGCCCCAGGAATACCTCACCCCCCCCCACCCTACCCCCTCCCGCTCCCCAGGAATACCTCACCCTCACCCTCATCCCCCTCTTACCCCCCCCACCTCATCCCCCCTACCCCCTCCCCCAGGAATGCCTCTCCCCCACCCTCACCCCCTCCCCACACCTCACCCTTACACACCCCACCCCCTCCCCCAGGAATACCTCACCCCCCTCACCTCACCTCCCACCCCCTCCCCCCCCCCCACTCCACTCACCCCCCCACCCCACCCCTTACCCACCCCCTCCCCCAGGAATGCCTCTCCCCCACCCTCAACCCCTCCCCCCAGCTCACCGCCCCCCCCCCCCCTTACCCACCTCACCCCCACCCCCCCTGTGCACCACAGTCACCTTTCCTCCCTCGGCCACTGCCTCCCGCTCTCCAGGTTATCCCACGCGGGTTTCGAGTGAAATTCCACCCTCCGTCTTTCGAAAACCCGCCCGGGGGATCACAGGGATCTCCGAGGCAAGCGGCTCCCCTCGGAATTGCTGCTCCCCTGCCACCTCCCACCGCCCCCCCCCTGAAGAGTCCGCTTCTACCTACTACCCAAAATCCATAAACAGGACCATCCCGATAGACCCATCGTTTTGGCATGCTCCAGCCCCAATGAACTTACTTCTTCCTATTTCGACTCTATTTCTTCTCCTCTTGTCCAGTCTCTTCCCACCTACATACATTAAACATTATATTGACTCCACTTCTCTCCGTGGATGCTGCCATTAGGTGCTGAGTATTTCCAGCCATTTTCTGTTCTTGTTTGAGATTCCCAGCGCCTGCAGTATCCCGCTCTTTGATTAATGTGACAAAGGTTTTCTGGCGATGTTATTTGAGGTGAGGGGGAAGCCTGCTGTTGGGTCTCATCCTGTTCTGTTCTAGTGGGTAGTGGATTCTTATGGAACTTGAAACCCACCCCCCAGCGCCTGGGGATAGGATTCCCTCTCAACACCAGTCCTACCAGGCATCACTGGGCCTCACTATAACAATGGCTACCATTTTTATAATTTACATTCTTACTTACCGACAAGAGTATCAGCTTTGAACCACTAACCCGAACCCGTTCATGCTTTACCCATATCCCCCAACCCCATTTACCCACTTTGTCCCCATATCCCTCTAACTCCACCCACCCTCCCTCTCACCCCGGCCCCCTCTCCTGACCACGCTGCCCACTCCAGTAACTTTGCCTGGAACTTGATTCCTCTTTGAGTAAAAAAGTTCCCCCTGAATTCCCTACTTATCCCCAATTTTCCTCACTTTTTAACCTCCGGCTACTGGGTTTGAACCTGTCAGCACAGGGACAGTTTTTCCAGTGGATTATTGTCCTGGGTCACTGGACCTTGGCATCATACTGGCCTCCGCATGGCAATCTACCCCACAGAATCGGCAGAGCCAGCGTGAGCGGTTGAATGGATTTTAAATGTTGGTGTCATCCAAAGCCGTAGAATAATAGATTGGTTACAGCACAGGAGGCCACTCAGCCCATTGTGTCCATGCCAGCTCTCTGGAAGAGCAATTCACCGAGCCCCACCCCTTCGCCTTCTCCCTGTAACCATGCACATTTTTTCTCTTCAGATAATAATCCAATTCCCCCTTGAAAGCCTCAGTTGAACCTCCCTCCGCCACACTCTCAGGCAGCGCATTCCAGATCCTAACCACTCGCTGAGTAAAAGATTTTCCAAGTCATCGTTACCTCGTTTGTCCGTCACCTTCAATGGTTTCCTTGGGTTCTCAGCTGTTCCGCCAGTGGGATCAGTTTCTCCCTATCTACTCTGTCCTGACCCCTCATGATTTTGAACACCCCCATCAAATCTCCCTTCAACCTTCTCCTCTCCAAAGAAGACAGCCCCAGCTTCTCCGATCAATCCACATAGCTGTTACCCTTCATCTCTGGAGCCATTAATAACCTTTTCTGCACCCTCTCTAACGTTGATGCTTATTTTGTTTTTTTTAACCATGAACTTTTACCCTGGGTCAAGACTCGATTCACCAGAGTCAGGCCAGACTCATCCCCAAATCGAAATTTCCAACATTGCGCTGTTCAGGAAAACCCTTTGATCTCTGAGGCAAACAGGCACTAATCAGCGTGGTTTAAAAACTTTATCAAATTGGGAATTATCCCATTTACGCAGCAACTGGAAGAGTATACACTCATGAAACTGGTTCAGTAGAATCTTTGAAAGTTATTTCCAGTGATTTTAAATTGGGTTTCTCTCAGTCTCAGGACCAGACACCTGATTACAAATACTTACTTTTGATTCTAACCCGTTTTCAACTGAATTTAATAAAACTGCCCCAAGCTCCCACTCTTAAATATATTAGGGAATACGTCTTGCTGGACAGAAGAAAAAAACGTTTTATCTATTCTGCTGGCTCATGATTATATGAATATTATTTTATTTTTTAATTCACTCACGGGATGTGGGTGTCGCTGGCCAGGCCCAGCATTTATTGCCCATCCCTAATTGGCCCTTGAGAAGGTGGTGGTGAGCTGCCTCCTTGAACCGCTGCAGCCCGTGTGATGTAGGTACACCCACTGTGCTGTTAGTTGGGGGGGGGAGTTCCAGCCCCAACTAACCGAGCTCAAGAACGTAGTGGCTGTTCAGTTCCTGATTGTGTCCAAGGTCAAAACTCTACCCCTGAAAACATTTGTTGCATTTCCCATTTTGTTTTCTGGAAGTTTCCTTCTATTAAAAGCGCATTACGCGAGAATGGGAATATGTAAAACATTCAGCATGGTCAACGAGGTTAGAAGAGGTTTCTGTTGTGACTCTTGTCAGCTTGTAAAGCGATAAAGCTTTAATAAAAGCCATGTCAGTTCTGTCTCCCTCCCTCCGTCTCACTATTCCTATCTATCTTTCTATGTCTCTCTCTATCTCCCTTCTTTTCTCTCTCCCTATCTCCCTGCCTCTCAGTTCTCTCCCACTTTCTCTGATTCAATCTCTCTTTCTCTCCATCTTGCTTCCTGTCTCTCCCTCTGTGCCTTCTCCTGCCTCTCCTCCTCGCCATCTCTTCCTGAGTCAGTCTGTCTTTTGTTCTCTTTCCCCCACTCTCTCTCTCTCTCTCTTTGCCTCTGTCCCCCTCTCTCTCTCTGCCTCTGTCCCCCTCTCTCTCTCTGCCTCTTCCCCCTTGTTTTTCTGTTTTAAAGGCACTGTGAAGGCAGTGTATGGAGGGTCAGTTTTAACCATCGGGAAACTGTCAAGATGGGGAGCAACACCAGTTTTACACCCACCCTGATCTACTCTCCATTGGAGAATAATATTGGACTGGATGTAAAATTAGTGTTCTACCTGATCCTCTGAATCTTTGCATATTGGAATCTAGTTTAACACAGACTCTTGCAGGCTCAGGAGCTGTATGAACAATCTGTAAATGTAGAAAAAAAAGCATTTGAAATAGCTTAACATTTATTTTACTAAATTCTCAGCTGGATGGAGACTGGGTGGTATCTGAGGCCTGGCTTATTAGGCCTAGGATGTTATTGCTTATCTTTAAGGCCTAGTTTATCAGGTCCCGTTGGTTATTAGCTTGTGTTTGTCAGACATTACTCATGTGAAGCAATGTGAGATCCCCTTAAGAAACAGCTCAACTTAAAGGACAGTTAGTCTATCCCACCCTATGTCATTAGAATGGTGGACAGAATTCCTTAGGAATATGGTGAGGTGTTCATTACCAATCACCTGCGTTGCGACTTCAGAAGAACATAGAAATCTCTGGATGAAGAAAGACCAAAGTCTGCCTCGTTCATCTATCATCCTGGGAGTCACATGATACAACATTAATGGGGTTATTGACCAATCACAGTGATCAATCTCAATCAATGAGTTTACGACAGACCCAGACCTGAGGTGATAAAACCCTGCAGTGGTGGGGAGTTTTGGAAACCATAGGTCTAAAGTCATCTCTTCCTTGCAAACCCTGTGTTGCGTGAGTGGAGCATAAATGCCAGCATGGATCTATTGGGCCAAATGGCCTGTTTCTGTGCTATAAATGCTTGGTAATGTTACACATACTCCAGGTCTCTTATCAAATTATTCAGGACATTTCAAACCTTTTGTGCTTCTCACGTACATTGTGACTAACAGTTTGTTTTCCTCTCGGTGTCTCCAGCACTGGGCAGTATTCCAGACCATTACGGAGGTGTTCATCCTGGTTCCTGCACTGGTTGGCCTCAAAGGCAACCTGGAAATGACCCTTGCCTCCAGACTGTCAACAGCGGTGAGTACCGGCCACTTGGTTCCACACTGAGGTCATTTTGAGTTTGATGTGTCCTCGTGATGATATAAGGGTGCTTTAGAAGACATGGGGATGTGGCAAAACGAGTGGATTCTGTCATGTGTCAATGTCACAAACACGCCAACTATCCACATTGGAGAGTGTTGCCAGTTGGTCACTGGTTTGGTGTTGGCCAATTCTGGTTCTGATGGAGTTCAGCAGATTTCATTGCATGAATTCCTGATCCTCCCCATGCTCCAGCCATTGGCTTCCCGAGACACAAGAAATAGGAGAGGGGAGTAGACCATTCGGCCCCTCACGCCTGCTCCACCATTCAATAAGATCACGACTGAGCTTCTACCTTAACCCCACTTTCTCGCTCGCTCCCATATCCCTTGATTCCCTGAGTAACCAAAAATCTATCTCAGCCTTAAATACACCCAACAATGGAGCATCCATTATCGAAAACTCTCAACCCGGTGAGTGAAGAAGTTTCTCCTCATCTCAATCCTAGATGATTGGCCCCTTTTCCTGAGAGTGTGCCCCCAAG
The DNA here is from genome assembly GCF_017639515.1 of Carcharodon carcharias. Classification (NCBI taxonomy): domain Eukaryota; kingdom Metazoa; phylum Chordata; class Chondrichthyes; order Lamniformes; family Lamnidae; genus Carcharodon; species Carcharodon carcharias. The sequence continues at coordinate 7,331,049 of NC_054473.1, forward strand.
TTCTAGATTCCCCAGCCTGGGGAAACAACCTCTCAGTATCTACCTTATCCCTTCAGATTCTTGAATGTTTCAATGAGATCGCCTTTCATTCTCCTAAACTCCAGAGAATATAGACCCAACCTACTCAGCCTCTCATCATAGGACAACCCCTTTATCCCAGGGACTAACCTAGTGAACCTTCGCTGTACCACCTCCAATGCAAGTATATCCTTCCTTAAATATGGACCAAAATTGCACACAGTATTCCAGATGTGGTCTCACCAAAATCCTGTACAACTGTAGCATGACTTCTTTATTCCTGTACTCCAATCCCCTTGTAATAAAGGCCAACATGCTATTTGCCTTCCTAATTAATTGCTGCACCTTCATAATAACTGTGTGTTCCTGGTTGAGTACACTCTAATCCCTCTGAACGTCAATACTTCGAAATCAATCTTCATGAGGCCCCACCCTCTCAGCCCAAACCTTTCATGACCTGATTGGATGATTCTTGACGGCCACTCAATTGTTTCTCCCATCTTCAGTATTTCTATATCGAATAAATTAAAATGTTCAAAGAAAATGAAAAAATAACAGACAGGGCAAGAAATAGGAGCCCGGGTTGACCATTTGGCCCCTCAAGCCTGTTCTGACATTCAATAAGAACATGACTAATCCTCGATGTCAACTCTGCTCGGACCTGCCTTGTGCCCCATATCCTTCGATTCTTCTGGGTTTCCATCTGTCCTGCTTCGCTGTGAGCTCAGGCCAATCAAAACATTGGCTCAGCAGCGAATCTGTTTTGACAAATGGAAAAAATTGTTGACTTTGCTCAATTGCTAACTTTAACTGGTTATAGTAAGTTATCCTTTGTGATCTCTTTTGTCAATGTCTTGACATTTATTTGGACAAGATTAAGAGGTGTGAAGTTTTTGAAACCTCTGTTATCGATCCCTCAGTGGTCTGTCTGATTGACATTTTCACAGGGTTGTAGGAACAGCCATTTTTCTTCAAAGAACATTTTTGATTTTTTTTCTCCCAGCAGTTCCACACTTGCCATTGTTGCTATGTGGTTCATTAGTTAGACATTGTGCATCCTGGGTGAAGGGGCATGAGTTAGCATTGAGTTGGCATAGAAGGTATGAGGAGTCATAGGGAGTGGGTGGGGTGTGAGGTGATGTGAAGGGATGAGGGCAAGAGAGCCTAACTGCTTTTATTACAACCACGTCCCAGAGAACCCAAAATGAGCCTCCTAAGTAGCCCTGTGACCACCCAGGATCAGCATCCGCTTCCAGGGTCAGTGGACCAAACTCCATCCCATATCTGCCCCCATGACCACCACACCGCCCCCCCACCCCCCCTCCCCCCCCCCCCCTCCCCCCCCCCGCCCCCCCACCACATCCCGAGCGAAAACTGTGTCTGACCGGTCGCATTAAACTGAGGGGGTCTGCCAGGATGGGAAATTTCCCAACAAATTACTCACTTCAGTGTGAAAATCTGGCCCCAAGTGTTCAAAAATCCAACCATCCCAGCATTTAATACATTAAAAACTGAGCCTCCAAGCTCTCTGGAGTAGAGAATTCCAAAGATCCATAACCATCTAAGTGAAAGTGAAGAAACTTCTCTTCATCTCAGTCTTAAATAGCCGACCCTTTAACCTGAAACTGTGACCACCATTTCTAGACTCTGCAGCCAGGGGGAAACTGCCTCTTGGTTCTACCCGGTCGTGATTGTCCAAGAAATTCTAAATTTAAAAGGATCATCTCTCATTCTTTTAAACTCCAGAGACTATAGACCCATTTTACTCAATCTCTCCTCACAGGAAAATCCTCTTATAAATTCAGCGAATCTTAGTTGCACCCAGTGCGGTTAGACAGTATTCCTGATGTGGTCTTACCAAAGCATGTATAACTGTAGTATGACACTTACACTCCACCCACTTCCAATAAAAGCCAACATACCACTTTCTTTCTAATTGCTTGATGTTTGGTTTTGGATTGAAGGCAGTGCAGACTGCACAGTTCCCCCTCTGTTCAGTAAATTATCTCCACAGCTGTGGATAAGTTGCTGGAGGTGAGGTGTAGTATTGCACTGAGACCAGAGAGCTTCGGTACACAGATGACACTTGGGTGTGCACTCACTCAGACTCTGAGCTCCAGGTCATTGCCAATTCTTTCTCTGAAGCACATGAGAAAATGGGCCTTTCACAGAACGCTCGGAAAACTAAGGTCCTCTTCCCACCAGCTACCACTGCAAAACACCTCCCCCTGCCATCAATTCAGATCAACAGTGAGATCCTGGAAAACATGGACTATTTTCTGTATCTTGGAAGCCTCCTGTGGACTAAATTCATCATCGCCTCCAATGTGCCAGCTCAGCGTTCAGCAAACTGTGGAAAAGAGTATTTGAGGACCAGGGTCTCAAAACTGAGACTAAGGTTATGGTTTACCGAGCAGCAGTGATCCCCACACTCCAATTTGCTTCAGAGACTTGGACAACCTACAGTAGGAACCTCAAAGCACCGGAGAGGTCCCACCAGCAAGGTCCAGGGCAAAGAAAAGCAGTCCAACAACAGCGTCCTCTCCCAAGCTAACATGCCCAGCATCAAGGTGCTAATCGCTCAAAACCAGCTCCGCTGGGCAGGACATGTCATTAGTATGTCTGACACCCAGGCTCCCGAGTCAAAGATTCGACTCGGAACTGGGTCACGGCAGGAGACACCCAGGAGGACAGCGGAAATGCTTCAGGGATGTCCTCAAAGCCTCCCTGAAGAGATCAAACATCCCTGCCAACTCATGGGAGACCCTGGCTTGTGACCAACCAAAATGGAGAAGGTTCATTCGGGAAGGCACTGCACACGCCCAGAGACTTCATCGGGAACACACAGAGACAAAGACGATGGGGGGAGGTGTTTTGCTGTGGGAGCTGGTGGGAAGAGGACCTTTGTTTTCCAGGTGTTTAGTGAAAGGCCAATTTTTTCATGTCCTTCAGTGAAAGAGTTGACAGTCGCTCGGAGCTCAGTATCTGAGTGAACACGCACACAAGTGTCATCTGTGTACTGAAGCTCTATGACCCCAGTGCAGCACCCAAACCTCCAAACACCTCATCTGCCCAACCCTTCAAGCACTGCCTGCCCAACATGTGGTAGAGTCTGGAGCAGAGTCTGCGCATTCATCTCAGAGCCCATGGAACCGGAGTGGGAGCCAGCCAGCCTCGATCCCGAGGGACTGGCTGTGCTGACATATTAACTTCCTGTGATTCATGGTACAAGGACACCCAGGTTCCTCTGAACACCAACATTTCCCAGAATCTCTCACCTTTTAAAAATGATTCTGCTCCTTCTATTCTTCCTCTCAAAGGGAGATTTGACATTTCCCCATGTCCACCTCGTACCCCGCTCGCTCAAGCTGTCTAGATCTCTTTGTGTTCTGCTCGCCGTTTGCATTCCCACCAGCTTTGTATCATCAGCAAATTTCGACACATTATTCTCTCTCCCCTCGTTGAAGTCATGGATATAATATTGTTTGAATGCCCCTGGAATATTTGTTGACAGTCAGTGTCCTAGAGATTACTCTTTAATTCCTGTAGACTCTTGGACGGTTGGTAATTGGTCTATCCTGTTGAATCCAATTCTCTTCAGCCTGATCCTGCCGAACATTTGAAACCGACCCCAGGGATTTACTGGATGTAATAACCCAAAGAGGGAGAGTTCAAATCCTGCTACAGCAGTTTCACAATTTGAAAGTGATCGTGACACTGTCAGCTTGTCAGTGATGTCCCTATAGGGAAGGAAAGCTGAGGTCCTTACCCAGTCTGGGCCTTTCTGTAACTCCAGACCCCGCACCAACATGGTTGCCTATTAACTCCCATTTAAAGATCTCTCCTTGACATTCAATGGCATCACCATCGCTGAATCCCCCACTATCAACATCCTGGTGGTTACCATTGACCAGAAACTGAATGAACCAGCCGTATAAATACTGTGACTACAAGTGCAGGTCAGAGGCTCGGAATTCTGTGGTGAGTAACTCACCTCCTGACTCCCCAAAGCCTGTCCACCATCTACAAGGCACAAGTCAGGAGTGTGATGGAATACTCCCCACTTGCCTGGATGAGTGCAGCTCCCACAACACTCAAGAAGCTCAACACCATCCAGGGCAAAGCAGCCCCACTTGATTGGCACCACATCCACAAACATTCACTCCCTCCATCACCGACACACAGTAGCAGCAGTGTGTACCATCTACAAGATGCACTGCAGGAATTCACCAAGGCTCCTTAGACAGCACCTTCCAAACCTACGACCACTACCATCTAGAAGGACAAAGGCAGCAGATAGATGGGAACACCACCACCTGCAAGTTCCCTAAACCTTAAATCTGTGCCCCCCTAGTCCTTGTACCACCAGCTAATGAGAACAGATTTTCCTTGTCTACCTTATCTAAACCTGTCATCATCTTGTCCACCTCTATCAAATCTCCCCTCAATCTCCTTCACTCCAAGGAGAACAACCCCAGCTTCTCCAACCGAACCTTGTAACTAAAATCCCTCATCCCTGGAACCATTCTGGTAAACCTCCTCCACACCCTCTCAAGGACCCTCACATCCTTCCTAAAGGGTGGTGACCAGAACTAGACACAATACTCTAGTTGGGGCCTAACCAGAGCTTTATAAAGGTACAGCATCACTTCCCTGCTTTTGGACTCAATGCCTCAATTTATGAAACCCAAGATCTCATATCAGACGGATCTGGGTGTCCTAGTGCATGAATCACAAAAGGTTAGTTTGCAGGTACAGGAGGTAATTAGGAAAGCTAATAAAATGTTATCATTTATTGCCAGGGGAATTGATTACAAAAGTAGGGAGGTTATGCTTCAGTTGTACAGGTCACTCGTGAGACCACATCTGGAGTACAGTGTACAGTACTGGTCACCTTATTTAAGGAAAGATATAAATGCATTAGAAGCAGTTCAGAGATTTACTAGGCTAATGCCAGCAATGGGCGGATTGTCTTATGAGAAAAGGTTGGACAGGTTAGGCTTGTATCCACTGGAGTTTAGAAGATTAAGAGGCGACTTAATTGAAACCTTTAAGATCCTGAGGGGTCTTGACAGGGTAGATGTGGAGAGGATGTTTCCTCTTGTGGAAGAGTCTAGAACTAGGGGTCACTTTAAAAATAAGGGGCCACACATTTAAGACAGAGATGAGGAGAAATGTTTTCTCTGAGGGTGGTGAGTCTTTGGAACTCTCTTCCTCAAAAGACAATGGAAGCAGACTCTTTATATACTTTTACAGCAGGGCTAGGTAGATTCTTGACCAACAAAGGGGTGAAAGGTTATCGGGGGTAGGCAGGAATGTGGGGTTGAGGTTACAATCGGTTCAGCCATGATCTTATTGAATGGTGGAGCAGGCTTGAGGGGCTGAGTGGCCTACTCCTGCTCCTAATTTGTATGTTCGTAACCACTCTCTCAATATGTCCTGCCACCTTCAAAGATCGATGCACATGAACCCCCAGGTCCCTCCGTTGCAAACTCTTTAGAACTGTGTCATTAAGTCTATATTGCCTCTCCCCATCCCTTCTGCCAAAATACATCACCACAGATTTCTCTGAATTCAATTCCATCTGCCCATTCTGTCAGCCTATGTCCTGTCACAGGCTATTTATATAATCCTCACAGTTTGCCACTGCTCCAAGTTTGGTATCATTAGCAAGGTGTGACATTTTATGCTGTATTCCAATATCCAAATCATTTATATGTATATATAATCTATATATTTATATACACCGATAAAATAGCAATGCAAACAGTGATGCTTGGGGAACACTATTGTCTACCATCCTCCTGTCTGAAAAACAATTTACCACCACTCATTGTTTTTTTACCTTGAGTCAAATTTTATCCAGGTTGACATTGACTCTCCTATTCCATGAGCCTTGATTTTGTTAACCAAGTTTCTATATGGTAGTTTGTCAAATATTTTCTTAAAATCTCATAGACAACATCCACCACATTCTCTTCATCAACCTTCTCTGTTACTTCATCAAAAAATTCATTCTGATTAGTCGGGCACGATCTGCCTTTTACAAATCCGAGCTGATTCTCCTTAATTAATTCAAAACTCTCCAAGCGTCCGTTGATTTTCTTTTCCCTGATTATTGTTTCTAGAACCTTACCCACCACTGATGTTAAACTGACCAGCCTGTAGTCACTAGACGGTGTCAAGCTCCTTGAGTGTTGTGGGAGCTGCACTCATCCAGGCAATAAAATTACACCCTTTCTTCAATAAGGGTGTCACCTTTGTCATTCTCCAACTCTCTGGCACCTCCCCTGTATCTAGGGAAGGTTGGAAGATTATGACAAGCCCTTCTGCTATCTCCACCCCCACTTCCCTTAACAATCTGAGATGCAAGCCGCCTGGACCAAGTGACTTATCGACTCTAAGCATAGCCAGCCTTTCCAGTATATCCCGCCTGTCAACTTTCACCCCATCCATCACTTCTACCGATGTTTTGTCAGCCTTCTCGTCCTTATAAACATCGATACAAAGAACTCATTAAGTTCTCTAGCCTTGTCCTGTTCCTCCAAGCATAAATCACACACTTTGTCTCCGCTTCTCTTACTATCCACTTGCTATTTACATGTCGATGGAAGATTTTTGGGTTCCCTTTTATGTTGACTGCCATTCTGTTCTCATATTCTCTCTTTGCCTGTCCTATTCTCCTTCTCATTTCCCTCTCAACCTATTGGAGGATAGGACTTGAGTTCAGGAGTGAAGATCTCTTGCTGCAATTGCATGGAGCCTTGGTGAGACTGCACCCAGGGTATTGTGTCCAGTTTTGGTCTCTGTACCTAAGGAAGGATATACTTGCCATAGAGGGAGTGCAGCGAAGGTTCACCAGACTGATCCTGGTAATATTCCTGCACACGCACCATTGCTTTCTCTGATCTTTCTGAGGGTGTGTGGCTTGACTGCACTTGTTGGGATCATTCAGTAGAACAATGGACAACAGGGTTTGTTTTGCTCATGACGCCTTCTCACCTCAGAATCTTGCATTGAACGTTACAGCACAGAAACAGGCCATTCAGCCCATCAAGTCCATGCTGCACATGAACATCCTCCCACCCCCTCTTTTTCTCACCCTATCAGCGGTCTATTCCTTTCTCAAGGGGATCTGGGTGTCCTTGTACACCAGTCAGTGAAAGTAAACAGGCAGGTACAACCAGCAATATGGAAGGCAAATGGTATGTTGGCCTTCATTGCAAGAGGATTTGAGTTCAGACATCAGGATGTCTTACTGCTGTTATACAGGACCTGGAGTATTGAGTGCAGTTTTGGTCTTCCTACCTAAGAAAGGATATACTTGCCATAGAGGGAGAGCAGCGAAGGTTCACTAGGTTGATATCAGGGATGGCAGGACTGTCGTATGAGGAGAGATTGGTTTGACTGGGCCTGTATTCACTAGAGTTTAGAAGAATGAGAGGTGATCACTTGAAACTTTCAAAATTCTTAAAGGGTGTGACAAGGTAGATGCAGGAAGGATGTTTCCCTTGGCCAGGGGGGTCTAGAACCAGGGGACACAGTCTCAGGATAAGGGACAGGCCATTTAGGACTGAGATGAGGAGGCATTTCTTCGCTCAGAGGGTGGTGAACCTTTGGAATTCTCTGCCACAGAGGACTGTGGAGGCTCAGTCATTGAGTATAATTAAGACAGCGATCGATAGATTTCTAGATGCTAAAGACATCAAGGGATATAGAGATAGTGGATGAGAATGGTGTTGGGATAGAGGATCAGCCATGATCTAGTTGAATGGTAGAGCAGGCTCAAGGGGCTGAATGGCCTATTTGTGTTCCTATTGTATTTGACCTGGTTTACACGCGAAGAATTCACCAAACATGCACCACACGCCATCTCTTTGTTTCGTCAGAATCTCTATCTCGCTCACCACCCACGGCTTTGGTTCCCCTACCTCTCGCCCTTTTTGGAATGTACGTAGCCTGCAGCTGAAACATTTCTTCCTTGAAGATCATCCATGGTTCTGTTCCAGGTTTCTCTGTCAACTTTTGGTTCCGTTTTACTCTGGCTAGATCCCCACTGGTCACATTGAAATGACCTTTCTCCCAATTTAGACATTCCAATTGAGATTGTTTCTTGCTCTTCTCCATGACTGACCTAAACCAGTGCGGTGTGCAGAATTGGACACAATACTCCAACTAAAGTCTCCACAATAAATACTCCACTAAATACTCCACAATACTCCAACTAAAGACTTGGCATAACTCTCTTACTTTGGTGCTCTGTGTGTGTATTAATACAGACAAGGGGCCTGTATGTTACCAGCCTCCTCAACTCATCATGCCCCCTTCAAAGGTTTTTTGAAGGGCACCCCCCACCCCCCCCCCCCCGATCTGTCTCTTCCTGCACCCGCGTTAACATTGTATCAATTAGTTTATTTGTTGCCCCCACTCCTGCTGCCCTTTGCAGTACCTAGCGACATTCTCTCAGTAACAGAATCCTCTTTCCCTCCCAGGCTAATGTTGGCAGACTGGATCATTCCAGTGAGAAGTGGACATTAGTGACAAGCAACTTAGCTTTGATTCAGGTAAAACACAAAATTCATCGCCATTCCCCTTCTCCCCCACCCCCACACTTTCATCCTCTCCCGCCCCCCCACCAACACTTTACCCCCTCCCCCCACTCCCACACTTTACCCCCTCCCCCCACTCCCACACTTTACCCCCTCCCCCCACTCCCACACTTTATCCCCTCCCTCCCTGTCCCACATTTTACCCCCTCCCCCCACTCCCACACTTTACCCCCTCCCTCCCTCTCCCACACTTTATCCCCTCCCTCCCTGTCCCACACTTTACCCCCTCCCCCCACTCCCACACTTTACCCCCTCCCCCCTCTCCTACACTTTACCCCCTCCCCCCACTCCCACACTTTACCCCCTCCCCCCTCTCCTACACTTTACCCCCTCCCCCCTCTCCCACACTTTACCCCCTCCCCCCACTCCCACACTTTACCCCCTCCCCCCACTCCCACACTTTACCCCCTCCCCCCACTCCCACACTTTATCCCCTCCCTCCCTGTCCCACACTTTACCCCCTCCCCCCACTCCCACACTTTACCCCCTCCCCCCACTCCCACACTTTACCCCCTCCCCCCACTCCCACACTTTATCCCCTCCCTCCCTGTCCCACATTTTACCCCCTCCCCCCACTCCCACACTTTACCCCCTCCCCCCTCTCCCACACATTACCCCTCCCTCCCTCTCCCACACTTTACCCCCTCCCCCCACTCCCACACTTTACCCCCTCCCCCCACTCCCACACTTTACCCCCTCCCCCCACTCCCACACTTTACCCCCTCCCCCCACTCCCACACTTTACCCCCTCCCCCCACTCCCACACTTTACCCCCTCCCTCCCACTCCCACACTTTACTCCCTCCCCCCACTCCCACACTTTACCCCCTCCCTCCCTCTCCCACACTTTACCCCCTCCCTCCCTCTCCTAAACTTTACCCCCTCCCTCCCTCTCCCACACTTTACCCCCTCCCTCCCTCTCCCACACTTTACCCCCTCCCTCCCTCTCCTAAACTTTACCCCCTCCCTCCCTCTCCCACACTTTACCCCCTCCCTCCCTCTCCCACACTTTACCCCCTCCCTCCCTCTCCCACACTTTACCCCCTCCCCCCACTCCCACACTTTACCCCCTCCCCCCTCTCCTACACTTTACCCCCTCCCCCTCTCCCACACTTTACCCCCTCTCCTACACTTTACCCCCTCTCCCCACTCCCACACTTTACCCCCTCCCCCCTCTCCTACACTTTACCCCCTCCCCCTCTCCCACACTTTACCCCCTCTCCTACACTTTACCCCCTCTCCCCACTCCCACACTTTACCCCCTCCCTCCCTCTCCCACACTTTACCCCCTCCCTCCCTCTCCTAAACTTTACCCCCTCCCTCCCTCTCCCACACTTTACCCCCTCCCTCCCTCTCCCACACTTTACCCCCTCCCTCCCTCTCCCACACTTTACCCCCTCCCTCCCTCTCCCACACTTTACCCCCTCCCTCCCTCTCCCACACTTTACCCCCTCCCCCCACTCCCACACTTTACCCCCTCCCCCCTCTCCTACACTTTACCCCCTCCCCCTCTCCCACACTTTACCCCCTCTCCTACACTTTACCCCCTCCCCCCCCCACACTTTACCCCCTCCCCCCCTCTCCCACACTTTACCCCCTCCCCCCCCTCCCACACTTTACCCCCTCCCCCTCTCCTACACTTTACCCCCTCCCCCCACTCCCACACTTTACCCCCTCCCCCCTCTCCCACGCTTTACCCCCTCCCCCCCCTCCCACACTTTACCCCCTCCCCCCACTCCCACACTTTACCCCCCCCCCCCACACTTTACCCCCTCCCTCCCCCTCTCCTACACTTTACCCCCTCCCCCCTCTCCCACACATTACCCCTCCCCCCTCTCCCACACTTTACCCCCTCCCCCTCTCCTACACTTTACCCCCTCCCCCCACTCCCACACTTTACCCCTTCCCCCCACTCCCACACTTTACCCCCTCCCTCCCTCTCCCACACTTTACCCCCTCCCTCCCTCTCCCACACTTTACCCCCTCCCCCACACTTTACCCCCTCCCCCCACTCCCACACTTTACCCCCTCCCTCCCTCTCCCACACTTTACCCCCTCCCTCCCTCTCCCACACTTTACCCCCTCCCTCCCTCTCCCACACTTTACCCCCTCCCTCCCTCTCCCCCACTTTACCCCCTCCCTCCCTCTCCCACACTTTACCCCCTCCCCCACACTTTACCCCCTCCCCCCACTCCCACACTTTACCCCCTCCCCCCCTCTCCCACACATTACCCCCTCCCTCCCTCTCCCACACTTTACCCCCTCCCCCCACTCCCACACTTTACCCCCTCCCCCCACTCCCACACTTTACCCCCTCCCCCCCTCTCCCACACTTTACCCCCTCCCCCACACTTTACCCCCTCCCCCCACTCCCACACTTTACCCCCTCCCCCCCTCTCCCACACTTTACCCCCTCCCCCCACTCCCACACTTTACCCCCTCCCCCCACTCCCACACTTTACCCCCTCCCCCCCTCTCCCACACTTTACCCCCCTCCCCCCACTCCCACACTTTACCCCCTCCCTCCCTCTCCCACACTTTACCCCCTCCCCCCTCTCCCACACTTTACCCCCTCCCCCCACTCCCACACTTTACCCCCTCCCTCCCTCTCCCACACTTTACCCCCTCCCTCCCTCTCCCACACTTTACCCCCTCCCCCACACTTTACCCCCTCCCCCCACTCCCACACTTTACCCCCTCCCCCCCTCTCCCACACTTTACCCCCTCCCCCCCTCCTACACTTTACCCCCTCCCCCGCACTTTACCCCCTCCCCCCACTCCCACACTTTACCCCCTCCCCCCACTCCCACACTTTACCCCCTCCCTCCCTGTCCCACACTTTACCCCCTCCCTCCCTGTCCCACACTTTACCCCCTCCCTCCCACTCCCACACTTTACCCCCACCCCCACACTTTACCCCCTCCCCCCTCTCCCACACATTACCCCTCCCCCCTCTCCCACACTTTACCCCCTCTCCCACACTTTACCCCCTCCCCCACACTTTACCCCCTCCCCCCTCTCCTACACTTTACCCCCTCCCTCCCTCTCCCACACTTTACCCCCTCCCTCCCTCTCCCACACTTTATCCCCTCCCTCCCTCTCCCACAGTTTACCCCCTCCCCCACACTTTACCCCCTCCCCCCCTCTCCCACACTTTACCCCCTCCCTCCCCTCCCACATTTTACCCCCTCCCCCCTCTCCCACACTTTACCCCCTCCCCCTCTCCTACACTTTACCCCCTCCCTCCCCTCCCACACTTTACCCCCTCCCCCCCCACACTTTACCCCCTCCCTCCCCTCCCACACTTTACCCCCTCTCCCTCTCTCTCCCTCTCTCTCCCTCTCTCTCCCTCTCTCTTCCCATCGCTCTCCATCGCTCTCCCTCTCTCTCCCTCTCTCTCCCCCTCTCTCTCCTCTCCCCCTCTCTCTCCTCTCTCCCTCACACTCCTCTCTCTCAGTCTCGCTCACTCTCCCTCTCTCCCTCACTCTCCCACAGTCTCCCACAGTCTCCCACAGTCTCCCTCGCTCTCCTCTCTCCCTCTCTCCCTCTCTCTCCTCTCTCCCTCACTCTCCCTCGCTCTCCTCTCTCCCTCGCTCTCCTCTCTCCCTCGCTCTCCTCTCTCCCTCGCTCTCCTCTCTCCCTCGCTCTCCCTCGCTCTCCTCTCTCCCTCGCTCTCCCTCGCTCTCCTCTCTCCCTCGCTCTCCTCTCTCCCTCGTTCTCCCACAGTCTCCCTCGTTCTCCCACAGTCTCCCCCGTTCTCCCACAGTCTCCCTTGTTCTCCCACAGTCTCCCTTGTTCTCCCACAGTCTCCCTGGTTCTCCCACAGTCTCCCCCGTTCTCCCACAGTCTCCCCCGTTCTCCCACAGTCTCCCCCGTTCTCCCACAGTCTCCCCCGTTCTCCCACAGTCTCCCCCGTTCTCCCACAGTCTCCCCCGTTCTCCACAGTCTCCCCCGTTCTCCCACAGTCTCCCCCGTTCTCCCACAGTCTCCCCCGTTCTCCCACAGTCTCCCTCGTTCTCCCACAGTCTCCCTCGTTCTCCCACAGTCTCCCTCATTCTCCCTCGCTCTCGTCTCTCCCTCAATCTCCCTCGCTCTCCTCTCTCCCTCACTCTCTCTCGCTCTCCTCTCTCCCTCGCTCTCCTCTCTCCCTCGCTCTCCTCTCTCCCTCGCTCTCCTCTCTCCCTCACTCTCCTCTCTCCCTCGCTGTCCTCTCTCCCTCACTCTCCTCTCTCCCGCGCTCTCCTCTCTCCCTCCACTCTCCCACACTCTCCCTCGCCCTCCACTCTCCCTCACTCTCCCTCGCCCTCCTCTCTCCCTCGCTCTCCCTCACCCTCCTCTCTCCCTCGCCCTCCTCTCTCCCTCGCCCTCCTCTCTCCCTCGCCCTCCTCGCTCCCTCGCCCTCCTCGCTCCCTCGCCCTCCTCTCTCCCTCGCTCTCCCTCGCCCTCCTCTCTCCCTCGCCCTCCTCTCTCCCTCGCTCTCCTCTCTCCCTCGCTCTCCTCTCTCCCTCGCTCTCCTCTCTCCCTCGCTCTCCTCGCTCTTCGCTCTCCCTCGCTGTCCCTCGCCGTCCCTCGCCCTCCCTCGCTGTCCCTCACTCTCTTCTCTCTCACCTTCCCTCTCCCTCACTCTCTTCTCTCCCACCCTCCCTCACTCTCCCTCGCCCTCCTCTCTCCTTCGCTCTCACTCACTCTCGCTCTCCCTCTCTCGCTCTCCCTCTCTCGCTCTCCCTCTCTCGCTCTCCCTCTCTCGCTCTCCCTCTCTCGCTCTCCCTCTCTCGCTCTCCCTCTCTCGCTCTCGCTCTCTCGCTCTCCCTCTCTCGCTCGCTCTCGCTCGCTCTCCCTCGCTCTCCCTCACTCTCCCTCTCTATCCACGCAGTCCTCTCTGTGCCAGTGTGTGTGTTTTGATTCTGTCTTTGATGCAGGTCCAGGCCACTGTGGTGGGTTTCCTTGCTGCTGTTGCTGCTGTTGTTCTGGGATCGTTCTCCAGGGGCCGGATTGATCTGGACCAAGCGGCCGTTCTGTGTGCAAGCAGCACTATCACCTCCTTCATCGCCGCTCTCGCTCTAGGTACCTGGTATTACAACCCCTCGCTGTCTGTCCCCTCCCCCCGACAACCTGCAACGCCTGATCATTTAGTTTACCTGTAACCTCACTGCCACCTGTGACCTTCTGCAGACCAAGTGCTGTTCAACCTTGGGGTGCTGACTGACCTGTAGTTCAGCGGGGCTCCCACCCCATATCTTGCTGTCCAGTAGCAGAAGGTCAGAGATTGACCCCAGGAGACGAGGCGATGTTAAAGAGGCCATTTGAAATGTCGTCCTCAGAATGTGGGCGTCGCTGGCTGGCCCAGCATTTATTGCCCATCCCTAATTGCCCCTTGAGAAGGTGGTGGGTGAGCTGCCTTCTTGAACCGCTGCAGTCCATGTGATGTAGGTACACCCACCGTGCTGTTAGGGAGGGAGTTCCAGGATTTTGACCCAGCGACAGTGAAGGAACGGCGATATATTTCCAAGTCAAGATGGTGAATGGCTTGGAGGGGAACTTCCCAGTGGTGGTGTTCCCATGTATCTGCTGGCCTTGTCCTTCTAGATGGTAGTTGTCATAGGTTTGGAAGGTGCTGTCTAATGAGTTGATTTGCTATTAACTGAGTGTCTCGCCAATGACAGGTTAGAGTCAACCACACTGAGATGTTGGACTGGAGTCACATATAGACCCTGTCTGGGTTAGGGTTGCAGGTTTCCATCCCTATTGGTGAAATCAGGAGGGATATTTACGTCAGCTTCACTTTCACTTTTACTGAGACCAGCTTTTTATTTTCAAATTTTTTTTCAACCAAATCCAAATTCTCAAATGGCCCTGGGTTTGGTGGGGGTGGGGTGGTGGTGGGGGGCAGGGCGGGGGTGGGGGGATGTGGGGGGGGCGGGTGTGGATTTGAGCTCGTGTGCCCTGGGTTATTAGTCCAGTTACCAAATCAGTCAACATTTAAAACAGCTTGTCTGACCATGATCACATCACTGATTGTGAGATCTTGCGATGTGCAAAGACACACACTTCAAAAATAAATACTTCATTGGCTCTGAAGTGCTCTGGGATGGCCTGAGGATGTGAAAGGTGCTATAGAAATGCAAGCCTTTAATTTCAGTTATGTAACCCAGTACAACATCAAAACTCCTTCATTTTACTCTGAATTTTAAACTGCACTGGGAAAATGAGGAGCCTGAGAGGCAGCATTGCCTATGGCTGCGTCAGTAACCGGTGAGGATCACTTGCGGCATTTAAGTTTCAGCTGGACACCAGTCTGCCCAAACATCCTTAGACCTTTCTTCACGTTTACAGAACTGAGTGAACAGAGGTGTCGATAGAAACTGTTTCCTTTGGGGGGTGCGGGGAAGGAGTCCAGAACAAGGGGCCAGAACCTTGAAATGAGAGCCGGGCTGTTCAGGGGGTGATGTCAGGAAGCACTCCCTCACACAAAGGGGAGTGGAAATCCAGAACTCTCTCTGTTGAGGCTGGGGCTCAGTTGGACATTTCAGATCTGAGACTGATGGATTTTTGTTGAGTGAGGGGGTTTAAGGGACTTGCAGCTACTGCAGGTAAATGAGGTTGAGGTGCAAAACAGGCTTGAGGGGTGCAACTAATGGATACTGTTCCCAGCGCATCCCCGACACTTGCAGCCCATCCCCTTTCGACCCCCTTCACCCTCCCCAGATCAACCTTTCTCCGTTACGAGCACCTTTTGTCCATAGGAACATAGAAAATTTACAGCATAGCAGGTGGCTGTTCGGCCCTTCGTGTCTGTGCAGCGGAGAAAGAGTTACCCAGTCCGATTCCACCTTCCAGCTCTTGGTCCGAAGCTCTGTAAGCCACAGCACGGCAAGCGCATATCGAATGTTTTTGTTTTTTAAACGTGACGAGCATTTCTGCCTTTACCACCCTCAGGCAGTGAGCTCCAGACATCCACCACCCGCTGGGGAAAATAAATTACTCCATTTCTCTCTAATCCTTTGACCAATTACTTTAAATCTCTGTCCCTGTTTGTTGACTCTTTTTTGCTAAGTGAGCTGGGCCCTTCCTATCGACTCTGCCCAGGGCCCCCTCAGAATTTTATATGCCTCAATTTAAATCGTGCCTCAGCCTCTTCGGTTCTGAAGGCAACAACCCCAAGAAAACAGCCTCTCTGATCTTCCCTCATAATTAAAGATCCCCATTCCCAGCCACACCCTCTGTGTCCTGACTGCACGCAGTTCTCTAACCGCTGTTTAAAACAGATCCAGCATCATCCCCCAGCTCTTACATTCTTGGCCTTGGCTAATTTTTTTTTTTAATTCTTTCATGTGGTTGTTGCTGGCAAGACCAGCATATTGCCCGTCCCTAATTTCAGCACAGAAGAGGCCATTTCAGAGGCAGCCACGTTGCTGAGGGTCTGGAGTCACGTGTAGGCCAGAAGCAGGTAAGGACAGCAGATTTCCTTTAGTGGATAATCAATGGGCACCGTCACTGATACGAGCTTTATAATTCCAGATTTATTCATTGAATTTATTAGTTGATCCAGCTGCCGTGGTGGGATTTGAACCCATGTCCTCAGAGCATCAGGCTGGGCCTCTAGATCGCTAGTGCGGTGATATTACCATTACACCAACTCTCCAACACTTCCCAATAAAGGGAAGTTTCCTGTTTGCCTTCCTAACCACCTCATCTACCTTTCCTGCTGCCTTTAGGGATCTGAGGAGATGCACTCCGAGGTTCCTCCGTTCCTCTACACCTTTCAGCATCCTACCTATCCTTCTGCTTGTGAAGCTGCTCTGGAAATCTTAGAACGATACAGCACAGAAAGAGGCCATTTGGCCCACTGTGCCTGTGCTGGAAATGTGGCATCCTCACATTTCCCCTTCAGGTTTTCAGTGCAGCTGCAGTTCCAGTTACTGCCTCACTGTGGTGGCATTGAGCCACTCCTGTCTCACTGTCAGCTCTCAAGGTCACTTTCAATCCTCGTCGGCGAAAGAGCTCCTGCAACACCCAATGTGTTCTGGAACTAATTTTCACATCTGAGCTGCGAGGCTGAGCCGCAACAGGCTATCCGACTGCAAGGCTTCACCGCAAAGACAGCCTTTTTCTGGTAACTCCCACATAGTGAACCAGCCCTGCCTGATATTCAGTATTAACTCCCCACCTCCATCCCTCTGCGCCGCACCAGCGTGATATTCTCTGGAATATCTGAGGTTACATTTATAAAAACACAACAGTTTGTTTTCTTTCTCTTTCTCTCTCCCTCTCTCTCTCCCTCCTTCTCCCTTTCTGTGTCTCTCTTCTCTGTCTATCACTCTACCTGTTTCTCTCACTGTGTTTCAGAATCTGATTGTTTCATCTCTCTCTCTCTCTCTCTGTAAATCTGTTTCTCTCCTTCCATATGCCTGGTTTTCTGTCTCTCTCTGTCTCTCCCTCTCTTTGTCTCTATCCCTATCTCTCTCTCTCTCTGTCCCTGTCTCTCTCTCTCTGTCCCTGTCTCTCTCTCTGTCTCTCTCTCTCTGTCCTTGTCTCTCTCTCTCTCAGTCCTTGTCTCTCTCTCTCTCTGTCCTTGCCTCGCTCTCTCTCTGTCCCTGTCTCTCTCTCTCTCTGTCCCTGTCTCTCTCTCTCTCTGTCCCTGTCTCTCTCTCTCTCTGTCCCTGTCGCTCTCTCTCTGTCCCTGTCTCTCTCTCTCTCTCTCTGTCCCTGTCTCTCTCTCTCTCTGTCCCTGTCTCTCTCTCTCTCTGTCCCTGTCTCTTTCTCTCGCTCTCTCGCTCTCTGTCCCTGTCTCTCTCTCTCTGTCTCTGTCTCTCTCTCTCTCTTTGTCTCTCTCTCTTTGTCTCTCTCTCTCTCTCTTTGTCTCTGTCTCTGTCTCTCTCTCTCTCCACCCTGTCTGCAGTCCCTGGTGTGAAGGGACCAGTGTTCACACCACCTCCTGATCTGGGAAATAATTCAAATGAAAGAGGCAGAATGTGTCAAGAAAGAAAAGCTTTAATTGAGAGCGGAGATCGGCACCAGGTTCAGCACCGGGTTCAGTACCGGGTTCGGCACCAGTTGCAGCAAACACCCACAGTAACAGCTCATCTCCTTACCTGTTATCTCACTCACCCCAGGGCGCCAGACTCTCATTCTGAGACACGCTGATGTTGTGGAGTCTGTTTAATCAAACAGCACAGAAGGAGGCCACTCGGTCCATCTCGCCTATGCTGATTTTTTCATAGAGCTACTGTATCTGACCCACTGCTCTGCTTTCGTCACTTACCCCGCTGATTTTTCCTATTCAAGAATTTATCCATTTCCCTTTCAAAACTATTTCTAATGCAGCGATGCAGAACCCGGTGGGGGGGTGGGGGGAGCAGAACCTTAAAGTGAGGGCCAGGCCTTTCAGGGGGTGACATCAGGAAGCACTTCTTCACACAAAGGGGAGAGGAAATCTGGAACTCTCTCCTCCAGAAAGCTGTGGATGCTGGAGGTGAATTGAAGCTTTTGAGACTGAGATGGATGGAGTTTTACTGTAAAGTTTACAAAATCAAGGCAGGAAAATGGAGTTAAGTTTTTTTATTCATTCACGGGATGTTGGTATCGCTGGCTGGGCCAGCATTTATTGCCCATCCCTAGTTGCCCCTTGAGAAGGTGGTGGTGAGCTGCCTTCTTGAACCGCTGCAGTCCATGTGGTGTAGGTACACCCCACAGCGCTGTTAGGAAGGGAGTTCCAGGATTTTGACCCAGTGACAGTGAAGGAACGGCCGATATATTTCCAAGATAGGATGGTGAGTGACTTGGAGGGGAACTTCCAGGTGGTGGTGTTCCCATTTGTTTGCTGTCCTTGTCCTTCTAGCTGGTAGTGGTCATGGGTTTGGAAGGTGCTGTCTGAGGAGTCTTGGTGAGTTCCTCCATCACATCTTGTGGATGGCCTCTTGTGGTGGAGGATGGTGGTGTAGTGCTAATGTTACTAGACTAGTGGGACCATAGGTCCAGGCTAATGCTCTGGGGACACAGGTTCAAGTCCCATGATGGTTTCTGGTGGAATTTAAGTTGAATTAATTAATGAAATCTGGAATATAAAGCCAGTCTCAGTAATGGTGACTGTGAAACTATCATTGACTGCTGTTAAAAACTCATCTGGTTCACTAATGTCCTTTAGGGAAGGAAATCTGCCACCCTTACCTGGTCTGGGCCTACATGTGACTCCAGACCCACAGCCATGTGGTTGATTCTTAACTGCCCTCTGAAATGGCCCAGCAAACCATTCAGTTGTACTAAACCCCTACAGGAAAGTCAAAATGAAGAACAAGCATGATGTAATTGAATGACAGAACAGACTCAAGGGGCTGAATGGTCTTTTGTCCCTGTGCCTCTGCACTCCATCAGTGTTTTATCCTGTGACTATCTGGATGGGACAAGGTGAAGAAGATGGCCCTGGTTTTTACAGTGACTTCCCTCTTACTTCATTGGCTATAACGTGCTTTGGGATGTCCTGAGGATGTGAAAGGTTGCGATAGAAATATAAGACTTCTCTCTCTGTCTCTGTCTCTCTGTAGGTCTGGTGATGATTGCAGTGATCCTTGTGTCCAGGAAGGTTGGGATTAACCCGGATAATGTTGCCACTCCGATTGCAGCGAGCCTGGGTGACTTGATCACACTCTCACTGTTGGCTACGATCAGCCATTCTCTCTTCACGCACATGAGTACGAGCAGTTTACCGTTTCGGGAGAGACTTCACACTCCTCCCCCCCATCATAATCAGGAACTGCAGAACCCGGCTGCAGATACTTAAACCTCTCTCTGGCGCACTGTCCAATCAGGACCCACTCTGCCCTCTGGAACTTCTCCATTCTTGAACCACATTCCTATCTCTGACTCACATTCAGAATGCTACCCTGTCAGAGGTGGAAGAAGGCGTTAAACCATGGTCCGCTCTGTCATGTTCCCCACATTACCACAGGCTCAACACTTCCCAAGTGTTTCATTATCTGAGACCATCAGACCATAAGACGTAGGAGCAGAAGTAGGCCATTCGGCCCATCAAGTCTGCTCCGCCATTCAATGACATCATGGCTGATCTGATAATCCTCAACTCCACTTTCTTGCCTTTTCCCCCATAACCCTTGATTCCCTTACTGATTAAAAATCTGTCTATCTCAGCCTTGAATATATTTAGCGACCCAGCCCCTACAGCCCTCTGTGGTAAAGAATTCCACAGATTGACTACCCTCTGAGAGAAGAAATTCCTCCTCATCTCTGTCTTAACTGGGTGATCCCTTACTCTGAGAGTATGCCCTCTGCCCTTAGATTATGCCCTCTAGTCCTAGACTTTCCCACAAGGGGAAACAGCCTCTCAGCATTTACCCTGTTAAGCCCCCTAAGAATCTTATATGTTTCAATAAGGTCACCTCTCATTCTTCTAAACTCCAATGAGGACAGGCCCAACCTACTCAACCTCTCATAAGAAAACCCCTCCATACCAGGGATCAACCTAGTGAACCTTCTCTGGACTGTCTCCAATTTCAGGATATCTTTCCTTAGGTACGGGGACCAAAACTGTTCAGTTTCTTTTTCAATTCCGAACTGTCTATAAAGCGTTTTGGGACATTCTGAGGTTGTGAGAGACTCTATAGAAATTGGAGTTTGTTCTTTAATTTTACTAGACCATTAGCCACTGTCGTGAATGTCTCCCAAACCCTCCTCCTCTCCATGAGCCCAGGTTTCAAAGAGACCTGTATTAGGGGCTAGTTGCACGGGCTAGGGGATGGTCTCGGGCCCTGGCTCCTGGACACCACCCCGGGAACGCCTCCCGGACACTGCACCTACCTGGGTGGACGGCAGCCATGATGCCTACTGTGGACGAACAGCCACAGCTTAAGTTGTTTCTGTTTAGGGGAGTAGGGGTGGGCAGAATGGGGGTGGCTGTGGGTTTCTGTCTGAATGGGAACGCACGTTGTGAGATGTTTCTGAATTTTCTTCCCAGATCTTGTTTACCTCGCTCCCGGTCTCTGTGTCCTCTTCATTATCCTGATCCCAGTTTGGGTGGTTATTGCTTGGAAAAGTCCTCAAACCCGGGAGGTGTTAAAATCCGGGTGGCAGCCTGTACTGGTTGCCATGTCGATCAGCAGGTGGGTGACCGGTACTGTCCTTACTTTGTAAGGGGTGGTGGGGAGAATGGTGGGGGTACATCTCCACCAGGGACCTGCAGGTTAAGCAGCTTCAGGGATTGGAAGTTCAGCCGCAGTTGGTTACTGGGAACCACAGCAGATAAGGAGCTAGAGAAGGCCGTTCGGCCCCTCGAGCCCTGCTATGTCATTGAACTAGATCATGGCTGATCTTCCATCTCAACGCCATCTTCCCACAGTACCGCCATATTCCTTAATGTCAAAACATCAACAGAAGACAACACGCACCTGCTTGGAAAGAAAGATACTGAGAATGTTTAACATTTCTGTTTTCTTTTGCTTTAATGGACACAGGCCCACGTCATTATCTTGTCACTGTGGGATCTTGCTATGCTGTAGCAAGGGCAGGTTTAGCACTGAGTTAGATACAGAGTAAAGCTCCCTCTACACTGTCCGCATCAAACACTCCCAGGACAGGTACAGCACAGGGTTAGATACAGAGTAAATCTCCCTGTACACTGTCCACATCAAACACTCCCAGGACAGGTACAGCACGGGGTTAGATACAGAGTAAAGCTCCCTCTACACCGTCCCCATCAAACACTCCCAGGACAGGTACAGCACAGGGTTAGATACAGAGTAAAGCTCCCTCTACACCGTCCCCATCAAACACTCCCAGGACAGGTACAGCACGGGGTTAGATACAGAGTAAAGCTCCCTCTACACTGCCCCCATCAAACACTCCCAGGACAGGTACAGCACAGGGTTAGATACAGAGTAAAGCTCCCTCTACACTGCCCCCATCAAACACTCCCAGGGCAGGTATAGGACGGGGTGAATTGTCTGTTTTCCGATTAGTCACTCTGTACAGTTTATAACCTTCATGATTAAACCGCTTTCCACCTTGTTGTTTCCTCAGTGTTGGTGGATTGATCCTGGATAAGACAGTCACTAACCCCAAGTTTGAAGGTATGGCTGTCTTCACGCCTGTCATTAATGGTGAGTTTCATGTCTGATTGTCTTGATCCATGAGTGCAATGTAACAGATAAACCCCCCAGTGCCCGTCATTAGCAGTAAAGCGCTTTACAGTCAGAGAAACACTTTGGAAGAGTTGCACTCTGGGAAATACAGCAACCAGCTGGCACACAGCAATATCCAACAAACAGGGCATAGTGTAGAGGGAGCTTTACTCTGTATGTAACCCTGTGCTGTACCTGTCCTGGGAGTGTTTGATGGGGACAGTGTAGAGATAGCTTTACTCTGTATCTAACCCTGTGCTGTACCTGTCCTGGGAGTGTTTGATGGGGACAGTGTAGAGATAGCTTTACTCTGTATCTAACCCCGTGCTGTACCTGTCCTGGGAGTGTTTGATGGGGACAGTGTAGAGGGAGCTTTACTCTGTATCTAACCCCGTGCTGTACCTGTCCTGGGAGTGTTTGATGGGGACAGTGTAGAGGGAGCTTTACGCTGTATCTAACCCCGTGCTGTACCTGTCCTGGGAGTGTTTGATGGGGACAGTGTAGAGGGAGCTTTACTCTGTATCTAACCCCATGCTGTACCTTTCCTGGGAGTGTTTGATGGGGACAGTGTAGAGGGAGCTTTACTCTGTATCTAACCCCGTGCTGTATCTGTCCTGGGAGTGTTTGATGGGGACAGTGTAGAGGGAGCTTTACTCTGTATCTAACCCCGTGCTGTACCTGTCCTGGGAGTGTTTGATGGGGACAGTGTAGAGGGAGTTTTACTTTGTATCTAACCCCGTGCTGTACCTGTCCTGGGAGTGTTTGATGGGGACAGTGTAGAAGGAGCTTTACTCTGTATCTAACCCAGTGCTGTACCTGTCCTGGAAGTGTTTGATGGGGACAGTGTAGAGGGAGCTTTATTCTGTATCTAACCCCGTGCTGTACCTGTCCTGGGAGTGTTTGATGGGGACAGTGTAGAAGGAGCTTTACTCTGTATCTAACCCAGTGCTGTACCTGTCCTGGGAGTGTTTGATGGGGACAGTATAGAAGGAGCTTTACTCTGTATCTAACCCCGTGCTGTACCTGTCCTGGGAGTGTTTGATGGGACAATGTAGAGCAATCTTTACACTGTGTCAGCATCCTAGGGATTATCATTCACCAGAAAGAGAACGCAGGCCACTCGACGGAGAATAAATTAAGCCCCTTCAAAACTGGAGTCAATGGGAATCAGGGGGAAAACTCTTCACTGGCTGGAGTCATATCTAGCGCAAAGGAAGCTGGGTGTGGTTGTTGAAGATCAATCATCTCAGCTCCAGGACATCACTGCAGGTGTTCCTCAGGGTAGTGTCCTCAGCCCAAACATCTTCAGCTGCTTCATCAATGACCTTCCTTCCATCTTAAGGTCAGAAGTGGGGATGTTCACTGATGATTGCACAATGTTCAGCACCATTCGCAACTCCTCAGATACTGAAGCAGTCCATGTCCAAGTGCAGCAAGACCTGGACAATATCCAGGCTTGGGCTGACAACTGGCAAGTAACATTTACGCCACACAAGTGCCAGGCAATGACCATCTCCAACAAGAGAATCTAACCATTGCCCCTTGACCTTCAGTGGCATTTCCATCACTGAATCCCCCACTATCAACATCCTGGGGGTTACCATTGACCAGAAACTGAACTGGGCTAGCCATATAAATACTGTAGCTACAAGAGCAGGTCAGAGGCTAGGAATCCTGCGATGAGTAACCCACCTCCTGACTCCCCAAAGCCTGTCCACCATCTACAAGGCACAAGTCAGGAGTGTGATGGAATACTCCCCACTTGCCTGGATGAGTACAGCTCCCACAACACTCAAGAAGCTTTACACCATCCAGGACAAAGCAGCCCACTTGATTGGCACCCCATCCACAAGCATTCACTCCCTCCACCACTGACACACAGTAGCAGCAGTGTGTACCATCTACAAAGATGCACTGCAGGAACTCACCAAGCTTCCTTACAATTCCAAACCCATGACCACAACCACCTAGAAGGACAAGGGCAGCAGGTAGATGGGAACACCACCACCTGGAAGTTCTCCTCCATGTCACTCACCATCCTGACTTGGAAATATATCGGCCGATCCTTCACCGTTGCTGGGTCAAAATCCTGGAACTCCCTCCCTAACAGCACAGTGGGTGTACCTACACCAGAGGGATCGCAGCAGCTCAAGGAGGCAGCTCACCACCACCTTCTCAAGGGCAATTAGGGATGGGCAATAAATACTGGCCTAGTCAGTGACACCTATAGCCCTTAAATGAATAAAAAAATATATATAATGTGAGCTTGGTCACTTTGGTAGGAAGACCACAGAAGTAGAATATTATTTATATAGAGAGAGACCGCAGAACTCTGCAGTACAGAGCGACCTGGCTGTTACCCTTATCGATGAATGATGAAATGTTACTATGCAGATACAGCAAGTAACTAGGAAGTAAAATGGAATCTTGTTTTTCATTGCAAGGGCGATGAAGCATAAAAGTAGGGAAGTCCTGCTACAACTGTACAGGGCATTGGTGAGGCCACACCTGGAGTACTGGGTACAGTCTTGGTCACTTGATTTAGAGGAGGGATAGACTTACATTGGAGGCAGCTCAAAGAAGGTACACTAGGGTTTGTCTTATGAGGAAAGGTTGAGCAGGTTGGGCCAATACTCATTGGAGTTTAAGGAATGAGAGGTGATGTTATTGAAACATATAAAGATCCTGAGGGGACTTGACAGGGTGGATGCTGAGAGGATGTTTCCCCTTGTGGGAGAGACTAGAACTCAGGGGCACAGTTTAAGGGGTCTCCCATTTTATTCTCAGAGGGTCATTAGTCTGTGGAATTCTGTCCCCCCAGAGAGCAGTGGAGGCTGGGTCATTGAGTATATTCACAGAATCAGAATCACAGAATCTCACAGTGCAGAAGAGGCCCTTCGGCCCATCAAGTCTGCGCCAAAACGTGAGAAACACCTGACCTACCTACCTACCTAACCCCATTTACTAGCACTTGGCCCATAGCCTTGAATGTTATGACGTGCCAAGTGCTCATCCAGGTACTTTTTAAAGGATGTGAGGCAACCCGCCTCCACCACCCTCCCAGGCAGTGCATTCCAGACCATCACCACCCTCTGGGTAAAAAAGTTTTTCCTCACATCCCCTCTAAACCTCCTGCCCCTTACCTTGAACTTATGCCTCCTCGTGACTGACCCTTCAACTAAGGGGAACAGATGCTCCCTATCCACTCTGTCCATGCCCCTCATTCAAAGCTGAGTTAGACAGATTTTTGATTAACAAGGGATTCGAGGGTTAAAGGGAACAAGCAGGAAAGTGGAGTTAAGGCCCCAATCAGATCAGCCATAATCTTATTGAATGGGGGAGTAGGCCCAAGGGGCTGAATGGCCTAGTCCTGCTTCTATTTCTTATATTCTTATGGGCCTCACTCTCCTTCAAACCCTTCAGGTGTGTTACTGCCGTTAACTCAGAAGAATATGCTCTCAGGTCACATTTGGACTAGTAAACACTATAATAATGAGTTCCTCCATAAGGAACTGGACCAACTCCCAAAGACCTGGAGCTATCCTGAGCAGAAAGATCCTTCCCCCTCCATTCCCTGGCCTGACTTTGATGTATGAGGAGGCTTTAAGCGGGAACCAGAGGCAGGGCAAGATGCTAGGTAGCAGGCAAAGAACAGGGAAGGCAGAAGAGGTTACATAACAAAATAGGTTGAGAGGAGTGCGTTCAATGTGCCTGAAGAGATTTACTTGATCGTTACTCTGACTTAACTCTTTTGATTTACTAGTGTTTCACCCCTAGGTGTAGGTGGGAATCTCGTTGCAATACAGGCTAGTCGCATCTCGACCTACCTCCACTTGTGGAGTGTCCCAGGTGTGTTACCCCGCCGGATGTGGGAGCATTGGCCCAATCCCTGTACCACCTTCATCCGCTCAGGTTGGTGACACCCACAGTTCAGCTAAACATGTCTTTGCCACCACAGGGTGCAGGGAGCTGGGCAACTCCCTGCGGAACCCCGCTGCTTCATACCCGCAGGGATCGGACTGAAAGACAGAGAATTTGCATTCTACTAACATAGAACTTCGTCAGATAGATCACACCTGGAATATTGTCAAGAGTCCTGGACTCCATATTGAAAACAATGGATAGGCAGGCGCTGGAGAAGGTTTAAAGAGTATCCATGAAGATGATTCCAGAACCAGGTGGTTACACCCATTGGGAATGGTTGAATAAAACTGGTGACAGGATTTTCAGGAAGGACCCGTCACGGGTGGGAATGGAAAATTCGGAGAGCCAGCCAAACGTCCATTGACTTCACCGGAGAGTCCCAGCCATAGGGAGGTTGGATAATCCTGGACTGGGACTCATTTCTCGAGAAAAGGGAAGGCTGAGGGTTGACCTGATAGAGGGCTTTAAATTATGAAGGAGTTTGATAGGGTAGATGTAGAGAAAATATTTCCGCTTGTGTGGGGAGACCAGAGCCAGGGGTTAAAAATATAAGAGAGTCACTAATTAATCCAATGGGGAATTCAGGAGAAATGTCTTTACCCAGAGAGTGGGGAGAATGTGGAACTGACTCCCACAGGGAGTGGTTGAGGCGAATAGTAGTTTTGGATTGATACAGGGCTATGGGTAGAGAGCAGGGCAGTGGGATTAGTTTGGGGATTGATACAGGGCTATGGGGAGAGCGGGGCAGAGGGATTAGTTTGGGGATTGATACAGGGCTATGGGGAGAGAGCAGGGCAGTGGGATTAGTTTGGGATTGATACAGGGCTATGGGGAGAGAGCAGGGCAGTGGGATTAGTTTGGGATTGATAAAGGGCTATGGGGAGAGAGCAGGGCAGGGGGATTAGTTTGGGATTGATAAAGGGCTATGGGGAGAGAGCAGGGCAGTGGGATTAGTTTAGGGTTGATAAGGGCTATGGGGAGAGTGGGGCATTGGGATTAGTTTAGGATTGATACAGGGCTATGGGGAGAGAGTGGGACAGTGGGATTAGTTTGGGATTGATACAGGGATAGGGAGAAGAGAGTGAGGCAGTGGGACTAGTTTGGGATTAAAACAGGGCTATGGGGAAGAGATTGGGGCAGTGGGACTAGTTTGGGATTGATACAGGGCTATGGGAGAAGAGAGTGGGGCAGTGGGATTAAACGTTGGAAGTTTAGAACAGAGGAGGAGGAGAAACACCTTCCCACGGGGAGTTGTGAGGCTGCGGGATTCACTCCCAGGGTTAGTGGTTGAGGCAGAAACTTTGCGAACGAAGAACAGAACGAGGCCATTTGGCCCATCATGCCTGTGCCGACTCTTTGAAAGGCCTATCCAATTAGTCCCATTCCCCCTGCTCTTTCTCCTCTGGAAATGTTTCCTTTCGCGTATTTATTCAATTATTATTGAATCCACTCCCTCGCCCTTTCAGTGAAGCTAGGTAAACAGGTGAGGAAGAAAGGAATAGATGGAGATGGAGGGTTGGGGGGATGGGTGGCGATAGTGAAGTAGGTGGGAGTAAGCTACTGTGGAGCATAGACATGGATCTGTTGGGCTGAATAGCCTGTATCTGTGCTGTAAATTCCATGTAATTCTATGGATAAAATTGATCCTCATCTCCCAATCCCATTGTTAATGCCTGGTAGAAAGCGTACCATGTGTAGGGACTTAAGGGCAGGAATTGAACTTCCTCCCCACCCCCCAACCCCCTGTCCGCTGGACACTCCCTGGCTATGGCGTATGGAAGAACATGGTGCTCACGGCTAATTGTCCAAGGGCTCCTGTGGGACCTGAGCTCCTCAGGGAAAGAGGGAGAAACACAGAGAAACCAGTGAAGGAAGATGCAGAGAAATTGGAGCATTGTTTCTGAAGGGTGTGAAGGCTTTGGAGGAGATTTACTGGGATGGTTCTCCAGGGATTGAGGTAATGTGGAGAGACTGGAGAAGCTGGGATTGTTCTCCCGAAAGCAGAGAAAGCTAAGAGATTTAATGGAGGTCAAAATTCTGAAGGGTTTAAATAGAGTAAATAAGGAGAATTTTTTTCCATTGGCTGAAGTGTTATGAGCAAGAGGACAATACATTTAAGATGATTTGAAGATGAACCAAAGACAACATGAGCAAAAACTTCTTTTTAATCAACAAGTGTTTAGGATCTGGAATGAACTGCCTCATAGGGTCTGGATACAGATTCAAGAGGAGCCTTCGGAAAGGAATTGGATAAATGCTTAAAATTGCAGGAATGTGGGGGAAGAACAGTGGAGTGGGATTAATTGGGTTGCTCGGGAGAGCCACGACAGACTTGATGGACCGAATGGCCTCCTACTGTGCTGAAGTTAGGTTCAGGAGCAGTTTTCCAACTCATAATTGATCTGAATAGAATAATAAGGAGAAATCAGTTCCAAGCTGGTAACCAGAGGACTCAGATTTGAGGAGATTGACAAAAGAACCAAAGTGAACGCTTTGCGGAACACCTTCAGTCACTCTTCAAGCAGCATCCTGACTTGCCAATCACTGGCCATTTCAATTAACCATCTTGTTCTCATTCAGACATTTCTGTGCTCGGCCTGCTGTAATGTTCCAGTGAAACCCAGCACAAGCTGGAAGAACAGCACCGCATCCTCCAATTAGACACTTTACGGCCTCTTGGACTCAACATTGAGTTCAACAACTTCAGGCCATGAGCTCTGACCCCCATTATGCTCCACCTGCCCCTCCCCCACACTTTCAACAGCATCAAACCCATCACATGCTTACCCCTCTCTAATTCTGAAGAAGTCATATTGGACTCTGTTTCTCGCTCCACAGATACTGCTTGACTTGCTGAGTTTTTCCAGAATCTTCTGTTTTTATTTGATATTAGAGGGAAGGTGAGAGTGTTTTTACACAAGTGGTTGTGATCTGGAAGGTGCTGCCTGAAAGGGCGGTGGAAGCAGATTCAATAATAACTTTCAATAGGGAATTGGATAAATACTCGAAAGGAAACATTTATAGAGTATGGAGAAAAAGCAGGGGGAATGGCACTAATTGGATAGGCCTTTTAAAGAGCCAGCACAGGCATGATGGGCCAAATGGCCTCATTCTGTTCTTTGTACGCAAAGTTTCTGCCTCAACCACTAACCCTGGGAGTGAATCCCGCAGCCTCACAACTCCCCGTGGGAAGGTGTTTCTCCTCCTCTCTGTTCTAAACTTCCAACAATTAATCCCGCTGCCCCACTCTCTTCTCCCTATCCCTGTATCAATCCCCAAACTAGTCCCACTGCCCCGCTCTCTTCCCATAGCCCTGTATCAATCCCAAACTAGTCCCACTGCCCCGCTCTCTCCCCATAGCCCTGTATCAATCCCCAAACTAGTCCCACTGCCCCGCTCTCTCCCCATAGCCCTGTATCAATCCCCAAACTAATCCCACTGCCCCGCTCTCTCCCCATAGCCCTGTATCAATCCCCAAACTAATCCCACTGCCCCGCTCTCTCCCCATAGCTGTGTATCAATCCCAAACTAATCCCACTGCCCCACTCTCCCCCCATATCCCTGTATCAATCCCAAACTAATCCAACTGTCCTGCTCCCTCCCCAAAGACCTGTATCAATCCCAAACTAATCCCACTGCCTCGCTTTCTGTCCAAAGCCCTATATCAAATCCAAACTAAGCCCACTGCCCAGCGATCTCTCCATAGCCCTGTATCAATCCCCAAACTAATCCCACTGCCCTACTCTTT
Source organism: Carcharodon carcharias (assembly GCF_017639515.1). Lineage (NCBI taxonomy): Eukaryota > Metazoa > Chordata > Chondrichthyes > Lamniformes > Lamnidae > Carcharodon > Carcharodon carcharias. The sequence goes on from NC_054473.1 coordinate 7,360,477, forward strand.
CCCCATATCCTTGTATTAAGATCACTGCCCCACTCTCTCCCCATATCCCTGTATTAGTCCCACTGCCCCACTCTCTCCCCATATCCCCATATTAATCCCACCGCCCCACTCTCTCCCCATATCCCCGTATTAATCCCACTGCCCCACTCTCTCCCCATATCCCCATATTAATCCCACTGCCCCGTATTAATCCCACTGCCCCACTCTCTCCCCATAGCCCTGTATCAATCCCACTGCCCCGTATTAATCCCACTGCCCCACTCTCTCCCCATATCCCCGTATTAATCCCACTGCCCCACTCTCTCCCCATATCCCCATATTAATCCCACTGCCCTGTATTAATCCCACTGCCCCACTCTCTCCCCATATCCCCGTATTAATCCCACCGCCCCGCTCTCTCCCCATAGCCCTGTATCAATCCCAAGATAATCCCACTGCTCGTTGTGATCACTGATATGAAGCACCTGGCACTATATAATGTGCTATACAAGTGCAAGTTGTTATTGTTGCAGAGTTATGCAATTGAATGCAGACTCAGACGGAGTTGCTATTTTGAATCAGCTGTATGCCCAATGGGGACAGTAACTCATCAGGGCTCATTTCCTCCCTTCTCAGGTGTCAATTCAACGTCAGCCCGCGTCCTCTTCCTGCTGGTTGTCCCAGGTCACCTGCTCTTCCTCTATACCATCCATTTTCTCCAGGCAGGTCACGTTAACGTAACCATCAGTTTCACTGCATTCTACCTCACTGCTGCCCTGATACAGGTAAGGAAACTGAGTCATTGGCATCTTCTAGCAGTGTCAGTGGGTAGCACCCCTCGCCTCAGAGTCAGAAGGTCAATGGTTCAAGACCCACCCCATGGCCCTAAACTGACAGCCCTAGTACAGTACTCTGGGAGTGCTGCACTGTCAGAGGGTCAGTACTGAAGGAGTGCTGCACTGTCAGAGGTTCGGTACTGAGGGAGCGTCGGAGGGTCAGTACTGAGGGAGCGCCGCACTGTCGGAGGGTCGGTACTGAGGGAGCGCCGCACCGTCGGAGGGTCGGTACTGAGGGAGCGCCGGAGGGTCAGTACTGAGGGAGCGCCGCACTGTCGGAGGGTCGGTACTGAGGGAGCGCCGCACTGTCGGAGGGTCGGTACTGAGGGAGCGCCGCACTGTCGGAGGGTCGGTACTGAGGGAGCGCCGCACTGTCAGAGGGTCGGTACTGAGGGAGTGTCGGAGGGTCAGTACTGAGGGAGCGCCGCACTGTCGGAGGATCGGTACTGAGGGAGCGCCGCACTGTCAGAGGGTCGGTACTGAGAGAGCGCCGGAGGGTCGGTACTGAGGGAGCGCCGGACTGTCGGAGGGTCGGTACTGAGGGAGCGCCGGACTGTCGGAGGGTCGGTACTGAGGGAGCGCCGGACTGTTGGGAGGGTCGGGACTGTTGGGAGGGTCGGTACTGAGGGAGCGCCGGACTGTCGGAGAGTCGGTACTGAGGGAGCGTCGGAGGGTCGGTACTGAGGGAGCGCCGCACTGTCGGAGGGTCGGTACTGAGGGAGCGCCGCACTGTCGGAGGGTCGGTACTGAGGGAGTGCTGCCCTGTCAGAGGGTCAGTACTTGTTGCTGGGTTCATGTGTGAGCTGACCTTCGTCTCTTGTGCCACGACAGGTTGGCCTCTTGCTCTACATCGCTGACCTCCTCGTCCGCCTGACCTGGCGAATGGGCCTGGACCCTGATAACTTCTCCATCCCGTACCTGACAGCGCTGGGGGACCTCCTGGGCACCGGGCTCCTGGCTGTCTGCTTCCTGGCTGACTGGCACATCGTGAACGGTGTCTGAATCCAAACGATCTAAAGAGATCCAGAAAATGACCTTTCCCATCCCACCTCCAGTGGGATCCAGATCTAACTGTTGACAGTTAACCCACGAGACTTGGCCACAGGCAGCATCAACTCCACCCTGAACTGTGCACCATTACTGAAACAACCAGTCCAGAATTAGACCCAGGCAGCATTCAAAATTCAATGGAATCCCCATTCACAGCAAAACAGCTCGACTTACTGAACCGTTCTTTCGGTCCATCAGATCCATGCTGGTGATTCTGCTCCACACAAACCTCCTCCCATTCTCCATCTCGCCCATTAAACATATCATTAGGTTTCTCTGCCTCATTTAAACTTCCCCCTTAAATGTATTGATACTATTCACCTCAACCACTCACTGTGGGGAGAGCGAGATCCACATTCCCATCCCTCTCTGGGTGAGGAAGTTTCTGAATTTCCGATTGGATTTATCTTATATTTACGGCTTCTGGTTTGGTCTCCCCGGCATCTTCTTCGTACCAACCTTACCAAACCCCTTCATAATCTTAAAAAAAAATCCCTGCAAGGTCACTCTGCAGCCTTCTCTTCTAGAATAAAGAGAGGCCCAATCTTTCTAGATTGCTATAAATGCTCCGCCCTGGTCTCATGCTTATAAATTTATTTTTGCACCTTCTCCAGTTTCTTTTTATCCCTTCAGTAATTATAGTAACCAGAAGTGTGCACAGCACTCCCATTGTAGTCTAAATAACGTTCCAAGCAAGTTTAACATAAGATTCCTGCCTTTCAATTCTATCCCACTAGAAGTGAACTGTGAATGTTTACCTGTACTACCTTCAGTAATTGATTTATCTGTTCCCCACACTCCCCTTGTTCCTCAACACAGTTCAGGTTCTTGGACTGCTAGTGGTATGTGGTCTCCACCTTCTACCAAAAGACAGCACATCGCACTTAACAAGATTGATCTCCAAAGCACCAGTTCATGCAGAATCCAAGAACACTGCAATACTGGCTTCCTCACTTTCCGAAATGGGACCCCAGTGAGAGTCAGTGGGTGTGGAGCTGTACCCCAGTGAGAGTCAGTGGGTGTGGAGCTGTACCCCAGTGAGAGTCAGTGTGTGGGGAATTGTACCCCAGTGAGAGTCAGTGGGTGTGGAACTGTATCCCATTGAGAGTCAGTGTGTGTGGAGCTGTACCCCAGTGAGAGTCAGTGTGTGTGGGACCCGTACCCCAGTGAGAGTCAGTGTGTGTGGAACTGTACCCCAGTGAGAGTCAGTGTGTGTGGAGCTGTACCCCAGTGAGAGTCAGTGGGTGTGGAGCTGTACCCCAGTGAGAGTCAGTGGGTGTGGAACTGTATCCCATTGAGAGTCAGTGTGTGTGGAGCTGTACCCCAGTGATAGTCAGTGTGTGTGGGACCTGTACCCCAGTGAGAGTCAGTGTGTGTGGGACCCGTACCCCAGTGAGAGTCAGTGTGTGTGGAACTGTACCCCAGTGAGAGTCAGTGTGTGTGGGACCCTTACCCCAGTGAGAGTCAGTGTGTGTGGGACCCTTACCCCAGTGAGAGTCAGTGTGTGTGGGACCCTTACCCCAGTGAGAGTCAGTGTGTGTGGGACCCGTACCCCAGTGAGAGTCAGTGTGTGTGGGACCCGTACCCCAGTGAGAGTCAGTGTGTGTAGAACTGTACCCCAGTGAGAGTCAGTGTGTGTGGAACTGTACCCCAGTGAGAGTCAGTGTGTGTGTGGAACTTTCTTCCAGTGAAAGTTAGCATCTGTATTGCTTTGCAGATTGTCATTGAAATATTTTATCCTTTTACAAAGGATAAAATATTAACTAGAGCCTTGATTTGCAATAAATATGGTGTTTTCAAGGTGGAGCCTTAGCTCACATGTGCACATTCAAAGCTCCTGCCTTCCACCATATCACATTTTGAATTACACCCTGCATAGTAACTGGAGTAAAGTGACTGTAGAGCTGAAGTGAAGGCTGGATATGATACACAGCCGTGTACAGTAGTTCATCAGTATCTCCATTTAGAGCACAATAAACGTTACGCTGCATTTTTATATTATTGTTTCTGTACCCTGAGAATATAATCAACTCCAAAGATTCAGACTGAATCCATCTACTGGGAAAGAGCAATCCAGTCAAAATATTCCTCTGGCTGGGTCTGATTGTGGGGGAACTGCCAGGGTCACTCGCTGACCACAGGAGCACTGTCAGGGTCACTTGCTGACCACAGGGGCACCGGCTGACCACAGGGGAACTGCCAGGGGCACTCACTGACCACAGGGGCACTTGCTGACCACGGGAGCACTGCCAGGGGCACTCGCTGACCGCGGGTGCACTGCCAGGGTCACTCGCTGACCGCAGGGACACTGCCAGGGTCACTCGCTGACCGCAGGGACACTGCCAGGGTCACTCGCTGACCGCAGGGACACTGCCAGGGTCACTCGCTGACCGCAGGGACACTGCCAGGGTCACTCGCTGACCGCAGGGACACTGCCAGGGTCACTCGCTGACCGCAGGGGCACTCGACCACAGGGGCACTTGCTGACCACGGGAGCACTGCAGGGACACTCGCTGACCGCAGGGACAATGCCAGGGTCACGCGCTGACTGCAGGGGCACTCGCTGACCGCGGGAGCACTGCCAGGGGCACTCGCTGACCGCGGGAGCACTGCCAGGGGCACTCGCTGACCGCGGGAGCACTGCCAGGGGCACTCGCTGACCGCGGGAGCACTGCCAGGGGCACTCGCTGACCGCGGGAGCACTGCCAGGGGCACTCGCTGACCGCGGGAGCACTGCCAGGGGCACTCGCTGACCGCAGGGACACTGCCAGGGTCACTCGCTGACCGCAGGGACACTGCCAGGGTCACTCGCTGACCGCAGGGACACTGCCAGGGTCACTCGCTGACCGCAGGGACACTGCCAGGGTCACTCGCTGACCGCAGGGACACTGCCAGGGTCACTCGCTGACCGCAGGGGCACTCGACCACAGGGGCACTTGCTGACCACGGGAGCACTGCAGGGACACTCGCTGACCGCAGGGACAATGCCAGGGTCACGCGCTGACTGCAGGGGCACTCGCTGACCGCGGGAGCACTGCCAGGGGCACTCGCTGACCGCGGGAGCACTGCCAGGGGCACTCGCTGACCGCGGGAGCACTGCCAGGGGCACTCGCTGACCGCGGGAGCACTGCCAGGGGCACTCGCTGACCGCGGGAGCACTGCCAGGGGCACTCGCTGACCGCGGGAGCACTGCCAGGGGCACTCGCTGACCGCGGGGACACTGCCAGGGGCACTCGCTGACCGCGGGGACACTGCCAGGGGCACTCGCTGACCGCGGGAGCACTGCCAGGGGCATTTGCTGACTGCCAGGGTCACTCGCTGACCGCGGGGGGCACTGCCGGGTCACTCGCTGACCGCGGGGGGCACTGCCGGGTCACTCGCTGACCGCGGGGGGCACTGCCGGGGCACTCGCTGACCGCGGGGGGCACTGCCGGGGCACTCGCTGACCGCGGGGGGCACTGCCGGGGCACTCGCTGACCGCGGGGGGCACTGCCGGGGCACTCGCTGACCGCGGGGGGCACTGCCAGGGGCACTCGCTGACCGCGGGGGGCACTGCCAGGGGCACTCGCTGACCGCGGGGGGCACTGCCAGGGGCACTCGCTGACCGCGGGGGGCACTGCCAGGGGCACTCGCTGACCGCGGGGGGCACTGCCAGGGGCACTCGCTGACCGCGGGGGGCACTGCCAGGGGCACTCGCTGACCGCGGGGGGCACTGCCAGGGGCACTCGCTGACCGCGGGGGGCACTGCCAGGGGCACTCGCTGACCGCGGGGGGCACTGCCAGGGGCACTCGCTGACCGCGGGGGGCACTGCCAGGGGCACTCGCTGACCGCGGGGGGCACTGCCAGGGGCACTCGCTGACCGCGGGGGGCACTGCCAGGGGCACTCGCTGACCGCGGGGGGCACTGCCAGGGGCACTCGCTGACCGCGGGGGGCACTGCCAGGGGCACTCGCTGACCGCGGGGGGCACTGCCAGGGGCACTCGCTGACCGCGGGGGGCACTGCCAGGGGCACTCGCTGACCGCGGGGGGCACTGCCAGGGGCACTCGCTGACCGCGGGGGGCACTGCCAGGGGCACTCGCTGACCGCGGGGGGCACTGCCAGGGGCACTCGCTGACCGCGGGGGGCACTGCCAGGGGCACTCGCTGACCGCGGGGGGCACTGCCAGGGGCACTCGCTGACCGCGGGGGGCACTGCCAGGGGCACTCGCTGACCGCGGGGGGCACTGCCAGGGGCACTCGCTGACCGCGGGGGGCACTGCCAGGGGCACTCGCTGACCGCGGGGGGCACTGCCAGGGGCACTCGCTGACCGCGGGGGGCACTGCCAGGGTCACTCGCTGACCGCGGGGGGCACTGCCAGGGTCACTCGCTGACCGCGGGGGCACTGCCAGGGGCACTCGCTGACCGCGGGGGCACTGCCAGGGTCACTCGCTGACCGCGGGGGCACTGCCAGGGTCACTCGCTGACCGCGGGGGCACTGCCAGGGTCACTCGCTGACCGCGGGGGCACTGCCAGGGTCACTCGCTGACCGCGGGGGCACTGCCAGGGTCACTCGCTGACCGCGGGGGCACTGCCAGGGTCACACTCTGACCGCGGGAGCACTGCCAGGGTCACACTCTGACCGCGGGAGCACTGCCAGGGTCACACTCTGACCGCGGGAGCACTGCCAGGGTCACACTCTGACCGCGGGAGCACTGCCAGGGTCACACTCTGACCGCGGGAGCACTGCCAGGGTCACTCGCTGACCGCGGGAGCACTGCCAGGGTCACTCGCTGACCGCGGGAGCACTGCCAGGGTCACTCGCTGACCGCAGGGGCACTGCCAGGGTCACTCACTGACCATGGGAGCACAATCAGGGTCATTCACTGACCATGGGGGCATTGCCAGTCTCGCTCACTGACCAAAGGGGCACTCACTTTGTGGTTGAGACACTCGGAGCACTGAAGGAGCCCATGGAATTTGTACGTACCTCTGTCAGAGACATCTGCTTCAGGTTAGAAGTGGTAAAACAAATATAACCTGCTTACTGTTATCTCTTCAAAACCCACTTGTCGCCACAGAAACCTATCAATAAGTCTTACAGGGCCTGTGCGATCTGTACATTGCTGCTTGCGAGAACCTGCTCGAACTGGGAGTGTCACCGGAGGGAGGCCAGTGATAAACGGGGCATGGTCACCAGAAAAGTTACTCTTTAAACATGAATTTGTCTCCTGAACGAATAATAAATACAAACGTATGAATTAGGAGCAGGAGTAGGCCATTCAGCCCCTCGAGCCTGCTCCACCATTCAATAAGATCATGGCTGACCTGACTATGACCTCAACTCCACTTTCCACCTACACCGATAACTTTTGACTCACTTGTTAGTCACCTCTGCTTTTAAAATATTTATTGACCCTGCCTCCACTGCCCCTCTCGGGGAGAGAATGCCACCAACTCACAACCCTGAGAGGAAAAAATTCTCATCTCCGTCTTAAATGGGGCCTCATTTTTAAACCATGTCCCCCCTCGTTCTAGTCTCTCCCGTGAGGGGAACCATCCTTTCAGCATCCACCTTGTCAAGTCCCCTCAGGATCTTTATCTGTTTCAAGGAGATCAACTCTCATTCTTCAAATGGACACAGGCCCAGTCTCTCCCCTGCCCATCCCGGGTATCAGTCAAGTGAACCTTCTCTGAGTTGCTTCTAAAGCACAGTGCTCCAGATGTAGTCTTACCAACAACATGTACAATTGGACCAAAACATCCCTACTTTTATATTCCACCCCCCTTGCAATAGGCGACAACATTCCATTTATTTTCCTAATCACTTCCTGTACCTTCTTACTATCTTTTTGGGATTCATGTACCAGGACACCCAGATCCCTCTGTACCTCAGAGCTCTGCAGTCTCTCTCCATTTAAATAATTTGCTGCTTTTCTGTTCTTCCTGCCAAAGTGAACAATTTCACATTTTCCCACACTATACTCCATCTGCCAAATTTTTGCCCGCTCACTTAACCTGCCTATATCCTTTTGCAGATTCCTTATGTCCTCTTCACAACTTACTTTCCAACATATCTTTGTGTCATCAGCAAATTTAGCATCCATACATTTGGACCCCTCATCTAAGTTATTGATGTAGATTGTAAATACTTGAGGCCCCAGCACTGATCCCCTGTGGCACTCCACTCTTGCCAACTAGAAAATGACCTATTTATGCCTACTCTCCGCTTCCTGTTAGCTAACCAATCTTTTATCCATGCCAATACGTTACCCTCTACACCACCAGCTCTTATTTTTGCATCATAACCTTTGATGTGGCACCTTGTCAAAAGTCTTCCGGAAATCTAAGCACAGCACATCCACAGGTTCCCCTTTATCCATGTTGCTTGTTACTTCCTCAAAGAACTCAGAAATAAATCAGTCAAACATAAATTTCCCTTTCACAAAACCATGTATAATAATTGGTCTCAGTGGTGACATCTTCCCCACATGGATCAATAGCCCAACACTCCCAGCTCCTGCTGACAAATGAAGGATGGCCACATTGGTGAGCTGGTGGGCAGGATGGACAGAACTCAATCAGAGCCCTCGACAAAGACAGGACTGAAGTCCAGGAGGATGGACAGCAGAGGAAATTGATCACTTACAAAATACATTTATTTAAAAACAAATCTTTCATTACTCTCATAATTTGTTCGTTTCAACTCAAGTTTTTTTTTGCACATTTTTCATTTGTTCACATTGACAGAGTCCGAGTTAAGCCGAGGAAGAAACAAAATCAGCCGGCACCAGGGATTAACCAAATTAACGGCCCAACACCAGTATTTACAAACTAACCATTCATTACTGGGGATTAACCAAATTAATTAACCAATAACGGGTATCAACCAAATTAACTAACCAATACTGAAGAGTAATCAAACTAACTGTCCGATACCAAGGATTAACAATCTGATACCTGGATTTAATCAAATTCGCCATCTATAACCAGGGATTAACCGTTGGTACGAAGGAGCAATCATTAACTGAAGGAATTATACAGTATTTGGACATTGAGAAAGTTAAATATTAGAATGGAACAAATCAGAAACTGACAAAAGGAGAATGGGTGAAGGGAAAAATCTGTTCTTCCTTGTACAGATTTAAATAAATAAATAAAGCAGACAGGAAACAGTTTGTACACTTCAAACCAACTCTTCTCGGACCCACAATAAAATAAATCTTCCTTCCAGCTCCAGTTTACAGCTCAGAATCTCAGGTCTACAGATTTGAGTCATGTTGGTTAAATTAATCAGCTCCCAACATTGAGCTACACCCAACAGGAGCATCCACTCTAAATTCCCGTGGGTGCCACACTCTATGCCAAGCTCTGGGACAGCAGCCTGGCATCCATTAAATGCTCTGAAATGCATCATGATGCTGATTACTCAGCCTGGTTACACAGCTAGCTGGCCTCGGACAGCTCCTTGTACATCTTGGCACACCGAGAGAGAACTCTAGCAAGAGGCAGCTTAAAAACAACCAGAGAAAAGAACACCCAGGGGGCCAAACAGCCAAAGGACCGGCACCCAGGGGATCCAGCACATAGGGGACGCACAAAGCCAGCACCCTGGGACCCAGCACCCAAGGGACCTAGAAAGAAAGCGGCCAATGTTAAACCAGAGACCGAAAACCCTGCATCCTCCCACTCTGAGTTGAGATTCTACCACATTCTCTCTCTCTCTCTCTCTCTTTGCTGTAATTCACTTGTTCCCAATGCCTAGGCTCTGCCCAGAAGTTTAGGAACAGGAGCAAGGCCATTCAGCCCCTCAATCATTTATCAGGTCACGGTTTATCTGTCCCTCGACTCCATTTGCCCATCTTTCCTCCCTATGCCTCGATACCCTTACCCACCAAAAACCCAACAAACTCAGGCTTGACAGCTCCAAACTGTCTCCAGCCCAGATGGCCTTTTGCAGCAGAGAGTTGCAAATTTTCGCTACCCTTCCTGGAACAACATGTGCGGCTAATGTAAAACTCATCCAGGGGCTGCAAGAGCAAAGGGATACATAGTCAGAAGACTTTGTAGATAGCAGGGCGAGTTGAGAAAGCGTGGTTAAGAAAGCGTTGTGGGTATTGGGCTTTGTAAATAGAGGCGTTGAATCCAAAAACGAACAAGTCCATGCTAAGCCTTTACACATCTCTGGTTAGGCCTCAGCTGGATACTGGCTCCAATTCTGAGCACCACATTTTAGAAACGTTGGGGAGGGTGCAGAGGAGATTTACCGGGGATGAGGGACTTCAGTTATGTGGAGAGACTGGAGGAGCTGGGATTGTCCTTGATAGAGGTGTTCAAAATTACAAGGGGCTTTTAATGAAATAAATAAGGAGAACCTGTTTCCTCTGGCAAGTGGGTGGTTAAGCGGAGGTCACACAATTAAAATAATGGGTAAAAGAACAAGAGGTGAAGTGAGGAGAAGGAGATGGTTGTTAAGATGGGGAACTCGCTACCTGAAAGGGCAATGGAATCAGATTCCACAGGAACTTTGAAAAGGCAATTGAGCATTTGAAGAGGAATAAATTGCAGGATTATGGGGAGAAGCTGAGGTGAGGGATGAAATTGGACAATTCCTTCAAAGAGCTGGCACAGCCAGTGTGGGTTGAATGGCCTCCTCAGTGGTAATATTCTGTGGACAGGATTTTTCAGATGGCAGGGTTGCCTACCCCAAGACTTGAAAAGTCATCAGGGAATGACCCATAATGGCAGCCCCACAGGGCGTTACCTAGCCGGAGATGGGGCTTTTGTCCCCTCACATTAGAGAACAGCCCACCCAATCTGATTGAGGGCGGTGATAGCAGTGGCCGGGATTGGGACTACAAGCGGTCCCCAGATTCTAAGTCCTGGAGTCCACGGCCAGGTAGGTGTGGGGGGAGGGGTGTGGGGGTATTCCTACAGCAAGGAGGGTAGCTGAGGCCTCAGGGAGGTGGGGTAAAGGAACTGGAGAAGCTGGTGGTAGGGGGTGCGTTGGGGAAGAAGTACCCTGCGTGGGGCAGACCTTGAGAGGAATGCCCATTGTGGAAAGGGGGCCCTGGGGGAGGTACATTGCCCATCTTGCCTGAGCCCAAGCAGGGTCTCTTGCTGGCTTCCCACTGTCCCTGAACTCCTCCCACCGGCCTCACAATTGAGGCCAGACTGAAGGCAGCCCTTAAGTGGTCAGCAGTGGAACCTTACAGGCCCTTCCCAGGTGGAGAACTGTAAAATTCTGCCCTATGATATTCTATTGAATCCTTCTTTAAACACCTCAATCAAATCACCCCTCAACTTTCTAAACACAAGGGACTTCAAGCCTAACCTAAGGGAACTGGCCTCATAACTTAACCCTTTCGCCCTCAGAGTCATTCTGATGAATCTGAGCTGCTTTCCCTCCAAGACCGATCCCTCCCTCCTGAGGTGCGGTGCCCGGAACTGAACCCAGTTACTCCAGGTGGGTCTGATCAGGAGTCGGGACAACAACTCAACTCCCATTCCTCTTTTGAGATGAGATGACATCGCCGGTTTGGGAAACTTGGCCACACACCGCAGATTGTAACCATGCCACTCTTCACTGCGCCAATTGGCTTAGCTTTAGCGAATGAACTAGAGACATAGCTGGAACTCCCTGACTGGGTAGATGCCCCTCCAGCTGTGGTACCGAGTCAAACCGTGCAGGACAATCTCAGGTTTCAGTTCCTGGTCTGCGGCGAGATACCTGACCTCAGCTCGGTTTGCAGTAAAAGTGCCATCCTTGCCCTCGGTACCACCGCCCGAGCCCTCCCTTCCTGACTGCTATTCAATGACTGCCTCCCAACCCACCAACCTCCCTGCCCCCCCCAGCAACTCTCCCCCCTTCACCCGCTTTAGCGGGGAACGTTTTTTTTTTGAATTGGGAAATAGCCCAAGGTAATGGTGGGAGCTCAAACAGATAGGAAACTTGAAGAGGTAGATAAAGAGGGGGGTGGTGAAATCAATCTTCAATAGAGAAAGCAATCAGAGTAAAACAGGTCAGCCATTCACCACTGCCCATTACCCCCAGCCCCCAAATCCAATTCCCCTGCGTCAGGACTTAAACTGGAGTGAATCTGGATTGCTGGGGAAGGCAATAATGGAGTAAGAGCATTAGTGAAGCAGATGGGTTTTTACAACACTCAGTGTTGGTTCATGGTCACCATCACCGAGACTAGTTTGCAATTCCAGGTTTATTAGTTGAATTTAAATTCCACCAGCTGCCCAAGGTGGGATTTGAACCCCTGCCCTGGGTTTACCAGTGCGGTGACAATGCCATTGCCTCCTTTATCACCCCCAAGAGGTCCTGTCTCCAAATACCCCACCCCACCCCACGCCACCACGCCCGGCCTCTCGCCATTGGTCACCCAACATGTCAATCATCACAGAGCACTCTTCCTACAGCCAATTGGAAAGTCTCTTCACAACCCAACTGGATAATTGTTAATTGTTGGTCAAACATTTCTGATATTTTTAAAACTAATAAACACAAGGTGTTCAAAGAAATCGTAAAAAAAAAAAGAACCACTCTAATGTTTTTTTTAATGCCCGATGATTTTCCTCTCGGGTATTTGTTCCCAACATTGTCCAGGGAAATTAATCTTCAACTACTGAAGCCTCCAGAGCAATCCTGGAGAGTTGGCAACGCCTAAAGAGATGGGAGGGGTAAAGAGTAGATAGTCCCAGATTCCACATTCTACCAGATGTGGCTTTCTCACCCGCCGGTCTTCATTTGGCTATTGTTAAAATGGTAACTGCCCAACAAAAGCATCAATCAGCCATCGCCTGAGAAACGCTCTGTCCCCAGGCACAAATTGGAAGAAATTCAGAGGACCCAACAGTCCCAGCGCGGAGCCTCCTGCCCTCCCTCAGTGAGCGGGTGGGGGGGGGTGGGGGAACGACACACCACCCACAGCCCCAGCATGGAGCTGCTTGCCCTCCCTCAGGGGCTCAGCTCAGCCACACACACTCTGAAACTCAAGGTGACGTACATGTCAGAGGTTGAAGGACAGGAGGGTGGGGGAAGCTCTCCCCTCAGAGAAGCTGCAGGGGATGGAGGTGGTGGTGAAAGCGAGATGGGAGAGGGCAGAGATGGTGGGGGTGGTGGGGTGGTTGGGGCAGTGGGGAGGTATGGTGGGGGGTGGTGGGGGTGGGGGATGGTGGGTGGTGGGGGTAGTGGGGGCGGTGGGGGTAGTGGGGTGGACGGGGCGGTGGGGGTGGGGGTGGGGGATGGTGGGTGGTGGAGGCTGTGGTGAGGGTGGTGGGGGGCTGATTGGGTGGTGGGGGGCTGGTCAGGTGGTGGGGTGGATGGGGCGGTGGGGGTGGGGGCGGTGGGGTGGACAGGGTAATGGGGGTGCGGTGTGGGAGGTAAATCACTGCCGACTGAGAAAGAAAAAAAGATTAATTCAAAATAAGTTAATTTCCAGACGCCATCCAAACCCTAACCCGGCTTTTTCACAGTTGTTGGATGAGGCTGACCTCAGGGAGTCACCGCTGCTCCTATCCCAGTTCATAATAATGACAGGAGGCTCTGGGCCTCTCAGTGTATGTTCAAGTAGGAAGGGACTGAGTAATTAAACAAGGTGAAGTCTAGTTTGTACAACTTGTAGAGCTTCTTTTGGTAGAAAGGGGAGATGTTCTTGAAGAACTTAGCTGTCATGTCATCTGTGGTCCGGGAAGAAACATTGGACGAGGGGAACTTGACACGATGGTCGAGTTCGACAAGATCCAGGAGGTAACTGGCATCACGCAGCAGCGTCTCATAACGGCCCACCACATCGTAGCGGATGAGACAGGGGTGGCACAGTGAGTAGACCGTCTCCCAGTGCTCGTTGAAGGGCTCCTCCCTCCGCGTTTTGGGGTCCACCAGGTACCAGACAAACTCCTCGAAGGTCACATCCCCGCCATGCTCCAGAGCCTCCGAGCTGGGATCGCGCCGGTGTTCCCGGATGATCTTGGTCCCGTAGCGCTTGTGGAAGGCGGTGTTGTATCGGCGAGTGAATTTGTTACGATATGCGGACACCAAGCGCTCAAAAGGCTCACGCACAAAGATGAACTTGAGGTAGTTCCTCAGCCGGTAGTTGATCTCGGCATTGCTGTAGCTGTCCAGTGTCCGGAGATTGGACGTCACGTGGGCCTCACTGGCCGGGATGGTCATGGGGTCCCTGTACTTGCCACCTCCGGTCAGCACCATCATCACCCTCTTCCAGTTGGTACAGGCCACCTTCGGGACATAGCAGTACAGTAACCCGTGCTGGTCATCGACAATCAGGTGCCGCAGGTCATCAGGGTTCAGGATGCGGCGTTTGCGGTTCAGCCGATTGTGGGCAGCACAGTTTTTGTTCAGCATGGCACGCCGGCGCTGGTGAACCTGCTGGGCACTGGAGCGGGTAAACTGTAACACAGCACACAAAGACAACAGTTATTACAATTCTGATTTATCACCATCGCCTCTACACTGTCCCCATCAAACACTCCCAGGACAGGTACAGCACGGGGTTAGATACAGAGTAAAACTCCCTCTACAACGTCCCCATCAAACACTCCCAGGACAGGTACAGCACGGGGTTAGATACAGAGTAAAGCTCCCTCTACACCGTCCCCATCAAACACTCCCAGGACAGGTACAGCACGGGGTTAGATACAGAGTAAAGCTCCCTCTACACTGTCCCCATCAAACACTCCCAGGGCAGGTACAGCACGGGGTTAGATACAGAGTAAAGCTCCCTCTACACTGTCCCCATCAAACACTCCCAGGGCAGGTACAGCACAGGGTTAGATACAGAGTAAATCTCCTAAGAGTCATGTACAGAGAAACAATTACAGAAAGCAGCAATGCATCCAAGAACTGGTGACTGTGGACTTAGGGGCTGTATTTTTACACACGAAAAGAGTGGGCTGGGAGTTGGGTAGGATGTTAAAGTTTTAAAAGCCTCAAACCCAATCACAACTGCACCCTTGCAGGTTTAACGGAAATTGGGACAAGGAGCCAATCAGTTCCCTGGAAGCAGGTTGTCCATTTAAATATAATGAGGCTGGCAACTTCTGATTTAACTTGTTTTGCACGTTTAACCCAGGCCTCTGGATACCCGGCAACTGATGGGTGGCACGGGCTGCTTCAGGGAGAAGATAAGCACCCACTCCCCCCAGGAGCCCAAGGCCCTCCCCGCCCATCAGGCCTCCCACTCATGCAGAGACCCCAAGGCTCAGGGTCCGGGGTTGGAACCACCCCCCCCTCCACCTCACCATGCTCCCACTAGCAGCTGCAGATTCCTGAGCTGTCTGAGATCCATCCCCACTGTCAATATTGGATCCAAACCTCTCAATCAGGCTGATGCCCAGGAGGGGAAACCGTCAAAACAAAACTACACCCGGATTGAGGTGGGTGAACTCCACATGGTGCAAACAAACCCAAACCTCGGGGTTTCTCAAGGGTAAGTTGAGGGGGTGATTAAAAATATGAGTTACTTGGGTTTTCAAATAGAGAACAGGATATAAAAATACATACAAACAAGGAGCAGGATTAGGCCATTCAGCCCCTTGAGCCTGCTCCGCCATTTAATAAGATCATGGCTGATCTGATAGAACCTCAAATCTGCATCCCACCTATCCCTGATAACCTTTCACCCCCTTGCTTACCAAGAATCTATCCAGCTCTGCCTTAAAAATATTCAAAGACTCTGCTTCCACTGCCTTTTGAGGAAGAGAGTTCCAAAGACTCACAACTCTCTGAGTGAAAAAAATTTCATCTCATCTCTGTTTTAAATGGGCGACCCCTTATTTTGAAACAGTGACCTCTAGTTCTAGATTTTCCCACAAGAGGAAACACCCTCTCCACATCCACCCTGTCAAGACCCCTCAGGATCTTATATGTTTCAGTCAAGTCGCCTCTCACTCTTCTAAACTCCAGTGGATACAAACGTAGTCTGTCCAACCTTTCCATGTAAGACAACCCACCCATTCCAGATATTAGTCTTCTCTGAACTGCTTCCAACACATTTACATCCTTCCTTAAACAAGGTGACCAGTATTGTACACAGTCCTCCAAATGTGGTCTCGCTAGTGTCCTATACAACTGAAGCATAAGCTCCCTACTTTTGTATTCAATTCCCCTTGCAATAAATGATAACACTCTATTAGCTTTCCTAAGGTAAAGAGTTCATACAGGATCAGGCCTCATTTGGAGTAGCATGGACAATTCTGGGCGCCAGAGTTCAGGAAAGATGTAAAGGCCTTGGAAAGGGTACAGAGGAAGTTTACCAGGATGTTACCAGGGACAAGGGATTCCAGTTATGAGGAGAAATTGGAAAAGTTGGGACTGTTGCCCCTGGAACAGAGAAGGTTAAGGGGTGACCCAATAGAGGTTTAAAAGATGGAGAGGTCCTATTGGAACAAAACTGTTCCCTCTGGTGAGCGGGTCAATAACCAGAGAGAATAGATTCAAAACCATCAGACAAATATCCCAAGAGGGGATGAGGGGAAATGTTTTCACGCTGGGAGTTGTTGGGATTGGGAAAGCTCAACCTGAAAAAATGGTGGAAGCTGATTCCAGCAATAATTTTCAGAGGATCTTGGACAGGTAGCTGAGGTTCAGTGGGGGCAGAGATCACATCATAGTGATGGCCAGTGTCTTTACAGATTATACTTGATGTGAGTAATCTCCTGGACTGGAAGGTCATAGAATCATAGCACATCTACGACAAAGAAGGAGGCCATTCAGCCCATCGCATCCATGCCAGTCATGAAGAACTGGACAGCCTAATCCAACTTTCCTGCACTTGGTGGATAATAGCCCTGAAGGTCCTGGTTCTTCAAGTAGGCACCCGAGTGCTTTTTACATGTGCTGAGAGTTTCTGCCTCTACCACCTTTTGGGTACCGAGTTCCAAGTCCCCACCATGCTCTGAGTGTAAATAGTGGGGTTTTTTTCACTGCTTTTTTCCACTGCTTTCTCCATGGCAACACCTCAGCCATTCAGAATCTACTTGCCAACCGATCAGCACCCTTTCCTCCTTAGTATAAATTGTTGTGATAGTTTGAAATGTGGTATTCTTGTGCTTTTTTAAATTCATTCATGGGATGTGGGCTTCGCTGGCTAGGTCAGCATTTATTGTCCATCCCTAATTGCCCTTGAGAAGGTGGTGGTGAGCTGCCTTCTTGAACCACTGCAGTCCATGTGGTGTAGGTACACCCATAGTGCTGTTAGGGAGGGAGTTCCAGGATTTTGACCCAGCGACAGTGAAGGAATGGTGATATATTTCCAAGTTAGGATGGTGAGTGACTTGGAGGGGAACTTCCAGGTGGTGGTGTTCCCATGTACCTGCTGCCCTTGTCCTTGGTGAATTCCTGCAGTGCATCTTGTAGATGGTACACACTGCTGTTACTGTGTGTCGGTGGTGGAGGGAGTGAATGTTTGTGGATGGGGTGCCAATCAAGTGGCTGCTTTGTCCTGGATGGTTTCAAGCTTCTTGAGTGTTGTGGGAGCTGCATTCATCCAGGCAAGTGGGAAGTATTCCATCACACTCCTGACTTGTGCCTTGTAGATTGTGGATAGGCTTTGGGGAGTCAGGGGGTGAGTTACTTATCGCACGATTCCTAGCCTCTGACCTGCTCTTATAACCACAGTATTTATATGGCTAGTCCAGTTCAGTTTCTGGTCAATGGTAACCTCCAGGATGTTGATAGTGGGGGATTCAGTGATGGTAATGCCATTGAATGTCAAGGGGTGATGGTTGGATTCTCTCTTGTTGGAGATGGTCATTGCCTGACACTTGTGTGGTGTGAATGTTACTTGCCACTTGTCAGCTCAAGCTGGATACTATCCAGTTCTTGCTGCATTTGGACATGGACTGCTTCAGTATCTGAGGAGTTGCGAATGGTGTTGAACATTGTGCAATCATCAGTGAACATCCCCACTTCTGCCCTTATGATGGAAGGAAGGTCATTGATGAAGCAGCTGAAGATGGTTGGGCCGAGGACACTACCCTGAAGAACTCCTGCAGTGATGTTCCTGAAACTGAGATGACTGACCTTCAACAACCACAACCATCTTCCTTTGTGCTCAGTATGACTCCAACCAGTGGAGAGTTTTCCCCCTGATTCCCATTGACTCCAGTTTTGCTAGGGCTCCTTGATGCCACACTCGGTCAAATGCTGCCTCGATGTCAAGGGCAGTCACTCTCACCTCACCTCGGGAATTCAGCTCTTTTGTCCGTGTTTGAACCAAGGCTGTAATGAGGTCAGGAGCTGAGTGGCCCTGGCGGAACCCAAACTGGGCATCAGTGAGCAGGTTATTGCTAAGCAAGTGCCACTTGATAGCACTGTTGATGGCTCCTTTCATTACTTTACTGATGACCGAGAGTAGACCGATGGGGTGGTAACGGGCCGGATTGGATTTCTCCTGCATTTTGTGTACAGGACATACCTGGGCAATTTTCCACACAGCCGGGTAGATGTCAGTGTTGTAGCTGTACTGGAACAGCTTGGCTAGGGGCGCGGCAAGTTCTGGAGCACAAGTCTTCAGTACTATTGCCAGAATATTGTCAGGGCCTATAGCCTTTGCAGTGTCCAGTGCCTTCAGCCGTTTCTTGATATCACATGAAATGAATCGAATTGGCTGAAGACTGGCATCTGTGATGCTGGGGACCTCTGAAGGAGGCCAAGATGGATTATCCACTTGGCACTTCTGGCCGAAGAATGTAGCAAATGCTTCAGCCTTATCTGTTGCACTGATGTGCTGGGCTCCTCCATCATTGAGGACGTGGATATTTGCGAAGCCTCCTTCTCCAGTGAGTTGTTTAATTGTCCACCAGCATTCACGACTGGATGTAGCAGGACTGCAGAGCTTAGGTCTGGTCCGTTGTTTGTGGGATCGCTGATTTGTCCTGATGAGTTCAAGATGAAAAACTTTGGCAACATGTCTCACTCATCGGCAATAATCAAAAAAAAATGTCTCCTCAAATCCCCCCTCTACCAGTTACTTTAAATCTACACCCCCAGTTATTGACCTCTCTGGTAAAGGTGGGGTCAAGCAGGGGGGCAAGGGTGAGCAGAGGGGCAAGGGTCAGCAGTGGGGCAAGGGTGAATTCTTAACACACTTGATATGGTGTAACCTCCAGGTTTAGGGGCCAAGAGGTGGGAGATGGGATTAGACTGGATAATGTTTTCCAGCCAGGCCCAGACATGATGGACCACATGGCCTCCAACTGCGCCTTCAATCTATGTCCATGTTTAGTCATATGATACTTCAGTGACTTCGGTGGGACAATGTAGCAATCTGATGTGTAATATACCTTTAAGACAAATAAGATCACATGATCTTGATACCCAATAGCAGAGTAGCGTGGGCTACATCAGTAGTCTGTAGCCTTGAATTAGAGTCTGAAGAGTAAGGACAGAGTTCTTGTAAGCACACAAGTGTAGCTGCTGAGTTCCTTTGTAAATAAACAGAATGCGTTTCTTCTAAAGGCAGTCGACAGATTTTCTCTCCAACTTGGTCACCCTGAAAATAGCGTGCAGCCCGGACCCTCTAACCTCAGCAAACCAGGGCACTGGATCCAAAAGACAAATTTAATGGACCAGCTGCTTTCTCTTCCTGCCTGTGGTATGTGCCTAATCTACCTGGGATGGGGATTAACCTGACAGCAGGATGGCCAAAGCACTGGAAGAACCTTCCTGAACACAGTCAACAACAAAAGGAGCAATAAATCAGGGCAGGGAGCTGCTTTAAGCCTTAAGACTGTCCAATGATGTTGAAAGGTCACTAGACAGAGCACTCAAAGGGGGTTAAGGGTCACAACAGATCTTCTTGTGTTGTAAACATTAAGTTGCCAGGAAGCCTTTGAATAGAGTACTGCAACATTGGTAAAGAAACATCATTAGGACAGCCTCTTCATCGGAATGAGTGCAGCAGAGAAATCAACCAGCCTGTCTTTTGAAAACCCTAAACCACCTCCCTCAACCCATCAATTGTGGCTCGTAGCTTGGGTAGTGCTTGTATATGGAATGCAGAAAGTTAGCTTGCAGGTACAGCCAGCAATTAGGAAGGCAAGTGGCATGTTGTCCTTTATTGCAAGGGGATTGGAGTACAAGAATAAAGAAGTCTTGCTACAGTTGTTTTCTTGAGACCACATCTGGAATACTGTGTGCCGTTTTGGTCTCCATATTTAAGAAAGGAAACAAAAACAGAAAATGCTGGAAAAACTCAGCAGGTCTGACAGCATCTGTGGAGAGAGAAACAGAGTTAACGTTCCGAGTCCGTATGACTCTTCTTCAGAGCTAAAGAGAAGTAAAAATGTGATGAAATTTATACTGTTTAAGGGGGGTGGAGTAAGTAGTGCTGGATAGAAGGCCAGCAATAGCTGGGGGCAAAGGAGAAATTGACAAAGACGTCATGAACAAAAGGACAAAGGGTTGTTAATGGTGGTGGGTTCTGGCTAAAGGAGGTGCTGATGGTGGCATTAAGGTAAGAAAGCAGAATGTGGTAATAGCAGGGCAAGGGCAAGCATTCTGGAAAGAACAACATGAGCAAGTGATAGATGGCACTTGTGGGGGTGGGGTGGGGGAGGGGACAGTGGTGGGGAAAAGAGATGGAAAATAGGATATCAGAGTCAAAACCCAAAAAATGGCCCCAACTGCCTAAAAATGTTCACAGTCTGGAAGATCCAGCCCTAACTATCTTAACAATGCCTGGGGATTGAATACGATGCCTCTATTTTCCTTGCCCCATTCTACAAGACGGGGGGGGGTGCGGTGTGTTTCTATTCGAGGTCACACCCGAGCACAAAGTGCTGAGGCTTAGTATCTCACCTAATAGAGATGAAGTGCAGTGCCTTGTTCTCCTGTCACTTCCTGCTCAATGCATGCAGGCTAAACCACCTGCTCAGATTTATTTACAGCTTAACTGGTACTCGGAAGCCAAAGTCACAGCAAGATATTAAACAGCATAAAAAGAAACACAAAATAGAAACAGCCCACAAGGGTTTAACAGATCCTTTCAGAAAAACATGTGATGCAGATCATCATCACTAATCGTAAGGGTGAGGTATATACAGCTTACGCAAGGTGTTCATAATCCTTTGCTAGAACCAATAGCTGGAGCTGTGATATGTCCCATGGAAGCTCTTGCACATCAACACCATTTATTTTTAAGTAAACAACCAAATAAACGTGCCTTACACTTTTCAGAGGTGACGTTAATATTTAGATATATGGTCTCCTTCGATTGGACTTTAGACTTAGTATTCAGAGAACTGAATTGTCTCCAACATTCTGACAGACAATCTGGAAATGCTAACGGTTTAAGTAAATTGTTCAGACTGTTAATGCAATTCATGCCTTAACTGGTTTCAGAACAAATTCAGAGCAATTCCTGGCCAGACACACATCTAATATGGTTCTTCTCCACTTTAAATTTAATGAGGGAGCTCAAAATGCCTTCATTTGTAAACACTTATGCGTTCTTTTGAATGGGATTCTAAAATAACCACCTGCTCCATAAATTTGGATTGACAGTAAATATTACATGACACTATTCCAAGAAGAACAGGCAAATTCTCCTGGTGTCCTGGTCAATGTTTCCGTCACAACCATCATCGCCATTAACAAGCGCATCCAGTGGGAGCAATCCTTCCCTCAAACGGCCAGTGGTTCACTTACATAACATTGGTCCCTGCACTTCAAAACTAACTCAAAACGTTTGAAACATTTAAAAATGTCTCTGTGAGATTTGGTATCAATTCGCTTCTGTACTAAGATGCCTAACTCCTGATGGTACTTAGGAAAGACCAAAGAGCAACAATCGGAGTACTGATCAACAACTTGCTTTTATATATACAAAGTCAAAATACTGCAGATGCTGGAAATCTGAGATAAAAAAATATGCTGGAAATACTCAGCAGGTCAGGCAGCATCTGTGGAGAGGGAGACAGTTAATGTTTCCATTCAAGATAACCTTTCATCAGAACTGATCTGATTAAAAGTCGTGACCTGAAACATTAACTCTGCCCCACTCCAGAGACACTGCCTGACCTGCTCAGTGTTTCCACCATCTCCTGCTTTTATTGCTTTTATAAATGTCGGCCTTGGTTCAACAGAACATACTCCCCCCGAATGAGAACGCTGTAGGTTCAATTCCCGCACCAGAAGCTTGAACACAATATCGGAGGGTCAGTACTGCACTGTCAGAGGATTAGTAGTGGGGAAGAGCTGCGGTGTCAGCGGGTCAGTAATAAGGGAGTGCTGCACTGTCAGAGGGTCAGTACTGAGAGAGTGCTGCACTGTCAGAGGGTCAGTACTGAGAGAGTGCTGCACCGTCAGAGGATCAGTACTGAGGGAGTGCTGCACCGTCAGAGGGTCAGGACTGAGGGAGTGCTGCATTGTCAGAGGGTCAGGACTGAGGGAGTGCTGCATTGTCAGAGGGTCAGTGCTGAGGGAGTGCTGAACCGTCAGAGGGTCAGTACTGAAGGAGTGCTGCACTGTCAGAGGGTCAGGACTGAGGGAGTGCTGCATTGTCAGAGGGTCAGGACTGAGGGAGTGCTGCATTGTCAGAGGGTCAGGACTGAGGGAGTGCTGCACCGTCAAAGGGTCAGGACTGAGGGAGTGCTGCACCGTCAAAGGGTCAGGACTGAGGGAGTGCTGCACTGTCAGAGGGTAAGTACTGAGGGAATGCTGCACCGTCAGAGGGTCAGTACTGAGGGAGTGCTGCACTGCCAGAGGGTCAGTACTGAGGGAGTGCTGCACTGTCAGAGAGTCAGTACTGAGGCAGCGCTGCACTGTCAGAGGGTCAGGACTGAGGGAGTGCTGCACTGTCAGAGGGTCAGTACTAAGGGAGTGCTGCACTGTCAGAGGGTCAGTACTGAGGGAGCGCTGCACTGTCAGAGGGTCAGTACTGAGGGAGTGCTGCACTGTCAGAGGGTCAGTGCTGAGGGAGTGCTGCACTGTCAGAGGGTCAGTACTAAGGGAGTGCTGCACTGTCAGAGGGTCAGCACTGGGAAAGTGATGCACTGTCAGAGGGTCAGTACTGAGGGAGTGCTGCATTGTCAGAGGGTCAGTACTGGGGGAGGGCTGCACTGTCGGAGGGTCAGTACTGAGGGAGTGCTGCACTGTCAGAGGGTCAGTACTGAGGGAGTGCTGCACTGTCAGAGGGTCAGTACTGAGGGAGTGCCGCACTGTCAGAGGGTCAGTACTGAGGGAGTGCTGCACTGTCGGAGGGTCAGTACTGAGGGACTGCTGCACTGTCACTATCATTGCGCTGTTTGTGAGATCTTGTTGTGTGCAAATTGGCTGCAAAATCCTACATTAAAACAGAGACCATGCTTCAAATTTGCTTTATAGGCTGTAAAGAGCTTTGTGGAGTAGTGACATCGTGGAAACTGCAACAGAAGTGCAGATCCCTTCTTTATAAAGCACCTTTAACACATTACAGCATCCCAAGGTGTAATCAGATCAAAAGTTGATGCTGAGATAAAGCAGTAGAGATTGGGACAAGTGATCAATAGCTTCGACAAAGAGTTAGGTTTTAAGTAGCATCTTAAAGGTAGAAAGAGGCAGAGGGGTTTACAGGGGGAGTTCCAGAGCTTCAGGTCCTGGCTAAAGGTATGGCCGCCAATGATGGAGTGATTAAAAAAGGGAATGCTCAAGTGGCCAGAGTAGGAGGAAAGCAGAGATCGCAGAGGGCTGACAATCTCGGGGGAGATTCCAGAGAAAGGAAGGGAAGAATAGACCATGAAAGATTTGAAGGATGAGAAATTTCAATCTGATGCACTGTCAGATCCAGAAGCCAGTGCAGCTCAGAGGCTACAGGGGTGAAGGATTGGGTGCCAGTATATGAAGCAGTAAAAGTTTTGGATAAGCTGAAGTGTTTGGCTGGGGAAAGCTGAGTGCCCGGCCAGGAGACCACTGGAATACAACAGTCGAGTTGAGTTTTGGAGATGTTAAAGGCCGTGAGTGAGGCAGATCGATGGTGTCGGAGAGGAGATGTCCAACCTCACAGAAGTGAGAGGAGGCAGTCTTTATGGTGGAGACTATTGGGGAGGCAGGGTCAGAAGTTCAGCTTGGGGTCAAATCGGACAACGAGGTTGCATATGGTCTGCTTCAGCCAGGACAGCAGCAGGAGAAGGAGGTGGGATGGGTGGCAGGAGCACAGAATTCGCTATGGGGGGTCAGTGAAAACAAAGGCTTCAGTCTTCCCCATGTTTCACTGAAGAAAACTGGCTCAACCCAGTCTGGATATCGAATAATTGGTGCAAGGATGGAGGAGGAAGCCAACTAAAGGAGATTCAGGCACAGGGAGCAAAGCTGGACTGAATTAATGTTGATTTTAAAAAGCTGTTAAAGTGAACATAGCACATTGCCAAGAATGCTCTCTCAAATACAGCTGGAGGGAGAATTCAAGAACACATTAACAACTTTATTTTTTGGCAAATTTTGAAGAGAACTTTCTAGTAGAGGTTAAGGACTAATGGAACACAGAAATAAGTTGATAAAAGGCAATCCTCTCCTTACCGCTCTTCAAATCAGGCTGAGAGGCGTTTGGCCAATCCTGCAGCCATTACATCCGTAGCATTTTACTGATTATGAAGCCTGGCCAAGTATCTGTACACAACCTTCTAGCTATTCCAGCAGAGTTTCCAGCTACTTTAATAAACATCCTCGAATGTCACAATAAATCAAATCGGCTCCAAGTAACTGTGAGTAATCTATAACAGCTTGCATTTATATAGCACCTTTAACACAGTAAAACTCCCCAAGGTGCTTCACGGGAGTCTTATCAAAGAAAATTTGGCACCAAGATCCCTCTGAATTGCAGCATTCTGCAATCTCTCTCCATTTCAATAATATTCTACTTACCTATTTTTCCCGCCAAAGTGGACATATACTCCATCTGCCAATTTTTTTGCCCACTCATTTAACCTATCCAAATCCCTCTGCAGCCTTTGTATCCTCCTCACAACTTGCTTTCCTAGCTATTTTTGTAATGTCAGGAAATTTGGCTACAATACCATCAGTCCCTTCATCCAAGTCATTAATATAGATCATAACTAGTTGAGGCCCCAGCACTGATTCCTGTGACAACCCATTAGTTACAGTCTGCCACCCTGAAAATTACCCATTTATCCCCACTCTCTGTTTCCTATTAGCCAATCCTCTCTCCATCCTAATATAAGAGTGTCAAGAATTGAGAAGCAGTCCCCTCAAATAATGTAAGACTGAGGTTGCAATCTTGCATATCCTACATAGATGCCAAACACTGATACCTCCAGGCCATGGAAATTACAGGCGACCAGGGATTCCATGACTGGACTTAACAGCAGACGCTCGCTGTGTGCAACACCCTCCATGCCAAATCCCTGATGGGCGTGGACTTGCCTGTGAACAGCGGAGGTTTTAAACAGAATGGTTGCCAGCACCATGAGCTCTCATTTTCTGTAGTAACTTTTTATGTGGCACCTTATTAAATACTTTTTAGAAATCCAAATACACTACATCTATTGGTTCCCCTTTATCAACCCTCCTTGTCACATCCTCAACGAACTTTATAAGTCTATCAAACATGATTTTCCTTTCACAAAACCAAGTTCAATCTCCCTGATTGTATTGTGATTTTCTAAATGATCTGCTACTACTTCTTTAATAATGGATTCTAGGGTTTTCTGAATGCAGATGTTAGGCTAACTGACCAATAGTTTCCTGCTTTCTATCTCCACCAGACGCTCTCCAGTTCCTCAACCAGAGCACTGCACCGTCACCCAGAGTCATAGCCCTGAATTTGTTTTCTCTCTTCTTAGCCCAGAGGGATCTGTGTCTACTTGCAACCACTCCACATGGCAAAAACCTAGGATCAGCTCACACAGCCCAGACCGTGCCATCAAACCCCAGGATAGTCCTGGTTTCCAATTCATATCCACACAGGACCTGAGACAAGAATTTGAAGGTGAGGAATCTCTGAGCCTTGATGCCTTTGAAAGAGGGGGGGGAGGGGGGGGGGAGATAAATTTAAGGCAGGAGGAGGAGGCCATTCAGATCCTCAAGCTCATTCTACCATCCAATCAGATCATGGTTGACCTGTGTCTTAACTTTGTTTTCCCACCTGTACTTTAAATCCTTTAATCAGCAAAAATGTACCAATCTCAGTCTTGACAGATCGTCCCTGTTTTTTTTTTGGAAAGGGAGGGCGGTGGAGGCGGTGGGGGAAAGTTCCGGATTTCCGCTCCCCTTTGTGTGAGGAAGTGCTTCCTGACATCAGCCCTGAATGGTCTGGCCCTCAATCTAAGATTACGTCCCTGTGCTCTGGGTTATCCCAAAGTCTGTAGCACAGCTTCAAAGCAGACTTACTGGCAGTGGTTTGGGGCAATGGTTGGAAATGTTACAACAACAACTTGCTCTTATATAGCAGCTTTAACTTAGTAGAATATCCTAAATTCTCCCCCCACCCCCAAGTCACACAGACCATCCTGACTTGGAACAATATCGCCGTTCCTTCACTGTCACTGAGTTGAAGTCAGAGAACTCCCTTCATAACAGCACCTCCTACACCATTTGGACCGCAGCAGTTCAAGGCAGCAGCTCACTACCACCTTCTCAAGGGCAATATGAAACATTGAAATAGGAGCAGGAGTAGGTCATTCAGCCCTTCAAGCCTGCTCCACCATTCAATACGATCATGGCTGATCCTCTATCTCAACGCAGTACTCCTGCACTCTCCCCATACCTTTTGACTCCTTCAGAGTTCAGAAATCTATCTATTTCCTTCTTAACTATATTCAGTGATTTGACCTCCACAGCCTCTGTGGTAGAGAATTCCACAGGTTCATCACCCTCTGAGTGAAGAAGTTTCTCCTCATCTCAGTCCTAAATGGTCTACCCCGTATCCTGAAACTGTGACCCCTTGTTCTAGACACCCCCTCCCCCCAGCCAGAGGAAATATCACCCCTGCATCCAGTCTGTCCATCCCCGTCAGAATTTTATATGTTTCAATGAGGGTGCGGAGAGCGGCAGGGACTTGAGTTTGAAAAGGGTGCAATCAGGGAAAAAGGTTAAAAGCAACTGTGATGTCACAGGAAGCTAATAAATTCAGTAGGTCTGACAGCATCTGTGGAGAGAAAATAAAACAGAGTTAATGTTTTGAGTCCGCATGACTCTTCCTCAGCACATTCAGAGCGTTCAGAGCTCTGAGGAAGAATCATACGGACTCGAAACGTTAACTCTGTTTTTTTTTTCTCTCTGCAGATGCTATCAGACCTGCTGAGTTTTTCCAGCATTTTCTGTTTTTGTTTCAGATTTCCAGCATCCGCAGTAATTTGCTTTTGTCCTGGTGTGGGAGAAGTGCGTCCCGGTTTGTGGGGCACTGGAATCAGTACTGGGGTAAGTGGGGGCTGTACTGTTGGGACAGTTTACACCTGAACCATGCTGGGATGAGTGTCCTCACAATTCACATAACTAGGGAAGTAGAGAGGGCTTTAAACTAAACAAGAGGGGTGAAGGATCAAGCTTGGGTAGAGGGAGCAATTCAAGATGTAGAGTCAAGACAGGAGAGCAAAATAGTAATGTAAAAAATGGGTGTCAGAGAATGGCAGGAAGGGACAGAATACATCAACAGTCAAGACTAGATGTTACAAAGGTAACAAAAAGACAAAACTGAAGGCTCTCTATCTGAATGTACACAGCATTCATAACAAAGTAAATGAATTGAGGCCCACACTGAAGTAAATAAATATGATCTGATAGCAATTGTGGAGACGTGGCTGTAGGACGACAAAGATTGGGACCTTAATAATGAAGGGTACATGACATTCAAGAAGAATAGGAAGCTTGGTAAAAGTGGAGGGGTAGCACTGTTAATCAAAGAGGGCATTGGTGCAATTGTTCGAGATGACCATGGTTCAGGATACCAGGATGTAGAATCGGTTTGGGTGGAGATGAGGAATAGTAGTGGGAAAAATTCATTAGTGGGAGTGGTGTACAGGCCCCCTAACAGTAGCCACAGTGTAGGACAAAGTATTCAAGAGAAAACATTGTGTTGCTTGTGACAAAAGGACAGCAATTATCATTGGTGATTTTAATCTGCACTTAAACTGGAAAATCAGATTAGCAGTAGTAGCCAGGATGAGGAGTTTTTAGAATGCTTTTAAGATAGTTTCTTAGAGCAGCTCGTTCTGGAACCAACCAGAGAGCAGGTTATATTAGACTGTGTAACGCGACAGGATTAATTAATGACCTCAGAGTAAAGGCACCCCTAGGTAGCAGTGAGCACAATATGATTGAATTTTATGTCTAGTTTGAAAGGGAGAAGAGTGGGTCTAGGACTAGTAGCTTAAACTTAAATAAGGGCAACTATGTGGGGATGAAAGTTGAGCTAGCTGAGGTGAACTGGGAAACTAGGCTAGAGGATAGATCAATAGAGAAGCAGTGGCAGACATTTAAGGGGATATTTCAGAGTATTCAGAATAAGTACATTCCTACTATAAAGAAAAATTCTATGGGGAGGACCCACCATCCTTGGTTAGCTAGAGATGTTAAGGAAAGCATGAAACTTAAGGAAAAAGCATACAGCTCTGCAAAGATGAGTGGCAGGACAGATGATTGGACAGAATATAAAGAAGGGCAGAGAATGACTCAAAGGTTAATCAGGAGAAAGAAATTAGAGTATGAGAGGAATCTAGCTGGAAATGTAAAAACCGGTAGCAAGGGTTACTACAGGTAATTAAAAAGGAAAAGAGTAAGTGAAGTGAGTGTTGGTCCTCTAGAGAGTAAGTCTGCGGAGTTAATAATATGCAATAAGGAAATGGCGGAAGAAATATTTTGCTTCTGTGTTCACTATGGAGGATACAGAAAACATTCCAGCAATAGCTGCAAATCAGGAGGTGAACGGGAAAAAGGAACTTGGTGTAATTGAAATCATTAGGGATAAGGCACTGAGGAAATTGATGGAGATCCAGGCTGGCAAGTCTCCGGGTCCTGATGGCTCTTAAAAGAGGCGGCTAATGAGGTAGTCGATGCGCTGGTGTTAATTTTCCGAAGCTCTCTAGATTCTGGAAAGGTTCCATCAGACTGGAAAGTAGCAAATATAACCTCTCTATTCAAGGGGGGGAGGGAGGCAGAAAACAGGAAACTACAGGCCACTTAGCTTGATGTCTGTCGTGGGAAAGTTATTAGAATCGATCATTAAGGAGGTTATAGCTGGGCACTTAGAAGAGCTCGAGGCAATCGGGAAGAGTCAGCATGGTTTTATGAAGGGAAAATCAGGTTTAACAATTTATTGGAGTTCTTTGAAGGAGTAACATGCGCAGTGGATAAAGGGGAGCCTGTAGACGTGCTGTACTTGGATCTCCAGGAGCATTTGATAAAGCGCCACATCAAAGATTATTATGGAAAATAAAGGCACATGGTGTAGTGGGTAACACAGCCTGAATAGAAGATTGGCTGGCTGGCAGAAAGCAGAGAGTATAAATGGGTCTTTTTCGGATTGGCAGGATGTGACGAGTGGAGTCCCACAGGGGGTCTGTGCTGGGGCCTCAAATTTTTACGATTTACATCAACGACTTAGATGAGGGGAGCGAAGACATGGTAGCTAAACTTTCAGATGACACAAAGATAGGTAGGAAAGTATGTTGTGAAGAGGACATGAGGAGGTTGCAGATGGATATAGATAGGTTGAGTGAGTGGGCAAAGATCTGGTAAATGGAGTTTAATAGGAAAATGTGAAGTTGTTCACTTTGGCAGGAAGAACAAAAAATAGAGTATTACTTAAATGGAGAACAGCTGCATAATTCTGAGGTGCAGAGGGATCTAGGTGTTCTAGTACATGAGTCACAAAAAGTTAGGATGCAGGTATAGCAAGTAATTAAGAAGGCTAATGGAATACTATTCTTCATTACAAGAGGGATTGAACATAAAATTAAGGATGTTATGCTTCAGTTATACAGGGCATTGGGTGAGACTGCACCTCAAATACTATGTGCAGTTTTAATCTCCTTATCTAAGGAAGGATGTAAATGCATTGGAGACGGTTCAGAGGGGGTTTACTAGATTGATACCTGGAATAAGTGGGTTGTCTTATGAGGAAAGGTTGGACAGACTGGGCTTGTTTCCACTGGAGTTTAGAAGAGTGAGGGGTGATTTAACTGAAATTTACAAGATCCTGAATGGTCTTGACAAGGTGGAGGTGGAAAGGATGTTTCTTCTTGTGGGTGAGTCCAGAACTAGGGGGCACTGTTTTAAAATTGGGGGTCGCCCTTTAGGACAGAGGTGAGGGCAAATTTTACTCTGAAGGTTGTATGACTTTGGAATTCTCTGCCTCAGAAGATGGTGGAGGTGGGGTTATTGAATATTTTTAAGGCAGAGGTAAATAGATTCTTGTTAGGCAAGGGAATCAAAGGTTATCGGGGTTAGATGGGAATGTGGAAATCAAAACACAAGAAAATCAGCCGTGATCTCATTGAATGGCGGAGCAGGTTTGAGGACCCTGAATGGTCTACTCCTGTTCCTAATTCTTATGTTCTTATGGCAAGTATATCCTTTCTTAGGAAAGGAGACCAAAACTGCACACAATACTCTCAGGTGTGGTCCTGTACAGCTTCAATAAGACATCCTTGCTCCTGTACTCAAGTCTTCTCACAATGAAGTCCACCATACCATCCGCCTTCTTAACTGCTTGCTGCACTGTGTACACAGACACCCAGGTCCCTTGGTACACCAACATTTCCCAATCTAATCACTATTTAAATAATATCCTGCCATTCTGTTTTTCCTAAATTTCCTTGAAGCCTCTTAACACCCTCCTCATTGCTCACATTCCCACCAAGTTTCATGTCATCAGCAAACTTGGTAATATTACATTTAGTTCCCTCATCCAAATCATTGATATATATTGTGAATAGCTGGGGCCCAAGCACTGATCCCTGCGGTGCCCCACTAGTCACCACCTGCCCTTCCGAAAAAGACTTATTTATTCTTACTCTCTGTTTCCTGTCTGCTAACCAATTCTCAATCTATGCCAGTATATTACCCTCAATCCTATGTGGTTTAATTTTACACACTAACCTCTTCTGTGGGACTTTATCAAAAGCTTTCTGAAAATCAAAATACATCACATCCATTGGTCCTCTTTGAACTATTCTGCTAGTTACGTCCTCAAAAAACTCTGGTAGGTTTGTCAAACCATGATTTCCCTTTCACAAATCCATGTTGACTTTGTCTAATCAGTTAATATTTTCTAAGTGTCCTGTTGTCACATCCTTTATAATAGACTCTAGCATTTTCCCTGCTACTGATATTAGGCTAACTGGTCTGTAATTCACTGTTTTCTCCCTCCCTCCTTTTTTAAAAAGTGGGGTTACATTTGCCACCCTCCAATCTGCCAGGACTGTTCCAGAATCTACAGAATTTTGTAAGATGACAACCAACGCATCCATTATTTTCATGGCCACTTCCTTTAGTATCCTGGGATGTAGATTATCAGCCCCTGGGGACTTATCAGCTTTTAGTCCCATTAATTTCCCCAGCACTATTGTTTTAGTAATACTAATTTCCTTCAATTCCTCCTTCTCACTAGACCCTTGGTTGCCTAGCATTTCTGGGAAGTTACTTGTGTCTTCCTCCATGAAGACAGAACTAAAGTAGTTGTTTAATTGCTCTGCCATTTCCTTATTTTCTATTATAAATTCTCCTGTTTCAGACTATAAGGGACCTACATTTGTCTTCACTAATCTTGTCTTTTTTACACACTTATAGAAGCTTTTGCAGTCCGCTTTTATGTTCCTTGCAAGTTTACTCTCATACTCTATTTTCTCCTCTCAATCAACCTCTTGGTTCTCCTTGAATTCTAAACTGCTCCCAATCCTCAGGCTTGCTACTTTTTCTAGCAACTTCATATGACTCCTCTTTGGATCTAATATTATCCTTAATTTATTTTATTAATTACGGTTGGACCACTTTTCCTGTTGTGTTTTTGCGCCAGAAAGGAATGTATAACTGTTGCAATGCTGACATTCGTTTCTTAAATATTAACCATTGCCTGTCTACTGTCATGCCCTTTAATGAAGTTCCCCAATCTATCTTAGCCAACTCATGCCTCATACCTTCATAGTTTCCTTTTTTAAGAATTAGGACCCTAGTTTCAAATTGGACTACTTCACTTTCCATCCTAATGAAGAATTCTATCATAGCAAAAACAGAAACAGAAATACCTGGAAAAACTCAGCAGGTCTGGCAGCATCGGTAGAGAAGAGCACAGTTGACATTTCGAGTCCATATGATCCTTCAACAGAACTAAGTAAAATTAGGAAAGGGGTGAAACATAAGCTGCTTTAAGGTTGGCGGGGGGTGGTTGTTGGGACAAGCAGACAGTGATAGGTGGAGATAACCAAAAGATGTCACAGACAAAAGAACAAAGAGGTGTTGAAGGTGGTGATATTATCTAAAGGAATGTGCTAATTAAGAGTATAAGACAGGACAGATAAGGTACAGACAGCCCTAGTTGGGATGGGGGAATACTAAAAGGTAGAAATAAACAATGGGTGGAAATACATTTAAAAATAATGGAAATGGGTGGGAAAAGAAAAAATCTATATAAATTATTGGAAAAAACAAAAAGGAGGGGGAAGAAACGGGAAGGGGGTGGGGATGGAGGAGAGAGTTCAAGATCTAAAATTGTTGAACTCAATATTCAGTCCGGAAGGCTGTAAAGTGCCTAGTCGGAAGATGAGGTGCTGTTCCTCCAGTTTGTGTTGGGCTTCACTGGAACAATGCAGCAAGCCAAGGACAGACATGTGGGCATGAGAGCAGGGTGGAGTGTTGAAATGGCAAGCGACAAGGAGGTCTGGGTCATGCTTGCGGACAGACCAAAGGTGTTCTGCAAAGCAGTCACCCTGTCTGCGTTTGGTTTCCACAATGTAGAGGAAACCACATTGGGAGCAACAAATGCAGTGGACTAAATTGAGGGAAGTGCAAGTGAAATTCTGCTTCACTTGAAAGAAGTGTTTGGACCCTTGGACGGTGAGGAGAGAGGAAGTGAAGGGGCAGGTGTTGCATCTTCTGCGTTTGCATGGGGAGGTGCTGTGGGAGGAGGAGTAGGGGGTGATGGAGGAGTGGGCCAGGGTGTCACGGAGGGAACGATCCCTATGGAATGCCGCCAGGGAGGTGAAGGGAAGATGTGTTTGGTGGTGGCATCATGCTGGAGTTGGCGGAAATGGAGCAGGATGATCCTTTGAATGCGGAGGCTGGTGGGGTGATAAGTGAGGACAAGGGGGGCCCTATCATGTTTCTGGGAGGGAGGAGAAGGCGTGAGGGCGGATGCGTGGGAGATGGGCCAGACACGGTTGAGGGCCCTGTCAACGACCGTGGGTGGAAAACCTCGGTTAAGGAAGAAGGAGGACATGTCAGAGAAACTATTTTTGAAAGTAGCATCATCGGAACAGATGCGACGGAGGCGAAGGAACTGAGAGAATGGGATGGAGTCCTTACAGGAAGCGGGGTGTGAGGAGCTGTAGTCGAGGTAGCTGTGGGAGTCGGTAGGCTTGTAATGAATATTGGTGGACAGTCTATCACCAGAAATTGAGACAGAGAGGTCAAGGAAGGGAAGGGAAGTGTCAGAGATGGACCACGTGAAAATGATGGAGGGGTGGAGATTGGAAGCAAAATTAATAAATTTTTCCAGGTCCCAACGAGAGCATGAAGCAGCACCGAAGTAATCATCGATGTACTGGAGAAAGAGTTGTGGAAGGGGGCTGGAGTAGGACTGCAACAAGGAATGTTCCACATACCCCATAAAGAGACAGGCATAGCTGGGGCCCATGCGGGTACCCATAGCCACACCTTTTATTTGGAGGGAGTGAGAGGAGTTGAAGGAGAAATTGTTCAGCGTGAGAACAAGTTCAGCCAGATGGAGGAGAGTAGTGGTGGATGGGGATTGTTCGGGCCTCTGTTTGAGGAAGACCTCAGACCATCTCGGTGGGGGATGGAGGTGTAGAATTCTATCATGTTATGGTCACTGTTCCCTAAAGGACCCCGCACAACAATATTATTAATTAACCCCTTCTCATTGCACAGAACCAAGTCTAGGATAGCCTGTTCCCGAGTCAGTTCCTCGACATACTGCTCTAAAAAACCTTCTTGTACACACTCCAGGAATTTATTTGCCACAGTATTATTGTTAATTTGATTTGCCAAGTCTATATGAAAATTAAAGTCACCCATGTCACCTGCATCTTTAACTTCCTGTTTAATATTGTCCCCCACTTTATCATTACTGTTTGGAGGCCTATAGACAACTCCCACTCATGTTTTCTGCCCTTTGTTGTTTCTTAACTTCGCCCAGACTGATTCTACATCTAGATTTTTGGAGCCAATATCCTCTCTCACTATTGCACTGATTTTATCCTTAACTAACAACACCACCCCACCTCCTTTTCCGTTTGTGCCCGTCCTTCCTAAATCTCGAGTACCCTTGCACGTTCAGGTCCCAGCCTTGGTCACCCAGCAGCCATGTCTCCACGTTAGCAACCGTATCGTACCCGTTTACATCGATTTGTGCTGTTAATTCATCTACCGTATCGTGAATGCTCTGTGCACAGAGAGATACAGTGCCTTTCAACTTGTCTTTTTTAACATTTTTACACATTTTTTTTTGGTGTTATAGCCCTATTTGCTGCTAACCCTCGTTTCCTCCACCTTCTGCTTCTGTTTTCTACTTTTCTGTCGTTCGTTCCTACCTTTCTTCTGCTCTCTTGTGTCTCCCCACTCAGGTTCCCACCATCTAGCAACTACCCCTGTGAGGATATTGGTCCCAGTCCTCCTGGGGTGCAACCTGTCCGGATTGTACAGGTCCCACCTTCCGCAGTATAAATCCCAATGCCTCAGGAATCACGATCTCTCCCTCCTACACCATCTCTCCAGCCACACACTCATCTGGTCTATTCTCCTATTCCTGATCTCGCTAGCAGGTGGCACTGGGGGGGTGGGCAATAAATGCTGGTCTAGCCAGTGATGCCCACATCCCAGAAATGAATTTTAAAAAAGGTCCAGACCAGGTAAGGACCATCAGGTTTCCTTCACCGAAAGGACATTATTGAACTAGTTGAGCTTTTACGACAATCTGACAGTTTTATAGTCGCTTTTATCAATACCAGCCCACCCTGTCCCCACCCACCCCATCAGTCCCCGCCACCTCCCTGTGCCTACAGACTTTGCAGGGCCTGTCGGAGGGTAGGGTCTGTGAAAATAGGATGAAAACACAGTGCAGCCATTCTTAACCTTTTCCTGGCTGAATGGTCTTCTTCTGTGCTGTATTAGTATAAAATTCCATATCATTACAAGCTGCTGTCACCAGGAATTGGCTTATTATTCTTAAATCTGTCCTAAATGTATCTGAGATCTGGGCCCTCCCCAGCAGGAGAGGCGGTGCTGTAGTGGTAATGTCACCAGACTGGTCACCCACAGGCCCAGGATAATGGGTTCAAATCCCAACACAGCAGCTGGTGGAATTTAAATTCACCTCGTAAATCTGGAATGTAAAGCTAGTCTTTGATAACAATTGTTGTTAAAAGCCCACCTGATTCACTAATGTTTGCCGCCCTTACCTGGTCTGGGCCTACACGTGACTCCCGATCCACAGCGATGTGGTTGACTCTTAAATGCCCCTCTGAAATGGCCTAAAGGGTGATTTGAATTGCCAGCAAGACCATCCCATGAAAAAGAAATTTTTAAAACATGTCTCGATTTACTCAGCTTCTGAATCCTAAAATATTATTTTCTGAAAGAAATCTCCCTAATTTGCGTTTGAATGAATCAATATTAACCTCTCCACCATCACCCTAAGGAGCTTGTTCTACAGATCGAAGACACTCTCACTGACCTATTGTTTCCCAGATTAGTTCTGAATCTCCCCCCTTCAAGATGAGGCCATGCCTTCTGGTTTTACTGTCCGGGACAAGATGAAACAGCTCGTTACAGTCGACATTATCCAGTCCCTCTAGAATCCAAAGCTTAGCAATCGTATCACCTTTCAACCTCCAACTGGACCCTAGCAATTCACCGCAAAAATTTTTCAAAAACTTCTGACAGGAAACTTAGATCCCAAACACATCAGAAACTCTCGTATTGAATTTTTCTTTTTTCTGGGCGATGTGAAATTTGACTGCGGCCTCCAGTAACTTGTCTGTTTTCTGATAATTGGTCACAGGGCGATCCTGAGCTCTTGTCTACTGCTCTGGCTGTTGCCCAGGCAATACTGTTTACACAGGACTCATAGCATCTTGGGGCCCTCTGATCTGTTGCCTTCAGCTCTTTTAGAATGACCAGACCTGATGGTTTGTGGTCTTTGGGAGTTAAGATAGCGATAGGGTTGGTGAGCGGGAAAGCACTTGGTAGCCATGGTAACAAAGAACAATAGGGTTTTTTTTTTTTAAACTCATTCACTGGAGGCGGGTTTCACTGGCTGGACCAGCATTCATTGCTCATCCCTAGTTGGCCTTGAGAAGGTGGTGGTGAGCTGCCTTCTTGAACCGTTGCAGTCCATGTGGTGTAGGTACACCCACAGTGCTGTTAGGAAGGGAGTTCCAGGATTTTGACCCAGCAACAATGAAGGAACGGCCGATATATTTCCAAGTCAGGCTGATGAGTGGCTTGGAGGGGAACTTCCAGAATGTGGTGTTCCCATCTATCTGCTGCCCTTGTCCTTCTAGATGGTAGTGGTCGTGAGTTTGGAAGGTGCTGTCTAAGGAGCCTTGGTGAGTTCCTGCAGTGCATCTTGTAGATGGTACACACACTGCTGCTACTGTGCGTCAGTGGTGGAGGGTGGGAATGTTTGTGGATGTGGTGCCAATCAAGCGGGCTGCTTTGTCCTATGTGGTGTCCAGCTTCTTGAGTGTTGTGGGAGCTGGACACATCCAGGCAAGTGGGGAGTATTCCATCACACACCTGACTTGTGTCTTGTTGATGGTGGACAGGCTTTGGAAAGCCATGAAGAGAGTTACTGACCGCAGAATTTCCTAACTATGACCTGCTCTTGTAGCCACAGTATTTATATGGCTAGTCCAGTTCAGTTTCTGGTCAAAGGTAACCTCCAGGATGTTGATAGTGGGGGATTCAGTAATGTTAATGCCATTGAATGTCAAGGGGTGATGGTTGGATTCTCTCTTGTTGGAGATGGTCATTGCCTGACACTTGTGTGGCGTGAATGTTACTTGCCACTTGTCAGCCCAAGCCTGGATTTTGTCCAGGTCTTGCTGCAAATGATAGAACTTGCATTTATATAGCACCTTTCACAAAATACTTTGAGGCGCATCGCTTTTGTAACGCCGGGCAGCCAGTTTGCAACACTGAGCTCTCATGGGCAGCAATGAATCAGCTATGTTCAGGCATTTGTTGGTGGAATCTTGCTGTGCAAACTGGCTGCTGCTCCAACAGTGTCACAGTGACTAGACTTTAGAAGGTACTTCATTGATTGTGAAACACCTGAGGATGAGAGAGGTGCTAGAGAAATGCAAGTTCATTCAATTCTTATGCATTTACGCAGTGTGTATGAGCTGCTCCTTCAATATTGCCCAGCGTCGGTTTCATTCCTTCCTGATCTGTCCAGACTCTGACTGGGTAATAGCATAAATAGAATGATACAGCACAGGAGGAGGCCATTCAGCTCATCATGCCTGTGCAGGTTCTTTGCCATAGCTATCCAGTTAGCCCCAATCACACAAATGCTTCCTCTCCCTGTATTTATCCAATTCCCTTTTCAGAGTTATTACTGAATCTGCTTCCACCGCCCTTTCAGGCAGCGCCTTCCAGATCACAACAACTCACTGCGTAAGAAAAATATTTCTCTCTGTTGGCACTGGTTTTTTTTGTCAATTATCTTCAATCTTGAGGATTGCTGAAAAATAGATACTTTTTTTCCAATCTCCTTTTTCAGCATGACTCAAGATCTGTACTACCAAACAGCTATTTATCTTCAACCTGTGTCCCTCAGGTTACTGACCCCCCAGCAACTGGAAACAGTTTCTCCTTATTTAGTCTATCAAAACCCCTCGTTGATTTTGAACACATCTATCAAATTTCCCCTTAACCTTCTCTGCTCTAAGGAGAACAATCCCAGCTTCTCCAGCCTCTCTACATGACTGTAATCCCTCACCCCCTGGTAACGTGGTCCAAATCTTCCAATCAGAATCGGAATCCCAGTGTCCGATACAGAGCAGACAGACAACGAACTGGATATGTTGAAAAGGCTCCGACTTCTGATCCACGACGCAGAAGAACTCCCTCAGCGCTGGAACCCTCACAGAGGGCGGGGAAGAGAATCTGCACACAATGCACACCCTTTTTTTTTTTACAGCACCAGCGTCATAAGATAAGTCTGAATGTCCAGTGTAAATGTTAGCGAATGGTAAAGGTGGGTAAGATAAGTGGCTCGATGAGTCGGGGGGTCAGGTTGGGAGAGGTGGGGCTCAGTGTGTTACTGTTGCAAATGCTTTGACAATTGAATGTATGCTCTGGTAATGATTAAGAGCAGCTGATTCTAGTTGGGGAAAGGTTAGGCACAGGTACAAGAAGCAGTTTCCACCTGCGTGGGGGTAACTGCGTGGAAGTGAAACGCAGCCTGCACTTATATTATGCCGGGTTTCTGAATAAACCCATATTGAAGACAGACTGGCCCCACCTTCTTCCCTTGCTAGACAGAAGCTGACGTAG
The DNA here is from genome assembly GCF_017639515.1 of Carcharodon carcharias. Classification (NCBI taxonomy): domain Eukaryota; kingdom Metazoa; phylum Chordata; class Chondrichthyes; order Lamniformes; family Lamnidae; genus Carcharodon; species Carcharodon carcharias. The sequence goes on from NC_054473.1 coordinate 7,399,020, forward strand.
TGGTGTTGTTGCTGGACTGGTAACCCAGAGAGCTAGGGTAATGCTCTGGGGACCCGGGTTTGAATCCTACCACAGTATATCGTGGAATTTGAATTCAATAAAAATCTGGAATTAAAAGTCTAATGATCATTGTCGGCTGTTGTAAAAACTCATCTGGTTCATTAATTCCCTTTAGGAATCCTTACCTGGTCTGGCCTACATGTGACTCCAGATTGACTCTGAATGGCCTAGCAAGCCACAAACCTCTACAAAGTCCCAAAAAAGGGATGAAACCGGATGGACCACCCAGCATCGAACTAGGCATCGGGAACGACAATGGCGAACTCAGCGCAGCCAACCTTGTAAAGTCTTCCTTACTAGCTTCTGGGCACCTGCCGCACAATTGGGAGAGCTGTCACACAGACTAGTCAAGCAACAGCCTGACATTGTCATACTCACGGAATCATAGCTTACAGATAACGTCCCAGACACCACCATCACCATCCCTGGGTATGTCCTGTCCCACCGACAAGACAGACCCAGCAGAGGTGTGGGCACAGTGGTATACAGTCGGGAAAGAGTTGCCCTGGGAGTCCTCAACATCGACTCTGGACCCCATGAAGTCTCATGGCATCAGGTCAAACATGGGTAAAGAAACCTCCTGCTGATTGCTACATACTGCCCTCCCTCAGCTGATGAATCTGTGCTCCTCCATGTTCAACATCACTTGGAGGAAGCACTGAGGGTGGAAAGGGTGCAGAATGTACTCGGGGCGGAGCGGGGTGAAGAGACTTTAATGTCCACTACTGACCAAACTGGCCGAGTCCTAAAGGACATAGCTGCTAGACTGGGTCTGTGACAGGTGCTGAGGGAACCAACAAGAGGAAAAACATACTTGACCTCATCCTCACCAACCTGCCTGCTGCACATGCATTTGTCCATGACAGTATCGGTAGGAGTGACCACCGCAGTATTGTGGAGATGAAGTCCTATCTTTACATTGAGTTTACCCTCCATCGTGTTGTGTGGCACTACCACCATGCTAAATGGGATAGATTTTGACCAGATCTAGCAACTCAAGACTGGACATCCATGAGGTGCTGTGGGTCATCAGCAGCAGCAGAATTGTACTCAAACACAATCTGTAACCTCATGGCCCAGCACATCCCCCACTCTACCATTACCATCAAGCCAGGGGATCAACCCTGGTTCAGTGAAGAGTGCAGGAGGGCATGTCAGGAACAGCACCAGACATACCTAAAAATGACTTGTCAACCTGGTGAAGCTATAACACAGGACTACTTGTGTGCCAAACAGCATAAGCAGCAAGTGATAGACAGAGCTAAGCGATCCCACAACCAACGGATCAGATCTAAGCTCTGCAGTCCTGCTACATCCAGTCGTGAATGGTGGTGGACAATTAAACAACTCACTGGAGAAGGAGGCTCCACAAATATCCCCATCCTCAATGATGGAGGAGCCCAGCACATCAGTGCAACAGATAAGGCTGAAGCATTTGTTCCAATCTTCAGCCATAAGTGCTGAGTGGATGATCCATCTCGGCCTCCTCCAGAGGTCCCCAGCATCACAGATGCCAGTCTTCAGCCAATTTGATTCACTCCATGTGATATCTAGAAACAGCAGAAGGCACTGGATAGTGCAAGTGCTATGAACCCTGACAATATTCTGGCAATAGTGCTGAAGACTTGTGCTCCAGAACTTGCCGCACCCCTAGCCAAGCTGTTCCAGTACAGCTACAACACTGACATCTACCCGGCTATATGGGAAATTGCCCAGGTATGTCCTGTACACAAAAAGCAGGACAAATCCAACCCGGCCAATTACCGCCTCATCAGTCTACTCACGATCATCAGTAAAGTAATGGAAGGGGTCATCAACAGTGCTATCAAGCAACATTTGCTTAGCAATAACCTGCTCACTGAAGCCCAGTTTGGGTTCTGCCAGGGCCATTCAGCTCCTGACCTCAGTACAGCCTTGGTTCAAACATGGATCAAAGAGCTGAACTCCTGAGGTGAGGTGAGAGTGACTGCCCTTGACATCAGGGCAGCATTTGACCGATTGTGACATCAAGGAGACCTGGCAAAACTGGAGTCAATGGGAATTTGGGGTAAACTTTCCACTCATTGGAGTCATACCTAGCACAAAAAAGATGGTTGGGTTGTTGGAGGTCAATCACCTCAGCTCCAGGACATCACTGCAGGAGTTCTTCAGGGTAGTGACCTTGGCCCAACCATCTTCAGCTGCTTCATCAATGACCTTCCTTCCATCATAAGGTCAGAAGTGGGGATGTTCACTGATGATTGCACAATGTTCAGCACCATTCGCGACTCCTCAGATACTGAAGCAGTCCATGTCCAAATGCAGCAAGACCTGGACAATATCCAGGCTTGAGCTGACAAGTGGCAAGTAACTTTCGCGCTACACAAGTGTCAGGCAATGACTATCTCCAACAAGAGAGAATCCAACCATCGCCCCTTGATGTTCAATGGCATTACCATCACTGAATCCCCCACTATCAACATTTTTGGGGTTACCATTGATCAGAAACTGAACTGGACTAGCCATATAAATACTGTGGCTACAAGAGCAGGTCAGAGACTAGGAATCCTGCGATGAGTAACTCACCTCCTGACTCCCCAAAGCCTGTCCACCATCTACAAGGCACAAGTCAGGAGTGTGATGGACTCCCCACTTGGCCTGGATGAGTGCAGCTCCAACAACACTCAAGAAGCTCGACACTATCCAGGACAAAGCAGCTGCTTGATTGGCATCACATCCACAAACATTCACTCCCTCCACCACCGATGCACAGTGGCAGCAGTGTGTGTACCATCTACAAAGAATTCACCAAGGCTCCTTAGACAGCACCTTCCAAACCTATGACAACTACCATCTAGAAGGACAAGGGCAGCAGATAAATGGGAACACCACCACCTGGAAGTTCCCCTCCAAGCCACTCATCATCCTGACTTGTAAATATATTGCCGTTCCTTCACTGTCACTGGGTTAAAATCCTGGAACTCCCTCCATAACAGCATTGTAGGTGTACCTACACCACATGGACTGCAGCGGTTCAAGAAGGCAGCTCACCACCACCTTCTCAAGGGTAACTAGGGATGGGTACTTAGAAAAATAAGATCAAATCACAAACTGAAATCTAGAAATTAAAAGTCCCATTTGTAACTGTGACATGCAAGCTCCGGTCATCTCCAACAAACCCCATTTGCTTTTAAGTTGGCCAAATTTTACCCCCAGTGGCTCAGAGGTTAAGGGTTGGGGAATGGAGCAGGATGCCTCAACCCCATGCCATGCTCAGTCAACTGGTCTCAGCTGGAAGTTTGGCCGGTGGTCAGTGCGCAGTGGGCGTATGTGTAAGAGATCATGGGAGTGAGAAAGGGGCTGGCCTTGGTGAGGATCTCCTCCTGAACACCCTCCAATAATCTGCAGACTATTCACTGTTTAAACTCACAGAAGAGGAATGGCGAAAGGGGATGGGAGTCAGGAAAGAAACGAAGACTTGCGTTCTTATAGTGCCTTTCATGACCTCAGGATGTCACAAAGTGCTTTACAGCCAATGAAATAACTTTGTAAAGTAGAAAAGTTGCCAGCCAATTTGCGCACAGCAGGATCCCACAAAGAGTAATGAGGTAGATGGCCAGATAATCTGTTTTTTGTCATGTTTGAGTATTGACCCCAGAACACCAGGGAGAAATCCCCTATTCTTTGAAAGGGTGACCATTAGATCTTTTACAGCCACCTGAGAGGGACAGACAGGGCCTCGATTTAACGTCCCATTCAAAAGAAGGCACCTCTGACAGTGCAGCACTCCCTCAGTGCTGCACTGGGAATGGCAGCCTGGGTTTTAGTGCTCAAGTCCCTGGAGTGGGTCTTCTGGTTCGCAGGAGTGACTATCACCCATTGGGCCACAGCATCACTCATGCAGCACAAGAGGCATAGCCAGCAGTTATTGTCACCCCAGTGCTCTGGTCAGCATTGAAGAGCTCAAAGTCAGCAGCAACTCCCCAGAGGCAGAAATCAAGATGTGACACAGCTGCTGACAGATGTAAGAGAAACCGAGGCTGAGATTGTTACGGCCAAACGTTCGGTACCTGTTCTGTGAAAGATCAACTCCGGAGACTTTCAGACAATTTAAAGCGAAGATGTCAATAAATAATGGGTCAGAGACCAAGGAATGTTTCAACATCACAACACACACCTGCATTCTACACAAAGTCGGTTTTTACAAAGTCTGGAAGTTCCCTTTCACCACCCACACCCACAACCCAAAAACAAACAGCAGTCATCCATCAGGCAGAGATTTCTTAATTCCGTCCCCACCACAGGCTGAATTCCTCCTTTATCAAAGCATCAGTGTAATGTACGGTGAGGATACAGACAGGAAAACATGTTAGACACAATTTACACTGGGCAGGCAGTTACTCTGTCTGTCATCTGAAGGCACTGACTCTCACTGGGGTACAGTCCCACACACACTGACTCTCACTGGGATACAGGTCCCACACATACTGACTCTCACTGGGATACAGGTCCCACACACACTGACTCTCACTGGGGTACGGGTCCCACACACACTGACTCTCACTGGGGTACAGTTCCACACACAATGACTCTCACTGGGGTACGGGTCCCACACACACTGACTCTCACTGGGCTATGGGTCCCACACACAGACTCTCACTGGGGTACGGGTCCCACACACACTGACTCTCACTGGGGTACGGGTCCCACACACACTGACTCTCACTGGGGTACAGTCCCACACACACTGACTCTCACTGGGGTACAGTCCCACACACACCGACTCTCACTGGGATACAGTTCCACACACACTGACTCTCACTGGGATACAGGTCCCACACACACTGACTCTCACTGGGGTACGGGTCCCACACACACTGACTCTCACTGGGGTAGAGTTCCACACATACACCGACTCTCACTGGGGTACGAGTCCCACACACACTGACTCTCACTGGGGTACAGGTCCCACACACTGACTCTCACTGGGCTATGGGTCCCACACACTGACTCTCACTGGGCTATGGGTCCCACACACAGACTCTCACTGGGGTACGGGTCCCACACACACTGACTCTCACTGGGGTACGGGTCCCACACACACTGACTCTCACTGGGGTACAGTCCCACACACACTGACTCTCACTGGGGTACAGTCCCACACACACTGACTCTCACTGGGGTACAGTCCCACACACACCGACTCTCACTGGGATACAGTTCCACACACACTGACTCTCACTGGGGTACGAGTCCCACACACACTGACTCTCACTGGGGTACAGGTCCCACACACTGACTCTCACTGGGCTATGGGTCCCACACACTGACTCTCACTGGGCTATGGGTCCCACACACTGACTCTCACTGGGCTATGGGTCCCACACACAGACTCTCACTGGGGTACGGGTCCCACACACACTGACTCTCACTGGGGTACGGGTCCCACACACACTGACTCTCACTGGGGTACGGGTCCCACACACACTGACTCTCACTGGGATACAGGTTCACACACACTGACTCTCACTGAGGTACGGGTCCCACACACACTGACTCTCACTGGGGTACAGTTCCACACACACTGACTCTCACTGGGGTACGGGTCCCACACACACTGACTCTCACTGGGGTACAGTTCCACACACACTGACTCTCACTGGGGTACAGACCTCCAAACAGTCTCGAACAGTAACCTCACAGGAAGGAGCAACTGGGCAGCAGTTAACTCACTTGTTTATCTCCACAGAGACCAGAAGCAAGAAAGATCAGAGAGAGAGAGAGTGACAGAAAGAGACAGAGAGAAAAGGAATCAGTGGTGTGATCTCAGCATCCGCAATCAGGAACTGGACCACTCCTTCAAAGAAAATATGTCAAAGTCACAACACAGGAACAAGTCCTCCACCCTTCTGTTCATCTCTACATCCGCTCCAGCTGTTTCTGTAGAGTTACGAGTTCTCTGTTTCTCTCCTCTCCAAGTCAGACATTTCAAAGTTCAAGTACCTCTCCAGGGACTTGAGTCCCATAATCCAGGCTGACATTCCATGCTGTACCAAGGGAACGCTGCACTGTTGGAGGGGCCGTCATTCAAGTGAGACATTAAACCGAATCTCCATCTACCCGCTCAGGTGGACATGGATGATCCAAGGCTATTATTTCGAAGACAGTTCTCCCTGGTGTCCTAGGGCCAATATTAATCCCTCAACCAACATTACTAGAAACAGATTATCTGGTCATTATCATATTGCTGTTTGTGGGAGCTTGCTGTACGCACATTCGTTCCCAGGTTTTCTACGTTACAACAGTGACCACATTTCAAAAAGTACTCCATTAGATGTAAAGCGTTTTGGGATGTCCTGAGGTTGTGAAAGGAGCTACAGAAATGTATTACTTCCTTTTTTTTTAGCTCTCCATGAGAATGTAACCACATTCACTATCTTCCCAACTCCCTCTCCTTTTATCAACCCCTCCAATTTTATCTTGAAGGTTGGCAGTTTCTGCCTCAACCACTAACCCTGGGAGGGAATCCCACTGCCTCACAACTCTCCATTTCTCCTGCTCTTTGTACCAAATCTTACTCTTGTATCTCTGGCTCCCTGTTCCTAGCCTTTCAATAACTGGAAACAGTCAGGAATCTGCCTTGCACTTACCAGCTCAGATTAGGGGTGGTGGTGGCATAATAGTAATGTCACTCGCCTAGTAATCCAAACATCCAGCTAATGACATGGGTTCAAATCCCACCATTGCAGTTGGTGAAATTTAAACTTAATTAATTCAACTGATTGATTAAAAAAAACTCTGGCTCTGAAAGTTAGTCTCAGTAATGGTGACCATGAAACTATCATTGATTGTCTTAAAAACCCATCTGGTTCACTAATGTCCTTTAGGGGAGGAAATCTGCCATCCTTACCCAGTCTGGCCTACATGTGACTCCAGACCCACAGCAATTTTTATTCTTTGATGTCGATGTTGCTGACAAGGCCAGCCACTTGTTGCCCATCCCTAATTGCCTTTGAACAGAGTGCCTTACTAGGCTATTTCAGAGACTGAATTGATATCGGAGATTTGCTCAATAGCAAATCGCATCAGGTCCCGCTGCAAAGGCGAGCAGTAAGCATGTCAGCACACTGTTATATGTGGTGGGTGACTGTGCAAATGATATCCCCATCAGGCAAACTATCAAAGAGAAAAAAGCCACGTGCGATGAAGTAATCAAGGTAATTGATACATTCTTCAATCAAGGAAAGAAAACAATTGTTCAACAGGTTAAATTTAATAAATGTAACCAACAAAGAGGAAAGCATTGATGCTGTAGTAAATGAGCAATATGAGCTTGCAGAGGACTGTGGTCTTGGCAGTTTGAAAATTGAGCTGATTAGAGGCAGAATTGTTGTGGGAGTGTTAGCTGATGCCTTGTCTGAGCTCTTACAGCCAAGAGATGATCTAACTGATGTTTGTAAAGGCAATCTTTCTGAGCAGAGCAGCTGAGGTCAGGAAACAGAATCACTCTATGGTTCGACTGGACAGGGAGAGCCCCATCGCTGCTGACTCAGTTGAGAATGTCAAATATAGAGGAGACAGGGAAAGTCCGTCAACAGCCCCAGCTAACTGTAATCGAAAAACACAGGCATGAAAGCTGTGCTATCAAAGAGGCTAAATGCAATTTATGTAGGAAGATGGGTTATTTCCAGGCTGTGAGCCACAGCAAGAAGCCTGTACAGAATACGCAAAAAGGGAAGACTTCAAAAGGAAGCAAGATCCATGAAGTAGATGATATCCATAATAATGAGGCGCCTTTCGTTGGAGGGATCGAGGAACCAAGCAGAAGCTAGTGGAGCTCTGATAGCCGCATAGAGGGAAACAAGACAGACTGTAGACACAGGCGCAGTGGTTTCAGTTCTTTGATGCTGAACACTAGTTGGCGAGAAGCCCTCTTCGGCCATCAGACTAAAAGCTACAGGGCTGGGAGGGTTAGAGCTCAAGGTCCTTGGAGAACTGAAGGCAATCCCTCCAATCGGGAGAGAAAGAAATCACAGAAACATTATATGTGATTCAGAACCAGAAGTTGCTCATTCTTGAGCAGGCTGGTACATATCGACAGCATCCAATTTGCTGGGTAGAGGAACTGAGAAGCCGGGGAGGTCAACCAAATAACTTCAGAGCTAATTCCCACAGCTTTTCACAGGACGAGGAAGGCTGAAGAAAGTATACCAATCACTGTACATCCGGAAACAAAGCCAGCGTGTCCGTTTACACCCAGAAAATTTCCTTGCCCACTCTTGCCAGAAGTAAAGGACGACATTGACTCTATGTTGAAGGAAGGGGTTAATTCACGTGACAGAATCAACAAGCTGGTGCTCGGGAATTGTCACGGTGCCAAAACCTAAGGGAATTATCAGAATTTGTGTAGATCTTACCCAGCTGAACAAAACAGTTGAATAAGAAGTTCATCCTATGTTGTCTGTGGACGGGAGCTTGGTTAAATTGGGAAAGAAGTCAATCTTTACGAATCTAGATACAAATAGTGGTTTTTAACAACTACCCCCTGTAAAAAGAGTCTCAGTCGCTCACAACCTTTATCACTCTGTTTGGGAGGCTTTGTTTCAACAGATTACCCATCGGCATCAGCACCAGGAATCTTCCGGATGACAATGTCAAGTATCCTAGATGGAGCCATATGTCACATGGATGATGTCCTGATCTATGGATCCACACAAACAGAACATGACACTAGAGTGTGAACTGTGCTGCAACCCCTACAGGAATCAGGACTTTCAATAACAAATGTGAATTCTCGCAGCCGACTGTCAAGTTCCTTGGGCACATTGTGAATGCATCCACTGTCAGAGCTGACCCACAGAAGGCAAGAGCAATTGAGGAGTTTCCAGCTCCTTGGAATGTGACTGATCTCCAGAGATTCATGGTTTGGTTCCTGCCCAACATTAGCAGTAACCAATGAGCCACTATGTCAGCTGTTATGACAATACACGGCGCTGGGAGGAAGTTTGACAGAGGTCTTTTGAGAAAAATCAATGAGATGCTCATATCATCTGATATTTTAAACTCACTATAACCCAGAGCTACCCACCATCATTGCTGCAGATGCATCTTGTACAGGATTGGAAGCTGTATTCTGGGCAAAGATGAGAAAGAAAGCAGAAAAATATTGTTCCCGCCAGATGTGGAACAATGACAAACGTTATATGGCAGACTCCAACCAGGACAGCCAGTTTGGATCTGAGACCAAGCTTGCTATGGACAAGTGGTTGAACAGACACCACATCCATGGTCCTACCTCATTCAGACAGTCAATGGCACAATGAGACAGAACAGACATGCCCTGGTTGCCTCACAGAAGCAACCTCCTATCCCATGGAAGCAATTATCTACCCAATCTAACCAGCCAGAGATGCTGCTTTCTTCCACCAATCAGGTGACAACCTGAACCTGAGAAGTCTGCCAATTCCCCACCTGCCCAGCAGAGTCTGAGGGACCATCTGCAGGGTTCAAACCCCCTTCAATCGAGAAGTGGACCCGTTCTGGTAGACTCGTGAAACCACCACAGTGATTGTCCGTACAGAGAGAATGGAGGAAAGAGGAAGATCTAAGAGAAGAAAACAAGGTTAAGGACTGCAACACACCAGAGTTAGAGTCGTGGTTTGTTTGATCTATGCAATAGTGAAATGGGAATCAGAGAACTTGGGGGAGATGTCGTACAATGGATTTATTTTAACTGTTTAATATGCTAATCAGATACAGTTACATCATCACAGGAAGTGATGCAACATCACATGGTTTGCTTTCTCTTGTGCAATGTGTAGCAGAGCAGTAAGATGTGTTCCAGTAAAGACCTCTGCAGATCCATTGGCCTGAATTTTTCGCTCGTTGGGTATGCACCATCTGTGGGCCCAGGAGCGGACAGGAAACGGGTGCCTAACTGTGATTGGCCCCCAACCATTTAATGGCCAACCCGCGTGAACCCACGCCCTGAGAAAGGTCCAGCGCCGCCAGTGGGGGCGGGGAGAAGTGAGGAGGACATCATTGCGGGCACTGAGCTCCCCGAAGACAGACAGCTGCCCCGGGGAGCTGCAGGCCCCCCAGCAAGACAAACCAAACAACAAAAATGCTGCAAAACGTGTCCGTGCAGCACAATCAAGCACCTGAAAGCAAACCTCATAAAAACAAAACCAGTCCCCACAAATCTCTTTTTAGATTTCATCCGGCCCTGGATGGAAGCAAAAACGTAAAGGCCGCCCGGTCGATCAGCCCGTCCGCCAACTGTAAAAGGGGAGGGGCCACGTGGACAACTGCCTCCTCAATGGGCTTAATTACCCGCTTCATTGCTGGCAGGCGTGTGTCCAGCTGCCATACGTACCTGCCGAGTGAAATATCGCGCCAGTGCACAATGGGGTCAGGACACTCGCCCGATGTCATCGTGCGCTATTTCACAGCCGGGCAGGTCAGGTGCGTGTCCGTCTGCGCGATGCTAAATTCTGGCCATTTATATATTCTCTATTCGTCAAACAAGGCCAAGAATATTATTTCCATTCGCAGAGAGGTCAACAGCCAGGGGGGCAGAGACTTGAAGTAGTTGGCAGAAGAATTAGGGGGAAGCTGAGCAAACATTTTTTTTCACTCAGAGGGTGGTGGGACTCACCATAACTTACAGGGCAATGGGGCCCAGAGCTGGAAAGTGGGATTAGACTGGATAACTCTTGTGGCTGGTAGAGACGCGATGGGCCAAATGGCCTCCTCCTGTGCAGTAAATTTGTTAACGTTTTAGTTTATTCTAACCCTTTTAGCCCAAGTATCTTTCCGATGAGTATATCCTAGTCCAATATATCTTTCCTGAGGTGCGGTGCCCAGAACTGAACCCAAGTACTCTGGTTAGAGGCTGACTGCCGCTTTGTAGAACAGTGACACAACTTCTACCCCTTTGTATTCCAACCTCCCTCAGATAAAGGCCAACCTGTCCCGTTAGCCTTCTCGATTTTTATTTCAACCTGTTCACCAGTATTTAGACATTCCTGAATGATTTGAGACCCGGCCTCATTTCCACTGTCACCCAGAGTTTGTAAAAGGAAATAAAATGTTTGCAAGACGCTTCAAAAAGACAGCAGTCCCTTTAACACCAGAGCACATCCACGTTCTCATTTTATAAACATCGCTGTGCATTACAGTAAGACATTGCAGATACAATTACAGCCTCAGGGCTATCTGGGATAGATTCCAAAGTCTCTGAGAGTCCCTTTGAAGTAATTCTTAAAGAGCAAAACTGCTGTTCACATTTTTGGTTTATCTTAGGCTGAATTACAGGGCCATTCAGCCCCGCAGGTTCAGGCCAGAGTTAATGCTCCATAATCGCCTCTTCCCACCTCTACTTGGGGAAGTTCAAAACCAGGGGGTCATAAATATATCAAAATCCAACCAGGGAATTGAGGAGAAACTTCTTTACCCAGAGAGTGGTGAGAATGTGGAGCTCACTCCCACAGGGAGTGGCTGAGGTGAACAGAATTGATACATTTAAGGGGAAGCTGGATTAACACGAGGGGGAAAGGAGTAGAAGGATAGAGGGAGATGATGAAGGGGTGGGAGGAGGCTCTTGTGGAGCACGGGCACAAGCACTGTATGGACCAACCTGTGCTGGAATTTTGGAGCACATCATCCCTGCTCTTTCAGTATAGCTCTCCTGTTTGAAGGTTATTCTTGAATCTGTTTCCACCACGCACTCAGGCAATGAACTCCAGACATGAGCGGCTGAATTTTCTCAGAGCTTTAGACCCCTGCTGTCAAGGCAAAAAGTGGGTCACGAGCCAGCAGCGGAACCAGCTCAGTCATTACGCCACAGGCAGCCTCCTAATTGGCCAACAGTTAAGGACAGCAGGTGGGCTCCTGGCTCTTCTGGTCCAATCAGATAACTGGCAGCTCTGAAACCTCAGCAGCACTACTTGGAGAGGTGGGGGCTGCTGAGGTGGGGGGGGAGACTTCGGGGGCACCTCCAGTTAAGTAAATTAAAAATGAAAGTTCAGGAGGGCCAAGGGTCTGCGGAGATCACTGGGGCCACAGGAGCCTTTCCCTACTCGCAGTCCCCTCTGAGGGGCCATGGAACTGATGGTTCCTTGGGCTGCCACTGGGAGGCAGTCTCCATTAAGCTGATGACATCCACCCCACACACACACACACACACACACACAGTCACCCCGCCAATCGGCAAAACGCTGGCAGTCCCATTAAATGGCCCTTGATAGAGCTTTAAATTATGCTAATCTCCCGCTCGTCTCCTAGCAACAACTTCCCACTATTATACCGCTCCGCCCCCTCCCTGCCTCGCTGACCAACATCCCGAGCGCCAGTAAAAATCCAACCCCTTAAGGTTTAAATCCTGGCATTGGGGTTGAAGGGGAGATTTCAAAATCAGTCAGGAGCTAAGTTCTAAATCATGAGGATCCTTTAGGAATATTTCCTGAGGGAGACAGTTTTCACTGAGCCAAGGAAAGTGTGTACATCTCTTCCTCCATCAGGAAGCAGCTGAAGGATTTCTTAGTGAGAGTCCAGTGTTTATTCAGTGAGGGGATGGGGGATGGTGGGGCTGGGGTTGGGGTGGGGGAGGGAGGTGAAGAGGGGGTCACATCAGTGACTCTAGATTCAAAGCCCCCCCCCCCGCCGTACAGAGACCTGCTCCGCTGTTTAAGACCTTAAAGGTTACCTACCTTATCGCTATTGTAGCGCTGCCGGATTCCATTTCCCTTTCCCGGCCAAATCCCTTTCTGAACCTGCCGATCAGCAGCTGGAATATAAATAAAACATCAGCTCCACTGTGATTTCACCTTTAAAATGCCACTCCACCCCTAATATTCGCCCTCCTCTCCTAAAGGCAACAGCTGCTGCTCCCTCTCTAGTCCTCCCAACCTCACCCACCACTCATATGCCAATCTGGACAGCAGGCTATTTGACCACAGAAGAGTCACAGCAGTTTGACCCTGCCCTCACCCAAAGGCGAGCAAGCTTCCTTCAGGCCGCCACTGGGGACAGGAATAATGCAGCACAGTAGGAGGCCATTCAGCCCATCGTGCTTGTGCCGGCTCTTTGAAAGACCTATGAGATTGGTCCGACTCGCCTTACTTTTTCTCCTTATCCCCGGAGGAAAGTCAATCCTTTCCTTCCTCATTACTGGACGTGTGTCTTAACGCCGTGCACTGCACCAACCTCAGGAAAGACTTGCATTCCTATAGCACCTTTCACGAACTCAGGACATCCCAAAGTGCTTTTCAGCCAATGCAGTATCTTCTGAAGTGTACTCACTGTTGTAATGTAGGGACTGCTGCAGCCAATTTTCACACAGCAAGATCCCACAAACAGCAATATAATAAATGACCAGAAACCCTGTTTTCAGTGATGGTCTCAACATTTAAGCAGCCACTGTTCTCTGGAGCAGAAAGATCAAAAGGTTCCAAAGAACAGCTTGAGTGAAGAAAGTTCTCCTCCGCCCAGTTCTAAATGGCAAACTCCTTCTCCTGACCCTAGTTCCAGACTCACCAGCAATGGGAAAACAGGCCCTCAAGCTGGAATTTTCCAGCCCCTCACACCGGCCACATCTTCCAGTCTGGCCGCTGTGAACGCAGATTTCAATGGCTCACCAGCCCTGCCGGTGTGGGGGGCTTGAAAATTCCGGCCTCAGTGTCTACCCGGTCAAAGCCTCTTAAAAAAAAAAGTATGCATTTCTTTGAGATCATCTCTCATTCCTCTAAACTTCAGAGAACATGGGCCCATTCTACTCAACGTCTCCTCATACTAGGAATCAATCTAATGAACCTTCCTCCAAGACAAGTATATCCTTCCTTAGGTAAGGAGATCAAACTGCACACAGTGTTCCGGGGCCGTATATAATTGTAACAGGACTTTACTTTTATACTCCAATCCCCTCACAACAATGGCCAACATCCATGCACTTTCCTAGTTGCATGTTATCTTCATTCTTTCCATAGATTCTTTCCATAACCTTCTCCTAGGAATTTCCACACAACTGAATCACATACAAGGACACCCAAAACTCCCTCAACACCAATATTTCCTAATCTCTCTTGCCTTTTGAAAAAAAATTCGGCTTTTCTATTCTTCCTTTCTTGCCCACATTATCCATTTGCTGTGTCCTTGCCCACCCACTCATCCCATCAATACTTGTTTGCAACCTCCTTGTGTTCTCCTCACAGCTTACCCACCCAGCTTTGTATCATCCGAAAATTTGACTTTTTTTAAATGTCCTTTCATGGGATGCGGATATCCCCGCCAAGGTCAACATTTGTTGCCCATCCATAATTGCCCTTGCATTGAATATTTCAGAGGGCAGTTAAGAGTCAACCATACTGTAGTGGGTCCGGAATCACAAGTAGGCCAGACCAGGTAAGGGTGGCAGATTCCCTTCCCTAAAGGGCATTAGTGAACCAGATGGGTTTTTACAACAATTGATGATAGTTTCATGGTCGCCATTACCGAGACTGGCTTTATATTCCACATTTATTAATTGAGTCGAAATTCCACCAGCTGCCTTGGTGGGGTTTGAACCCAAGTCCCCAAAGCATTGGTCTGGATCTCTAGGTTACTAGTCCATTAACAGTACCAGCACACCACCATCTCCCCATACCTTTACCTTAAGTCATTATTATAGATTGTAAATAGCCAGGGGCCCCAGCACTGATCCTTACAGCGCTCCACTAGTTCCAACCGCACAACTCCAGAATGAGCCCCTTTATCCTTCCTATCGCTTTCCCATACATTGACCGATCTTCAATCCCAGCTAATATATTTACCCCCAATCTGATGATTCCCCCAACCGTGTGTAAATGAATGAGGGTTTCAGAGGGTGGAGATTTGAACTCATAGTTGTATTCAGGAGACAGGGGCAGTCTACAATAGGAATCCATTACCTGACACCATTGTGAAGCCTGACTTGACTTTCTCCGTGATTCAGGGGTGGTTAGAGGGGTCATGCAGCTTATGTAAACTGTTCTGCAGCTCGATTGTTTAGAATCACGTGTATGTTCTAGATTCTATAAACAGCTCATTAAACTGATTTGAAAAATAAAACTTTTACAACTGCAGTCTGTGGCTCTGAGTTTGGTCTGTACAATTTATTGGGCACGATAGTTAATAGTGAGCAAAACAGTAACGAAACCCAAAACGTTAATAAACTGGCAGGATTGGCTTGTAAAAAAACAAATGAATTTCAATGTGGATAACAATTTAACTCCTTCAAAGCGCCAAACACTGCCCATGGCCTTCTCTATCATGCTATGATTAGATGCTAAGCGCGAGGTGGTGCATTTTAATAAGAAAAGTAAAGATGCCACATAGAGTACATGCTCAGAAAATAGAGTACAGGGTAGGCCATAGCACAGGGATCTGGAGTTACCCTTCACAAATCATTAACAGCAGTGGTGCAGCTTAACAAAACCATTAAAAAAAACACAAACAAATCACTAGGGTTCATTTCTGGTGGAGTTTAAATTCTAGAGCAGAGAAATTACCTTAAATTTCTACTGGATCTCGGTTAGACCACAACTGCTAAAAACGTGCCTGAACGTGTGGCTTTGTGGGGGGGCGCTGGAAGGGACAGAAGTTAGTGAGGAAGGTCAGAGGTTGAAAGGGTTAGAATGGGCTTCAGCGCCCTGGACTAGAGAACCAGTAAACATTCCTGCGGACAGGGTGGGGGCTGGGCCGTGATGCCCACACAGTCGAGCAGCTCACTGATACTCCAATGAGGTCAACTGATTTTCAGCAAGAGTGTACTGGATCTACTTTCTTTTAGACCTCTCCCCAGTCATCATTTCCATTGGTTACAATCTGTGAAACGTGGGCCAATCCAATATGACCTGTTTTACAGTAACCACCCAAAGTCACAATAACACCCCCCAACCCAAATCATTGAACCTAGTACTGTCCAATAGGAACTGCTGGCTAGCTACAGGCCAAACCATTCCAACCACAAGCAATAATTTTAATAGAAAACACTTCACACACAATCCAGCTAAACAAACTTCACAGGTGGATTCTTAAGTATTGTCCATCCCTGGCTTCATGAACAAAGGGTAGTGAAACACAGAAGTTATGCTCAACCCTCATAAATCAGCTGGAGTTTTGTGTCCAGTTCTGAGCACCACATCTCAGGAAGGATGTCAAGGCATTGGAGAGGGTGTAGAGGAAATTTATCAGAACGGTAGCAGGTATTTGATGCCTCAGAGCTATGCAGAGATGACACAGACGACTGTGAGAGTGTGTAACAGGTATGTCATAAAACGCCAACATGCCATTTGGAATACTCCTGCCCCTAATTCTTGTGTCTGCTCCAAATCCACACCCAAGCTTAACCAATCAAGCACAGTAAGCATCAACAGTAAACAGACTCACATAATCAATCACAGAGAAGAGAGTGACTGCCCTTGACACCAAGGCAGCATTTGACTGAGTGTGGCATCAAGGAGCCCTAGCAAGACTGGAGTCAATGGGAATCAGGGGGAAAACTCTCTGGTTGGAGTCATACCTAGCACAAAGGAAGATGGTTGTGGTTGTTGGAGGTCAGTCATCTCAGCTTCAGGACATCACTGCAGGAGTTCCTCAGGGTAGTGTCCTAGGCCCAACCATCTTCAGCTGCTTCATCAATGACCTTCCTTCCATCATAAGGTCAGAAGTGGGGATATTCGCTGATGATTGCACAATGTTCAGCACCTTTCTCGACTCCTCAGGTACTGAAGCAGTCCATGTCCAAATGCAGCAAGACCTGGACAATATCCAGGCTTGGACTGACAAGGGGCAAGTAACATTTGCACCACACAAGTGTCAGGCAATGATCATCTCCAACAAGAGAGAAACTAACCATTGCTTCTTGACATTCAATGGCATTACCATCGCTGAATTCCCCACTATCGACATCCTGGGGGGTTACCATTGACCAGAGACTGAACTGGACTAGCCATATAAATACTGTGGCTACAAAAGCAGGTCAGAGGCTAGGGATCCTGCGGTGAGTAACTCACCTCCCAACTCCCCAAAGCCTGTCCACCATCTAAAAGGCATAAGTCAGGAGTGTGATGGAATACTCTCCACTCGCCTGGATGAGTGCAGCTCCCACACACTCAAAAAGCTCAACACCATCTAGGACAAAGCAGCCACTTGATTGGCACCCCATCCACAAACATTCACTCCCTCCACCACCGATGCACAGTAGCAGCAGTGTGTACCATCTACAAGATGCACTGCAGCAACTCACCAAGCCTCCTTCGACAGCACCTTCCAAACCCACAACCACTACCATCTAGAAGGACAAAGGCAGCAGATAGATGGGAACACCACCACCTGGAAGTTCCCCTCCAAGCCACTCACCATCCTGACTTGGAAATATATCGCCGTTCCTTCATTGTCGCTGGGTCAAAATCCTGGAACTCCCTCCCTGACAGCGCTGTGGGTGTACCTACACCACATGGACTGCAGCGGTTCAAGAAGGCAGCTCAGCACCACCTTAAGGGCAATTAGGGATGGGCAATAGACGCTGGCCTAGCCAGCGACGCCCACATCTGATAAATGACTTTTAAAAAATCTACACCAGGGGTGTGGAATTGCAGTTACCTCGATAGACTGGGAAAGCTGGGATTGTTCTCCTCCAGAGCAGAGATGGTCGTGGGCAGATTTAACAGAGGTGTTCAAAATATTGAGCAGTTTAGAATGGAACCCTCGTATTGGATATGCTGCGATTCTCACACATGACAATTAAAACAGAGAAATTTACTCAGGGAGTTATGGGTAGTCAAGGGATAAGGAAATGGGATGGGCTGAATGGCAACCTTCAGTTCCTATGGTGGAAATGGGGGCGGAGGGAAGGGTGAGAGGGAGAGGGAGAAGTGGGGACCAGGAAGGTGCAGGTATGAATGCCGCTACAGAAGGTGGGCTGACACTGCAAATGATTTGAAAGCTGGAATGTTGAATTCCAGGGACTTCCCCATGAGAACACCAGAGGAACAAAACAGAAGAGGCTGAGAGGGCAGGAAATTTACACTTCTTGATGGGAAAAGCGTCACTCTAGGGGAACACAGCATGTGCATGGGAGGGACAGAGAGGGTTAAAGGCCAAGAGATCCATTATTGAAGAAAGGAAGGACAGAGCATGTCAGAAAAGAATAAATCCCTTTGTGTGCTCCTATTAGAGAAGGTACGGTAAATGGTTTGTCAAATGTTGGAATGGTTAGAATAGCTGTTGTCCCAGCTTGTATAATATATTAGTCTCCCTAAAGCCTCCAGCAGTCTGCAGAACTGATAATCACTGAAGGGAATTTCTCCTTTCAGCCTGCAGGTATCAAGGGCCCTGCAAACTCTTCCTAATCGTTTGGCTGGTTATCTGTCCCAAGTATAGGAATTGACAGTTAACTTTGAGGGAGGGGGGTGGGGGGGGCGGTGGTGGTGGAATGCTTGAGTGAAGTTCTGCAAATTTTTCCAATTCCCAGGACCACAGTTGCTCTTCCTTCCACCTCCACCAGCCCCCTGCTACCAACAACTAGAGCCTAACGAATCCACAGAATCGAGCAAACAGTCCGAGCCGGCTCTCCAGTGCAGTACTGAGGGAGTGCTGCACGGTCATAGGCACTGCCTTTCAGATGAGACGTTAAACTGAGGCCCCAGCTTTGGGGTGGACAGAAAAGATCCCACAGCCACTGTTGAAGGAAGAACAGGAAGTTCTCCCCGGTAGCCTGACCAATGTTTTTCCCCTAATCCAACATCATTGAAAAAAAATTGCTTACTCATTTATTTCATTGCTGTGCGCAAATTGGCTGCTGAATTTCCTACATTAGAAGTGGAGGTAGCACAGTGGTATTGTCACTAGACTAGTAACCCAGAGACCCAGGGTAATGCTCTGGGGGCCCGTGTTCAAATCCCATCAATGGAGATGGAAATCTGGAATTAAAACTCTGATGATGTCTACAAAACCATTGCCAATGGTGGTAAAAACCATCTGACTAGTGCCCTTCAGGGAAGGAAATCTGCTGTTCTTACTTGGTCTGACCTACATGTGACTCCAGACCCACAGCAATGTGATTGGCTCTTAACTGCCCCCCTGAATAAGGCCAATTAGGGATGGGCAACAAATGCTGGCCCAGCCAGTGACACCCACATCACACGAATGAAAAAAAAAATGGTGACTACACTTCAAAAAAGTACTTCATTGGCTAGAAAGCATTGTAGGGCATTCCAAGGTTGTATGATGTACTATAGGCTGCATCAGTTACCAATGCCATGACGTCAATGGATTCCTGAGTACGAACAGACCAGTCATTGTACGTGTACAGATGGCTATCAGTGAGTATCCTGCTTTGGCCACAGACACAATGTGTACTATACATAATGGAAGTCTTTCTTTCAAACACCCCCAATCATGTACGCCCTGCCACTCACTCAATCTACCCCCCCCCCCACAGCCCCTGTACACTCTCCCCTATCACCAACTCCACCCAGTCATTTCACATCTTGAGGTAAATTCTTTATAAAAACTCCCTGAACCCCAAAGGGTTGAGAAAAACCATCAAGTCACCGTGCACCATCGATCCCTGCACTCTCTTATCATTCAACCAGAGCTGGAGAGAGATGAGGGAAATTCCAGGGCTTAGTGTCTGGCCATATAAGAACTACAACAAACAAATCATTACTGACTGTTCTTCATTATGCAGATGTTTCCAAATCCTCTCTAATTTAATTCAAGTTAAAATAAAAGGTTCAGATTCCATAATCTAAACAGTCCCATGAGCCTGAGGATCAGAGAGAACAGCTTTTAAGTTGGAGCTAGGTAGCATTCAGATACAGTTAGAGGGGTGAGGTGGTTCTGTTCCTGGACTAACAGTTCAGAGAATGTGGGATTAAAAAGATCTGGAAATAAAAAAGAAACCAGTAAAAGTGACCATGAAGTTGCCAGATTGTTGTAAAAACACAACTGGTTCATTATTGCCTCTTTAAGGAAGGAAACCTGCTGGGGCTGTATGTGACTCCAATCCCCACACTGACATAGTTCATCTCCATCGTCCTTTCAAATGGCTGAATGAGATACTCACTTGCTTCAAAATCGGTTCGTAAAATAAAAAGAGCATATATGTGTGTGTGTGTGTGTGTGGTTTTTCAGTATTCATTCATGGGATGTGGGCATTGCTGGCTGGGCCAGCGTTAATTGCCCATTCCTAATTGCCACTTGAGAAGGTGGTGGTGAGCTGCCTTCTTGAACCGCTGCAGACCATGTGGTGTAGGTACACCCACAGTGCTGTTAGGGAGGGAGTTCCAGGATTTTGACCCAGCAACAGTGAAGGACATGGTTCCAAGTCAGGATGGTGAGTGACTTGGAAGGGAACTTGCTGGTGGTGGTGCTCCCGTATGTCTGTTTCCCTTGCCCTTCTAGATGTTAGAAGCTTCAGGTTTGGAAGGTGCTGTCTAAGCAGCCTTGGTGAGTTGCTGCAGTGCATCTTGTCGATGGTACACACTGCTGACATTGTGCGTCGGTGGTGGTGGGAGTGAATACTGAGGCCAGTGACAGATGCACTGATTAGGGAAGTTGCTCTGTCCTCCTGGATTATCCAATTATCCCAAATTCTGGAGGAGTTAATTATCTGAGCATCTCACAGGAGGATAAAAATCACGAATGCAGCAGTTCTGTCAAAGCCAGAGCTCCTGAGTTCATTGACACTGAAACAGAGAGGCACATCCACTGCCTCTCACAGGCTGGGCCCTTCAGGAATCAGCAAAAATGCACCAGAAGAAGCGACCCCATCCCCAGTGCTTCTGGTTGCTGCTTGTCCATCATCTTACACAGGTGGAAAGATGCCAAGGACAACAATTTTCTGAGTAAAGCTCACCTTTGCCAAGTGGAAGAGGGGATTTGTTTACTGGGATTACACTGAATGTACAGCACAGAAACAGGCCATTTGGCCCGAAAGCTCCATGCTGGCATTCACGCTGCACATGAGCCTCCTCTTACCCTCTTTCATCTAACCCTAACACCACATCCTTGTTTAGTCCTTTCTCCCTCATGTCACTGTCTGGTTTTCCCTTCAACGTAAAGACACCTGATGTTGGGACTGAATCCACGGATTTGAAAATCAGTCTTGGGGAAGGCATGTAATTCAATCACATGGTGAAGAACAGGGGGATTAACAGATTGAGAGCCTTGCAGTTTATGCGGTACAACCCCAGCCGTGGCCAAGGAACAACACAACGGAGCCAGTGCATGACTGAAGAACAGAGAGTGAAATGTGATTTAACAGTGAGTTCTATGTCTGGGAATCTCACCTTCGATGCTAGTTCCTGCCAGTCTTTCTGCAGACGCTGTTAAAACGCTGCTGCATGCTCATAAGAACAAGCATTATTTCAACCTCTTTTGTGAACATTTACACGGAGACATTCCTGAACAGCTGAAACATTTTTCCAAGATGAAGTGTTCAGGAGTCCCGGCTCAGTGCTGGATTTCACAGCTGAGCTCATTGTCCTGTTCTGTTCACAATCTCTTAAAGAAATACCACACAGAAAATGGGCAGTAAAGAAACACTTGCATTTCTATAGCACCTTTCACTCCTCCAGGACACGTCAAAGCACCTCGTAGGCAATCAAGTACTTTTTCTAAGTATAGTCGCCATTCTTATGTAGGATGCATGCCAGCCAATTTGCGCACAGCAAGCTCCCACAAATGGTAATGAGACAGCAACCAGGTCATCTTTTTCAGTGACGTTGATTCGGGGATAAATATTAGCCAACTCTCCTGCTCCTCTCTGAGGAGCCATGGAAGCTTTTAGATTTAGCTGAGGACAAACAGGGCTTCTGTTTAGCACCACCCCACCCCCCTCGAAAGGCATCACCTCAAAGTGCAACACGCCCTCATACTGCACTTGGAGTGCCAGGGTAAATCATCAGTTAAAGGCTCTAGAAATATAAAACTGGAGGCACTGCAGTCCCAAACACAACCACACCCCATTGAGAGTCAGTGCGTGTGGAACCTGTACCCCAGTGAGAGTCAGTGCGTGTGGAACCTGTACCCCAGTGAGAGTCAGTGCGTGTGGAACCTGTACCCCAGTGAGAGTCAGTGCGTGTGGAACCTGTACCCCAGTGAGAGTCAGTGCGTGTGGAACCTGTACCCCAGTGAGAGTCAGTGCGTGTGGAACCTGTACCCCAGTGAGAGTCAGTGCGTGTGGGACTGTACCCCAGTGAGAGTCAGTGTGTGTGGAACCCTTACCCCAGTGAGAATCAGTGTGTGTGGAACCCATACCCCAGTGAGAGTCAGTGTGTGTGGAACTGTACCCCAGTGAGAGTCAGTGTGTGTGGAACCCGTACCCCAGTGAGAGTCAGTGTGTGTGGAACTGTACCCCAGTGAGAGTCAGTGTGTGTGGGACTGTACCCCAGTGAGAGTCAGTGTGTGTGGGACTGTACCCCAGTGAGAGTCAGTGTGTGTGGGACTGTACCCCAGTGAGAGTCAGTGTGTGTGGGACTGTACCTCAGTGAGAGTCAGTGTGTGTGGGACTGTACCCCAGTGAGAGTCAGTGTGTGTGGGACTGTACCCCAGTGAGAGTCAGTGTGTGTGGAACCCGTACCCCAGTGAGAGTCAGTGTGTGTGTGGAACTGTACCCCAGTGAGAGTCAGTGTGTGTGGAACTGTACCCCAGTGAGAGTCAGTGTGTGTGGAACTGTACCCCAGTGAGAGTCAGTGTGTGTGGAACTGTACCCCAGTGAGAGTCAGTGTGTGTGGGACTGTATCCCAATGAGAGTCAGTGCGTGTGGAACTGTACCCCAGTGAGAGTCAGTGCGTGTGGAACCCGTACCCCAGTGAGAGTCAGTGTGTGTGTGTGTGTGTGGGGAACCCATACCCCAGTGAGAGTCATTGTGTGCGGAAATGTACCCCAGCGAGAGTCAGTGCATGTGGATCTGTACCCCAGCGAGAGTTAGTGCGACTGTACCCCAGTGAGAGTCAGTGTGTGTGTGGGACTGTACCCCAACGAGAATCAGTGCGAATGTACCCCAGTGAGTGTCAGTGTGTGTGTGGGACTGTACCCCAGTGAGAGTCAGTGCATTTGGGACTGTACCCCAGCGAGAGTCAGTGTGACTGTACCCCAGTGAGAGTCAGTTAGTCTCTTCAGGAGAGCTAATAATAAATAAAATTACTTTGACACTAAATAGCCAACACTGTTTGAAATTTAAGCTTCATTGACCATTTGGACAAGGCACAACTGGACACCGACTAAAGCACACAACTGAGTCCAGGAAGGAACCCATTGAGCTCGACAGCCAGACTAACTGCAATCACATCAGGAGACGGCTTGCGTGCCTTCAACACCAGTTGAATTTGTTTACATTGTGCAACATATAAAGATCATGGAGTTCGAGGCTCAGCCAGTGATTCCCTGAGTTCAAAACAATGAGACTCAGTCACAGAGGGGAAAGACTTACATTTCTATATCGCCGTTCACAACCTCAGAACATTCCAAAATACTTCATCGGCTCTAAAGCACCTAAGTGCAGCCGCTGTTGTAATGTAGGAAACGTGGCAGCCAATTTGCACACAGCAAGATCCCATAAACAGCAACATGATGATGATCAGAACATTCATTTTTGTGATGTTGATCGAGGGATAAATATTGGGCCAGGAGAACTCCCCTGCTCTTCTTCAAACTAGTGCCACGGGATCTGTTACATTCACCCGAGAGGGCAGACAGGGGATTGGTTTAATATTTTATTTGACAATGCAGCCCTCCTTCAGTACTGCACTGGGGAGTGTCACCCTGGATTTTTCTATTCGGATGGCTGTAGTGAGACTGCCTTTCACTTGAATCCACCTCAGATTCCTCTCCAAGCACACGGTCCAGTTTACTCAGACAGTGTCATAGCCAACACACCGTGGAGTTACAATAAAAACTAATAACTCCAACAATTACACAGCATAGAACAACAACACCTTGCATTTATCTAGCACCTTGAAGGGAGTAATAACTTTCCAAGTCACTTCACAGGAGTGTCAAACAAAAATCTGACACCAAGCAACATGGAGATATTAGGACAGGAAAGCTTGGTTAGAGAAGTAGGTTTTAAGGAGGATCTTGAAGGAGGAGAGAGAGAGAGAGAGAGACAGACAGGTTTAGGGAGTGAATTCCAAAGTTTAGGGTTCAGGCAGCTGAAGGCACAGCCACCAATGGTGGAGTGAAGCGTTGGAGGATGTTCAGGTATTGCATTAGTGTCCTCGCCCCTTAACTTACTTTATCTATGATAAATGAAAAATCCAAAGCCTGCACAAATTTTCTGTTTATTAATCCTAACTGTAGCCCACTTTTTCCATTGTAATTCCTGCATCAACATTGCATTAACTGCCTTGGGAGTGTTTGATGGGGACAGTCTAGAGGGAGCTTTACTCTGTATGTAACCCCGTGCTGTACCTGTCCTGGGAGTGTTTGATGGGGACAGTGTAGAGGGAGTTTTACTCTGTATCTAACCCCGTGCTGCATCTGTCCTGGGAGTGTTTGATGGTGACAGCGTAGAGCAAGCTTTACTCTGTATCTAACCCCGTGCTGTACCTGTCCTGGGAGTGTTTGATGGGGACAGTGTAGAGCGAGCTTTACTCTGTATCTAACCCTGTGCTGTACCTGTCCTGAGAGTGTTTGATGGGGACAGTGTAGAGGGAGCTTTACTCTGTATCTAACCCTGTGCTGTATCTGTCCTGGGAGCGTTTGATGGGGACAGTGTAGAGGGAGCTTTACTCTGTATCTAACCCCGTGCTGTACCTGTCCTGGGAGTGTTTGATGGGGACAGTGTAGAGGGACCTTTACTCTGTATCTAACCCCGTGCTGCATCTGTCCTGGGAGTGTTTGATGGGGACAGCGTAGAGCGAGCTTCACTCTGTATCTAACCCCGTGCTGTACCTGTCCTGGGAGTGTTTGATGGGGACGGTGTAGAGGGAGATTTACTCTGTATCTAACCCCGTGCTGTACCTGTCCTGGGAGTGTTTGATGGGGACAGTGTAGAGCGAGCTTTACTCTGTATCTAACCCCGTGCTGTATCTGTCCTGGGAGTATTTGATGGGGACAGTGTGCAGGAAGCTTTACTCTGTATCTAACCCCGTGCTGTACCTGTCCTGGGAGTGTTTGATGGGGACAGTGTAGAGGGAGCTTTACTCTGTATCTAACCCCGTGCTGTACCTGCCCTGGGAGTGTTTGATGGGGACAGTGTATAGGAGCTTTACTCTGTATCTAACCCTGTGCTGTACCTGTCCTGGGGGTGTTTGATGGGGACAGTGTAGAGCGAGCTTTACTCTGTATCTAACCCCGTGCTGTACCTGTCCTGGGAGTGTTTGATGGGGACAGTGTAGAGGGAGTTTTACTCTGTATCTAACTCCGTGCTGTACCCGTCCTGGGAGTGTTTGATGGGGACAGTGTAGAGGGAGCTTTACTCTGTATCTAACCCCGTGCTGTACCTGTCCTGGGAGTGTTTGATGGGGACAGTGTAGAGGGAGTTTTACTCTGTATCTAACCCTGTGCTGTCCCTGTCCTGGGAGTGTTTGATGGGGACAGTGTAGAGTGAGCTTTACTCTGTATCTAACCCCGTGCTGTACCTGTCCTGGGAGTGTTTGATGGGGACAGTGTAGAGGGTGCTTTACTCTGTATCTAACCCCATGCTGTACCTGTCCTGGGAGTGTTTGATGGGGACAGTGTAGAGGGAGTTTTACTCTGTATCTAACCCCGTGCTGTACCTGTCCTGGGAATGTTTGATGGGGACAGTGTAGAGGGAGTTTTACTCTGTATCTAACCCCGTGCTGTACCTGTCCTGGGAGTGTTTGATGGGGACAGTGTGCAGGAAGCTTTACTCTGTATCTAACCCCGTGCTGTACCTGTCCTGGGAGTGTTTGATGGGGACAGTGTGCAGGAAGCTTTACTCTGTATCTAACCCCGTGCTGTACCTGTCCTGGGAGTGTTTGATGGGGACAGTGTAGAGGGAGCTTTATTCTGTATCTAACCCCGTGCTGTACCTGTCCTGGGAGTGTTTGATGGGACATTTAGTGCCTAAAATGAGAAGATATTCTATTCCTTAGAACTAACATCTCCTGTCTCTATGAACACAGAATTCACAACTTCACGGTAGTGTCCTAGGCCCAACCATCTTCAGCTACTTCATCAATGACTTTCCTTCCATCATAAGGTCAGAAGTGGGGATGCTCGCTGATGATTGCACAATGTTCAGCACCATTCATAACTCCTCAGATACTGAAGCAGTCCATGTCCAAATGCAGCAAGACCTGGACAACATTTGTGCCACACAAGTGTCAGGCAATGATCATCTCCAACAAGAGAGAACCTAACCATTGCCCCTTGACACTCAATGGCATTACCATCACTGAATCCTCACTATCAACTCCCTCGGGGTTATCATCAACCAGAAACTAAACTGGACTAGCCATATAAATACTGTGACTATAAGAGCAGGTCAGAGGCTAGGAATGGTGCGTCAAGTAACTCACCTCCTGACTCCCTAAAGCCTGTCCACCATCTACAAGGCACAAGTCAGGAGTGTGATGGAATACTCCACACTTGCCTGGATGAGTCCAGCTCCAACAACACTCAAGAAGCTCGACACCATCCAGGACAAAGCAGCCCGCTTGATTGGCACCACATCCACAAACATTCACTCCCTCCACCACCAATGCACAGTAGCAGCAGTGTGTACCATCTACAAGATGCACTGCAGGAATTCACCAAGGCTCCTTCAACAGCACCTTCCAAACCCACGACCACTACCAGCTAGAAGGACAAGGCCAGCAGATACATGGGAACACCACCACCTGGAAGTTCCCCTCCAAGCCACTCATCATCCTGACTTGGAAATATATCGCCGTTCCTTCACTGTCACTGGGTCAAAATCCTGGAACTCCCTCCCTAACAGCACTGTGGGTGTACCTATACCACATGGACTGCAGCGGTTCAAGAAGGCAGCTCACCACCACCTTCTCAAGGGTAACTAGGGATGGGCAATAAATGCTGGCCCAGCCAGCGAAGCCCACATCCCTTAAATTAATTTTTACAAATGATAGATAATAAACAACAGGGGACATGGTGGCACAGTGATAACGTCACTGGACTGCTAACCCAGAGACCCAGGCTAATTCTCTGGGAACATGCGTTCAAATCCCACCATAAATTCAATGAATAAATCTGGAATTAAAAGCCAGACTCTATATTGGTGACCATGACAACTAATCATCAACTGTTGTAAAAACCCACCTGGGTCACTAATGTCCTTTAGGGAAGTAAATCTGCTGTCCTTACCCGGTCTGGCCTACATGTGACTCCAGACCCACAGCAACGTGGTTGACTCTTAACCACCCTCTGGAAAGGCCCAGCAAACCATTCAGTCCAAGAAAGAATAAAGGAAAAAATCTAAGGGACATTGAGAGGAATTGGCTTGAGCGGCTACATTTTTACTCCAAGTGAATTGCTTCAACAGTGCAACAGATGCAGAACATGTCCAAAATATTAATGGTGCCAAACACAGCAAAAGCCGAGGAAGAGAAGGAATGTTGGGCCCCCGGGGGAGATCACCAAGGCCCATTTATTTTGTGGCAAAGCTCGAAGAATATTGTACATTATTTCAGTGTGGTGTACCATTATATATTGGTGATGTTCCAGGGCTGGGGTATTCAGAGAACATCAGTTCAAGAGAATGCAGATGAAATTTAATGCAGAGAATTGTGAAGTGATTCCTTTGGTAAGAAGAACATGGACAGACAACATAAACTAAGGAGCTGAAAGAACACACAGAGATAGAGCTGAGAGTTTACATATGCTCCCTCCCTAACAGTACTGTGGGTGTACCTACAGCACATGGACTGCAGCGGTTCAAGAAGGCAGTTCACCCCCACCTTCTCAAGGGGCAACTAGGGATGGGCAATAAATGCTGGCCCAGCCAGCGAAGCCCATATCCTCTGAATGAATACATTTTAAAAGATTCTGGGCAAGTTGTTGCAATCTGGAACGCGATGCCTGAAAGGGTGGTGGATAAAACAGATCCAATAGTAACTCAAAAGGGAACAGGATAAGTACTGAAAGGAACAAATTTGCAGGACTATGGGGAAAGAGCAGAGCAGTGGGACTGATTGGATAGCTCTTTCAAAGGGCTGGAACAGACACAATGGCCAAATGGCTTCCTCTTGTGCTGTAGGATTCTGTGTTCCTGTACGGGCCGTTTCTCCAAGTTAACATTTAGCTGGCTTCAAGGATAGAGCTGAGAGTTACAAAACTAAGAGGTCATTCAGTCCATCTTAATTCTCCTATCCCCAGGCATCCTGCAATCCTAATCATGTATGTTTAATTTAAATTCCAGGCTTTCCTCCTCCTATTTTGTCAGAGAGTCTGTTCTTTGTCTTGACCACTCTCTTGTGCCTCAAGAAATGCCCGATATCAGGCCTACATTTACTTTTACAAGTTTGAACCTGTGACCTCCTTGACTAACATTTCCAATTAACTACAAGGGAATATTCAGAATTAACCTCTTCCATCCCAGTTACTACCTTATCAGATTACCTCTCAGAGTCCTCTGTAGGAGGAAATGTTCCATTTCCATAGCATCATTCACAACTACAGGACAAGCCAAAGCTCTTCACAGTCACTGCTAAAGGAAACACAGCATCCAATTTCTGTTTTTCCTTTCATTCTTTCACAGGATGTGGGGGTTGCTGGCTGGGCCAGCATTTGTTGCCTATCCCCAATTGCCCTTGAGAAGGCAATGGTGGTGGAGAGTCTTTACCCTCAGTCTTTCTCTCCTTATTTGACAAGGGAATTCCAGAGCCTGGGTGTCCAGTTCCGCTCTGAGCTGAGTTGCAACAGCGCATTCCCTCCATCCTCCTCCTTCTCCTCTGCTCTCTACCCCCTGCCCCCTACTACCCTCACCCAGACCCTCTGTGCCAAGTGGCTTATGAAGAGAGACAGGAGAAACCTGGAATTTTATCCTGAACAGTATCAGGACCAGGGTCACTGTGACTGAGTCTCTAGCTCACTCCCCTCTGAGTTAGAAGGTCGGGGGTTCAAGTCCCACAAAATTGAACCACAAAAAGTGGTGAGTTGCCTTCTTGAACCGCTACAGTCCATGTGGTGTAGGTGCACCCACAGTGCTGTTAGGGAGGGAGTTCCAGGATTTTGACCCAGCGACAGTGAAGGAACGGCGATATATTTCCAAGTCAGGATGGTGAGTGGATATAGGAGGTGGTGATGTTCCCATATGTCCGCTTCTCAGTGGTAGAGCACACACGTGGGATCTAGACACCCAATGCCACCATCATGGTTGAGGTGATGTTTGGAAGGTGTTGTTGAAGGAGCTTTGGTGAATTCCTGCAGTGCATCTTGTAGATGGTAAGCACTGCTGCTACTGTGCGTGAGTGGTGGAGGGAGTGAATGTTCCAATCAAGCGGGGCTGCTTTGTCCTGGATGGTGTCGAGCTTCTTGTGTCGTGGGAGCTGCACTCATCCAGGCAAGTGGGGAGTATTCCATCACACTCCTGACTTGTGCCTTGAGGATGATGCGTAGAACAAACTCCCACAAATAGCAACATTAGGGGACCTCAGTTTGAGATCGAGTTGAGAAGACAGCATCTTTGAAAATGCAGCACACCCTCGGTACTGCACTGGGAACTTCCGTCTGAAATTTGTGGTTCAATTTTGAGGGACTTGAACCCCCAACCTTCTAACTCAGAGAGGAGTGAGCTAGAGACTTAGTCACAATGAACCTGGTCCTGATACTGTTCAGGATAAAATTCCAGGTTTCTCCTGTCTCTCTTCATAAGCCATTTGGCACAGAGGGTCTGGGCGAGGGTAGTAGGGGGCAGGGGGTAGAGGTCAGAGGGGAAGGAGGTAGGATGGAGGGAATGTGCTGTTGCAACTCAGCTCAGAGCGGAACTGGACACCCAGGCTCTGGAATTCAGTAGTCAAAGGAGGAGAGAAAGACTGAGGGTATCTCCTTCTGGCATTCATAAATTCACAGAATTGTTACAGCACAGAAAGAGACTATTCAGCCCATCATGTCTGCACTGGCTCTCCAAATGAGCAGTTCATCTAGTCCCACTCCCCCGCCTTCTCCCCCTATAACCCTGCACTTTCTTCCTTCTCAGATAATAATCCAATTCCCTCTTGAACACCTCAATTGACCTTGCCGCCACCACACCCTCAGTGCATTCCAAATCTTAACCACTTACTGCCTGAAAAAGTTACACCTCATGTGGTCATTGCTTCTTTTGCCAATTACCTTAAAGGCTCTCAATCCTTCCACC